>NC_134568.1:267646383-268011225 GCF_050947875.1 Dermacentor variabilis | reverse complement strand
GGCCATTACGGTAAATGCGACAGCGATGCGGCAACACGAACTCCTGCGGAAGGCGGCGCAACGTGAACTGATGAGGCAAGCAAACTAACTACTGCAGGTGGTGGCGCCAGGTGCTCTGATGACGCTCCGATCCGAAGTCACTGCTGCTCCACAGTTGTGATGCGTGCCTGATTGTACACGTCACATGGTCACTGTTGCGACGCCGTTTCTCGAACCTCGACCGGCGTTACTATTGGGTAGCGCGGCACTGTCGGCGGGCTGCAGGCGTCCGGCAGACCATGGAGACCAGGCAAGGACGAGCGAAACTTGAGCGAATTTCTTGAGCGAAACTTGCACTGTTTATTCAATGGGTGGTGAAGGATAAGAAGAAGAGAATGAATGTAGTGAATAAGTACATTGCGGGTCCCCTTAAGTAGGCCCACTAAAAACGTAGGCGGGAACTTGCTCACGTCAACGTCACGTGACAGGCACCGAGTCTAATTGTGGATTTGCGGCTGCTCCCACTTTCCCAGGTGACTTTTCACGAGCTTGATCCGCTGGTGGCAACCCACGGGTCCGGAATAGTAGGCGGCTGATCCTTTCTTCTAGGCGACGTTGGTTAGCGGAAAGCGTTCTGCCCTAGAGTTGGACAGTTCGTGGAAAGGGTTCTCACGCACACACACAAAGGGGCCTGTAAGCACTGCGGGGCGTCCGCCAGACCGGCAACTATTCGAGAACACCATAGCAAATTACGAATCCACCCTTCGTTTCGATGAGGCACGGTGGTTGAGCATCCTTTTTGCCCCGGGTGTTACACGCCAACCGGCCCACTGCTCGCACAATCGTCGTCTTCTTCCAAATCTGGCTGGCTCTATCTTGAAAGCGATCGTATTACGCGAAGGAGGGACGGACGGACAGTTTTCTCATTGGGTAACCATAGAAATGCTTGCGCATTTAAAACAACCTTTCCCCCACCGGAAAATGGGGGTAAGCGAAGCTTGTCCTGCGTGCACATGACCTTCGCCACGGTTAAGTAACCTACAGCTAACGGTGCCGGATTGCTTCGGCCTCCCGCTCCCTAAGCTCGGGATCTTCTCGTTGCTGTCAGATTGCCTGGGCTCGGGTGGCTCTGACGGCTGGATCAGCGCGCCGACGGCGAGCTTTTTCAGAAGCGAGATCCCATTCGTTTTCCGAGACTGAACTGTACGGAAACGAAGCCGGCGCAGCGCGCGCGAAACCCTTTCGTGCTCTTTCCCTCCCCGGCGGAAGCGGAACGGCTCTGATTGGTTGCGCGCGTGGCATTAGCTCGCGCCTATGCAGCTGGGATCCTTGCTAATGACTCATGCTCCGGCGCCGGCGCAGCTGTCAACTTATCAAGCCGCCCTTTCCCGCAGCTGCTCTGCTCTGGGAGCAACTGGGTTTTTTTGCATGACTACATCGCCAGCGAAACTTATGAGCCATTACAAGCTTCGCTTGAAAAAAAAAAGAAGCATCGCATAAGTCGCCGCGACGGCGGCGACATTAGCACTTTATTTAGAAGCCCGCCGCCTACATCACACGCACCCGCCGTGGTTGCATAGTGGCTTTGGCGTTACGCTGTAAAGGCCAGAATACATGGAGCGAATATGCGACGAATAGTCGGCGTTCGACGCCCGGCGGCGTACGCGCGACGCGCGGCGGCGGAGAAAACGTCGTTCGCCGCCGATCCAGCTGGCGCAGAAAAGTTCGTCGGGCGGCGACGATACCGGAAGCGGCAAACGAGCGGCGCCCCAAAGCGAGCCAATCAGGTCTTACTATCCGCCCCGACTTCCGGCTAGGCTTCCCCGCTTGTCCGTGTATCCCGATCCCGCTCTATTGTTCACGCCGGTCTCCCGCTTTTCGTATTCATGGCATCCAAAGCGGCGCGGCTGGAATTTAACGACAAGTTAATAACAGCCATGGTTAGTCAAGCTCACGTGCGCTACTTTCGGGTCTGCTTGCTTCGGCCGCGCGCGCGTTGAGCCACAGAACAGAGCCGCGGAGTTGGAGGAGCAGAAAGTTGTTTACCCGCCCAGTGTGGCCACAACGCATAGCCAGCATAGCATCGCCGCTTTCTTTAAACTACATCGGCACATGAATGTCTCAAACACATAAAAAAGACTAGAAATTATTTCTAAACAAAATTTTACGCGTTTTTAGAGTGTTCCGTAATTCAAAAGCGATAATAGTTGTCGTTAAAGTTTTTTTTTGTGTCATGTGTTTCACTACAGCGCATTTGCCTCGTCTAGCCACACTGATAACAACGCAGCGACTCGCCGGCGGCGGCCGCCGTGTCTTCGCTCCATGTAGCGCAGCCCGACGAACATACGGTGTCGCGCCGCGGCAGATTTTCTGCCGCCCGAACTTCGTCGTGAAAGTTCGCTCCATGTATTCTGGCCTTTAAGCACGAGGTCGAGGGATCAAATCCTAGCCGCGGCGGCCGCATTCCGGTGGGGGTCAAATGCAAAAACACCCGCGTAGCATGCATTGAGAGAAATCCAGATAGTCGAAATTAATCCGGAGCCTTCCACTATACGGCGTCGCTCACAATTAGCTCATGGTTTTGGCGCGTAAAACCCCAGATATATTTTTTTTCACATCACATGAGTGCATAAAAATAGAGAAGATCAAGCACGGGTATTGGGGGCGAGCTCCACCACTGAAAATCTGGCGCCACTGTCGGTGTGACATGGCATGAGGGATCACGTGGACACAGCAGCCGCGTCGGCTGCTTCGGAAGCGCCGAATCGAGCTGAAAACGAAAGTTTTAAAGTCCCAGCTGCACTGCGGTGAGGCTTTACCGCCTTTGGTGTCTCCTTGACAACATTCACAGGCAGTGGCTGCCTTTGGAGGCGTGCAGCATGGTAGGCTACTGCTCGGTGCCGCAGTGCCGGACGTAAGCAACGGAGCCCGATGTCAGCCTTATTCACACGTAGCCGCAGGAGAAGGAGCTGCGTGAAGCTTGGCTAGCGAAATTTAGAACCGGCAGACAGCCATAGGCTGCAACTCGGTATGCAGCAAGCACAGACGCGAAGAAGATTTCTGCTACGGCGCCGGGACTGCGATGTTCGGTAAGTAGCAGAAAACGCGTACTGAGACGCTCACCCGCGCCCGCAGCCCGGCTATAGAGAGATTTAGTTTAGGGGACGCAAGCGGCTTGCGTACGCAAGAACTAGGGGCGCCGGTACTGCGCATGCGCAGACCTCAACGTAGAAGTCTGCGCATGCGCAGCACCAGCGCCTCTAGTTCTTGCGTGCGCAAGCCGCTTGCGTCCCCTAAACTAAAACTCTCTATTGTCCTGACGGTTTGGTCTATGAACTTGTTGGCGCTAGATACTGGCAAGTTCACTGGAACGGAAAGGGTAAGACGCATATTTAAAAAAGGCATGGCATATGGTCATGTTTGTGTTATGAATTAATGCACTGGATTACGAAAAAGAAGCAGAGGCAAATCGCACTCTGAGAAGACCGATAAACATACAGTGCGACGCAACTTGAGAAATAATAATGAAATGTCCAAGAATTTAGAAGACAAAAAAAATCAAATCGTCGCGACGGCAGATCACAGTCGCCGTAGGCGTCGAAGTTTCTATTAGCCCCGAGAACGACCTAGAGAGGCGCTGCGAGCGCCGCTCGCGTGACGTCAGGGCACGGACTCGCGTCTGTCGTCTGCTGCAGTTCAGGCGGTGTCCGCACGCCTTCTGCAGTGTTTCCGTTTGTTCGCTCTCGTTCCCAATGCTTGCAAACTTATGAAGGACCTCTCAAATATATATTTTACGATGTCTTTTCGCGAAAATGTAATCAAGGAGCTTATTTCCTAGACGACAATATATTTCTCGAAGGCAACGCTATAGTGCCACCCGAGGGAGCTCAGACCAGCCCATTACGGGTTTTTCATGCGCGGATCTACACTTTCCATTGGTAGCTCACGTGAATAATAAAACCATACACGCAAAAGCACAGCAAATAAGAATCTAGTTAAGATTCCATACCCACCATGGTACAATATACGTGTCACAAATAAACGCTGACTATATCTGACTTCTACAACGTTTATCTTGATTCTAACCCGCTAAAACATGTTTGCTCACGACGAGTAGTTCATGGTATAATAACGAATTTTTCTATTTCTTCACAGAAACCCTCGGCAGTAACACGAGGACTTACCTACCACTGCAGTTTAGATTCGGCCAGCACCACTTGCGTTTTTAACTGGTTCTCAAAATTAGGCCATTCTTCACCGGTTAAATTTAAGTAGCGGTAACTTGAAGCAAAGCTGATTAAGGTTTACAGCTGTTACAGCACACAGAAAGGAATGTACCGATATTTATTCCCTTTACGTGCTACACGTTCAACTCACTTGAGCAATTTACTGGTGCTTCGATCTTGCTTGAGAAACAGACATGATGAATCTGTTTGGAGAACTGACACATGCTGCTGCGGTCAAATATTTGAGTGAAATATGCCTTTTGGACCGGTTCGCTGCAGCCAGCGAGAAGCCTAAGGCCCATTCATTAGTAGTGTTGCACATATTCAAGATATCATTGTTCCCCAGTGGAGGTCAAGTGTTCATGTGAGACTTGTGGTGTCTTCTTTAAGAGACGGGTACGCGAGGTTTTCTTTTATGCACTGACGAAGCAAATAGTTTTCAGTCTGTGTAATTAAACAACGCAGGATCGAGACATGTTGAGGCAGGATGTGTTTGCATTTTCCATTTCAACACAGCCTAAGCTGCGCTTTAGTGCCTCGAGTATGCTATAGGCATTGTAATTGGAGCTGTAAAGAGCTACTTCATGATTTCAATTCGAAGTTGTAGTGAAATGCTGGGTTTCGCGAACAAAGCGCGCCTCGCCATAACGACAGTCGGTTGCTTCCGTTGCGGGAGGGGTGTGCTATATCGTCGATAAAAGCTAGTGAGGGCCACTATGACACATTTCATCGCTTGCAGGTGATTGCATGGTTCTCGATCTTACCACAAAATTTTCTTTCATACGACTGCTGTTATGGTGTTCGTGAAGTATATATATATATATATATATATATATATATATATATATATATATATATATACACATACTAGACACGATGTGCCGTCGTGTTAATAGCCAATGCGTTTCTGGGTGCCTATTTCAGAGAACGGTGAAAGTAGTACCAAACCTTTTCACACAAAATGCGCGCCTATCTCTTCCATTTAGGCCTTAATACAATTGCCACATTTGACTAAAACAACTCACCAGAGTGATAAGAATTATTATGAAAGCTTCGCTGGGCAGTGTCCTTCTAACGCGGATTTATAATGTTGACAGTAAATATCAAGGTATTTCTTCCATGTAAAATGCTGTCTCTCATACTTAAGTAATAAGGGAATGTTAAGTGTTTAGAGGAGCATTATAAATAACTTCGCGTGTTGAACTTGCAGACGTTTTTTTTAAGCAAAATTTATGAACAGGCAGGGTGCATATCTGCATTGCAAGACCAGTAGACCCCTTCAGCGCTACATAGCTTGCGATATCCAAGTCGCAAATTTTCATGACTCACGCGGTTTCAAAGAAGAAACTGCGGTCCACGCATGGCAACAGAAATAATCCGAAATAACCTTCTGTAAGTACGGCTCAAGCCGCCAACACCCCAAGCACGCACCAAGAAAACGAGTGCGCGCGGCAGCCGAGCGAGCCGGAGCGAGCAGTGTCCTGGCCGTGACGTCACTCGCGAGAGGGCGCCACTCCAAAGTCTCGCCGCTAATAACGAAATTATTTTTGAACATTTCTGATAGCGTCCACGCAACAATGGTTGTTAGTGCAATGTCATGTGCTGCGACCTAAAGCTCCCGGCACGGTGCGAAAACGCGCTCACAGCGAAAGCAAAACATTGTGCGCGGACATGCATGCAGACGCGCAGTCGGTCGCTGCGATCCCGTGCGTTCGCTACATTGAGGCTTCATTCTGTTATGCTCCATTTGGTTATACAGACAACCTACTATAAGATAGTTTACTCTCAGCGTTTGCCTACCTTTAACGCAAGAAGCCAGTTTGGGAGACTCCATCGCGGTGACCGCGCACAGTGGCGTTCACGGTACGTACTCGGTAAAGAGATAGTGTCTGGAAACGATTCTGTGCTTTCAGTTTGCCCAACATTATTATATCGACAGTCAAAAACTTCCCTAGTTTGGAGAGTACTTACAGAAATGTCCAGGAGGGCTGCCGTGTGGTGTTCTTATTGAGCGCCGTAAGCCGAACCTGCGAGGAGTGCGCCGCGTTATCCCTCATACTACGCAAGGGGGGCGCTTCCGACAGATGGCGACTCCGTAAGTCCTCGCAGTACGAAGGCAATAGATATATGGAAACACAGGAAAAAACAATAACAGTGAAGGGGAAGAGAAATGCAGCAATAATGAAGCACAGAGCGCTATGGGGATACAATAGGTACGAGGTGCTCCGAGGTAAGTGGAAAGGTGTAACGGTTCCAGGACTTACTTTTTGAAATGCGATTGTTTGCTTTAAATCAGGGGTACAGTCAGGACGCGATGGGAACCAAAGGTCAGTGGGACGCCTCGCATTGTGCGCTCGCAGGAAGACTACAAATGAAGCTGTGCAGGGTGATATGGGCTGGACTAGTTTTGAAGTGAGGGAAGCTCGCAGTAAAATTTGGTGTGAAGAACGACTGAGGAATATGGAAGAAAGTAAATGGGCTGGGAGAGTGTTGAGGTATCTGTACAGGAAAAACATTGATTCACAGTGGAGGAAAAGAACTAGGAAGCTTACCAGCAAGTATGCGGCCTGTAGGGTGGGCAACACAGCAACAAAGAACGTCAAGCGGAAAGTCAGAGAGGCTGAAATGATCTCATGGGTGGCGGCAAAGGAAAAGAAACCTGCCATGAGTAACTACTTAAGAGGAAAAAACGAAATCAGCAGAGAAACAATTTATGATAACTCAAAGGGAATCTCGTTACTTTTCGAAGCGAGATCGGTATGCCTTAGAACTTACACCTATAAAGCGAGATATAAGAAGGAACAAGAAGCATGTGCTTGCTGCGGTAAAGCTAGGGAAACTATGGAGCATTTTTGATTAAAATGAGAAGATGTCAGCCCAGCGGTCGATTTAGGCACCACTGGTCTCCTTGAAGCCCTTGGGTTCAGCGAGAGCAGTGGAAAAGTAAACATGTCCGCAATAAGGACTAGACTAAGAGGCGATAGGAGGATTGGTGGAAGAAAAGTGGGGAAACGACAAAAAAACGGAGACGTACAAAAGTACAGTTCGCAATAGAGGATCAGAAAATTTGGTTGTGGGAGTTCATAGTGTTTTTTTTTTATTGTTTAAACTAGGTAGGACATTAGGCAGTATAATAGCAAGAGCTTGGTGGCGCAACCCACCGCCCCGTTCCAAAGGGGACGCTCATAACATCCATCCATCCATCCAGCCCCCAATAGGCAGCCGTCGTTCGCGTTGTTGTACGGCTCCGCACTGCACCTGCAACTCCTCTCCCCATTTCGCCACCCGACCTTCCTCCTGTACGCGCGCCGCCAGCTTTAATTTACGCCCGTCCTTATAGCAGCACCGGCAACACAAGTTGACGCCGCTAAGCCCAGACTTTTGGCGCCACGCTTCTATCCCCCGCATCCCTCCATGTGTCTCCCGACTTCGCGTTTGCCAACTAGTCACGCCTCTGCGACACGCTGGAAGCAGGTTTGAAAGGGAAGTGGACGGAGGTTCACTGTGAAGCGCGAAAAATCCGGGCACATGCGGGAGTAGCGTGCGCTGTGTAAGCTTCCTTCACAAAAATTTATACCGAGTTTTGATTCAGCTTTCATTAATTTTTTTCAAGAGACTGTATTGTGTGTAAATTAAATTTCTATGGAATTTTCGTACTGACTTTTCAAAACAGATTGGCCACCGTGTATTAATTAAAAATTTAGTTTGTATGTCAATTAAAAAGAAGCTTGTTGACTAGCTTTACTCTAAAGAGTGAGACTTGCTCCATTTAGGGAGAACGGCGATGTGTCGTATGTTCGACATAAATTTGAGTTTTCCTAATGTCGCTGAAGCCCGGAAAAAAAGACATCCGGCAGCATTTTTCAACCGGCCCAGGTTCACAAATCCGGATCACAACAGCACATTTGTATACAAACACATCCTACACAAACAACATAGCAACCGCTACAAAGAACAGATCCATACGACACGTTAACATACAAACGCTGCTCGCGCTACCTACACCGAAGTCTTTTCTAGACACATATAAAGCCATGGTGTTTTCACCTACAATGTAGTGCCAGTGGGGGCATCTCTGTTCTACACAATTAAACAATAAATCTCGACAGCACGCTTGTATATTTCTGGTCAGAAAGCCACTTGGCACAGAAAGCCACGAAAGCGCTGTTGAAATACCTCAAGTCCAGGGGCGTAGCCAGGGGGTGGGGGGCTTATGGGGCTTCCAGCCCGCCCCCCCCCCCTCAAAAAAAAAAAAAAGATTTCGTGCTGTCGTGCACCGCCGACCAAAACAACCCACGGTGCCAGAAATCATGCTGGATTTTGTCTAGAATGTTCTTTTCAAGCTCGAAAAGACATTCCAGCGCGAACATTGCGAAATCGGGCTGGATTTCGCGGCAACGCCCATGCACCGGGAGTCACATGTCGTAACACAAGAAGCTCCATCCGAGCACAAAGTTCCAAAGGCGTGGCGGGTGGGCTCGTCGCGGCATCTCGCTGAGGCCGCGGAATCGGGAGCGCTTGGATTTCAATTCTGACACTTTATGTGTATTAAATTCTAATAAACTTTTGATGCGAAATATGCATTGACATTTCCAAAGTCGTGCTTTAGATTTTCAATTCCGGAACATTGTGGGTTTAATGGTGTTATAAACATTTGACGCCAAAGGTGCATTGACTTTTCTAAAGTCTTAGATCGGAACATACAACGAGACAAGCCAAATCAACACACTATCAGACAAGTTGACAAAACACGCAGCGAGGTACGATGAGACGAAGCGTTGTGGTGGTTCATTTCTGCCGTCATGTCGCATAAAAAAATATCAACATTTTTTTTTTCACCTACGCCAAAGCATCCATGTCAAGACACTAAAGCCAACCAGGGTAACTACGTTCTTATTTATTTTTTCTACTTCGACTTTTATTCGTGAGGACACATTGAGCCTCTTAATTTTTTTATTCTCGCTACCCTACCAGCGGGCTACCAGAGCCAGCCAGAGCGCATGCGTGTTTCTTGTGTTGCCCCGAAACAACCGCGCGGCGTACTTCGGTGCGCATGTGGTTTCCTCTGGCCGAATGAATTTTCGCCTGGCAGAGTTTTGGACGCATTCTGCCTAGCAGACGAGAAAAAGAAACAATGGTCGCTCACCGCCATCACTGTGAAGACTTGACGGATTACACCGTGTTCGCTTGAGCCAAACCTCTCCAGAAAGTCTTGTCTCACCGGTGTAAAATACTGAGCACTATGCGTATGGTTCTCGGTGGACCAAGCGTCTCACGTTTTCTTCGATGTTCATTCGGTAGCCACATTAGGTGCCCAAAGTAGGCATTGGATTGTGGCCAATATAGTCTCCTCCTTTGCGTTTTTTTTTTCATTTCGATGCCCCCTCCCCACAAAAGAAAAACAAAGATACATTGTTGCGCCGCAGCGATTTGTCGCATGGTGACAGTTTGTTACTTCTTTTGCGGAAAGTAATCGGCCACGGCACGCTTCGGTTGCCGGATACTATTATTATATTATTGTGATAGCAATTATATGAAGACTCCAGGCGCATTCCTGCTGTCGCCGTCGCCCTCATGCTTCGTATGAAGTCTCAGGGCAATAATGTCGTGACCGCGCGCCGCCTGCTGTATGTGCGAGTGAAAGAGTAGAGGGGTGGAATGGGTGAGCCGAGGATGGTGGCTCAGTCTTGCATGCGCAAAGGAGAAAAGCGGAGAGCAAGCGCTCCGCCTTCCGTCGCACGCGATACATCGGATGGAGTGGATGAAATGGGGGCGGGATCTAGGATTCTGTGAATCTGTGATTGCGCTACATGTTTATTCGCCTTGTTTGACGCATTATATAGAGTGATTTTTTCTTAGATACGTAGATTTATTGGAGACTTATACGTATATTTAAATATCTTGTTGCGAGGTTTTGTGTATACGTGCAGTGAACTTTCTTTCCAGTGACACTTTTTTGCCCTTTATCAAGCATTTGTATATTTCATTGTATCTTCCCATTTATAATGAACGAGGGCGAGTTAAATGAAAGTGAGCCTACCCTACCCGCGCAATAACGGTTCGGTTCATTATCTGCGAGGCTTGCGCGTAGCATACAGGCATCTTTCATTTACAAGAGTGATACGCAGATGTGAGGGTAAATGTTCTTTAATGCTCTCATACACTGGATTGAACATGGTTGCGTGACGTAATGGACGCTTCAGAAGTTGAGCAGCGGGGTGCCGTGAATGTTTTGACAGCTGAAGGTGTTTCCCAAAAGGAAATTATTCGCCGTATGGCTGCCGTGTACGTGGAACATTGCATTTCATTGGCCACTGTGAAGCATTGGAGAAGGACGTGAAAGTTGCAAAAACGATCCAAGACCGGGCCAAAGCCATCGTGCAATCACCCCGAACACAAGTGCAAAAGTTGATGAGCTGATGAGACAAGAACGGAGCATAAACACCGATGAACTGGCAGAGCGTGTGAACATCAGTCGCAGTTCGGTTCACACCATAATTCATGAACATCTCGGTCATCGGCTCTTGTGTGCGCAATGTATGCCCGAAATTTTGAACCACCGCCAGAAGGTTCTGCGCTGCCTTGACTCATCTGATCCGGTATCACAATGAGGGTGACGACTTCTTGTCTGCAGTTGTGATCGGGGACGAACCATGGTGCCACTACTACGAGCCTGAAACACGACGGCAAAGCTTACAGTGGAAGCATTCGAATTCACCGCCCCAAAGAAAGCAAAGGCCGTCATTTCCGCCGGAAAGGTGTTGTTTGCTATCTTTTTTTCGATCGTCAGGGGCCATTACTGATAGAATTTTCTAAAGCCAGAGAGGCTATCAATCGTTTCCGATATTTCCGGATCGGCTGCGTGTCGCAACCAAGAACAAGCGACGTGGAAAATTGACGCATGGGGTCATCTTGTTCCACGACCTGGCTATGGTGTTGGGCTGCTGAGCACGAGGTCGCGGAATTGAATCCCGGCCACGGCGGCCGCATTTCGAGGGAGGCGAAATGCGAAAACACCCGTGTACTTAGATTTAGGGGCACGTTAAAGAAATCCAGGTGGTCAAAATTTCCAGAGTCCTCCACTACGGCGTGCCTCATAATCAGAGAGTGGTTTTGACACGTAAAACCCCATAATTTAATTTTTAATTTTTCCACAATGCCCGTCCCCACGTCGCTGATGTGGTTAATACAAAATTGGCAAAGTTCAAGTGGGAAACGCTGCAACATCCGCCATACAGCTAAGACCTGTCACCTTGCGACTTCAACATTTTTGGGCAAATGAAAAAACAGCTTAAGGGAAACAGATTCGTTTCGGACGATGAGTCAGTTGCAGATTTGTTGAAGCAGCAACCGAAGGAGTTTTATGAGACGGGAATCACCCGACTCGTTAGTCAATGGGATAAATGTATGCTCATGGAGACTACTTTTAAATTAAGTACCCCGTTTGTCATATATTTGCATTGGCTCACATTCATTTGACTCGCTCTCGTATATTTTGCAGAACGGCTTTATATAAGTGCTCTCTGTTGGGACAATAATTTCGATGCAATTACTCACGATACACGACCGGTGACAGCTGCTCCTGCGTAGTACAGTGGAATAAATGACAGCGTCACTGAGATTTTGCACTGGCCGTTGCATATGTACAAAAATGTAAATAAGGTTGTTGAATGACAAAGTTTCATTAACATATTTGTCCTCAACTTGTTCATTTCATGGCCTTTACATTTTTCATATCAGTGGCATCCACTGCTTTGCTGGTTTCGAACTGATATAGTTCTAAGGATAGTGTGATATTTTCTTTACTTATTAAATAGACAAAAAGATGGAAGCATTGGTATCAGTTATTTTGAGCACAATTTCTGGCACATACCAGTATATCTCTTTATTAAGAAATACATATATTACTTGTTTTGACAATGCGTAGCGTTCAAGAATTCGTTTGCAGCATCTTTGGCAATGGCAATGCAGTTATTATTCATGTATTTGATTTCCCGACAAATTGTCTGAGAGGAAGCTTTAGCTCAGGCCCAACTCCGACGCGGCCTATTCAAATAAATGTAAAACGCAGAAACGCTTTTCTCAGATAACCCCTGGATCACTTTTAATGGAATTTGTTGAATTTGAGAAAGTTAACTTCTAGTATCTGTTGGAAGCGGAAGTTCGATTTAGGGCCTGAATTTTGTTAAAAATATTTTGAAAAATTTGAAAGTGCGAAAAAAGTAGAAGCACGACGTTTACAAACTAAAAGCTCTTTATCAAGAACAGATATTGCGGTTTTTCAAACGGCATCTATTATAAGAGACAAAGCGGACAAATTCGGTATGTCAATTTGTATCTTACGTGAATTAGTTACGTGGTGCACAAGGGTTCCGCAAAAGCCATATTTTGATAATGCTAAATTGTTTGACATTCATTTGTAACATATCAATTTTGTCCGCTGTAGACGTACTATTAGATGCGATTCACAGAATTGTGATATTATTTTTCATTGTTGAGTTATAGAGTTTTAAGCGTGATAGTTTCGTTTTCTGAAAATTTGAGATTTGTGCCAATGTTTAATAAAAAATTGACAACCTAAGTGAAAAATTCGAAACCAGAAGACAGTAGAATTTAAGTTTTTCTTTTAAATGCAACAAACCTCATCAAAGTTTGTGCAGTGGTTGCTGAGAAAAACTAATTCACCTTCTACATGTATTTAGATTGGAGCATCTGAGATAAAGCTTCCTCTTAAGGAGGAGGCCAAGCTGCAACGTGAGCCCCCCCACCCCCCACCCCGAACGAAATTTCTGGCTACGCCGCTGCTCAAGTCGACAGGTCTTGGCAACCGTGTGTAGACTCGGTGCGAACCTTCTAATGTGCGTGAAACTGTGCTCTCTCTATCTCCTCTCTCTCTCTCCTCATCCCCATACCCCTTCCTACAATGCAGGGTAGCAAACCGGACGTGCGTCTGGTTAACCTCCCTGCCTTTCCTGTCTTCTATTTCCCTCCCTCTCTCTCTCTAAACGTGTATCGAATGTGAGTCAATTGACGCTTTCTTAACTATAGCTATTTAAATTTGTATCGAGTGTGAATCAATTAACGTTTTCTTAATTTTAGTCAGTCAATTGCGTATCGAGTGTGAGTCGACCGAAAGCAGTCAATTGAATCTATATCGAACGTACTTAAGAAATTGACCTTGAATTGATTTTCTGTAAACTCAAGATGAACTCAATACACAGTTAACACATTTTTGCGAGGGTTTCCCATTCGCCGTTGCGGCCAATGTCAGACAAAGCGTGACGCTGCGGCGCTATGGGCTGCGGTGGTGCGAGATGCGAGCGATATCGACGTCTCCGAGTGTCTCGAGTTTGGTAAGTTCGGTCGGCTCAGTTACTGTTCTGAGTGTTCGCACGACCCTTCCACTGTTTTGTCTATACTGCATTCTCCCTTGCTTTCGTGCGGAAGCGGTGATGATGGCTGATGTTCAGCGCGACTGACATCATGCACTGTTCGTTTGCTGGTCGTGCTGTGCATTTACGCTTGTGCCAATTTCTGTAATTAGTGGTGCTCCTGTTGCTTCTGCGGAGTGACTGGACTTTCCAAGTGCTTAGTGTTTAGCGCAACTTTCTAGAACAACGAGGTGAGCTGGATTTTCAGCAGTGCTCTCGTGAATCATACTTCGATTGAACGTATGCACTGTAGCTTTCGCGCGGCCGCTTTCGTGCCTTCGAAGACGGGGGAATAAATTAGGAGGGCGCATCATGCCGAGCAGCTGGCCTAGGCTAAAGCACCCCCCCCCCCGATACACGTTTCCACCGACGCCGTGAATAGAGGGGCTTTAGATAGGCAAGCGAGCCCTTGCTGACTCCGCGCCACCACTTTTTTCTCTATGGCCTATATGTGCGATGACGGTTGCGGAGTAGATCTTCATGGTATTCAGGTCTTTTCAAGACACTGTTTGGTACGCGGTATAGCTCTTAGTGGCGCCTTCGTCGAAATAGAACCTCATTACGCCGCTCTCCGGTCTATTCTCTCGCGTATACTCCGCACGTTCACCAGCTAGAAATTACATCACGCGGGGACGGACAATTTACCATGAGATTCCTTTATATTTTTATGACTATGCTTCAAGATGAGCACGTGATGCTTCCTTCTAGTCTTTTTCCATCATCCGTGTTTGGGGGTCGCATTCAGTGCGATTTAGAGTAAATATACATGTGAGCAGTGTCACTGTTGGAAGTGCGCATCGGCACTTATCGCACGTAGTGTCATAGACAAAACTACAGTTAATTCTGTGGGCCAATGAGGACTTATGAAATTGTCAACGTCTAGCTCAATGTCCGACAACCCAAGAAAGTCGCAGTTTCACACGAAAGGCGAAGCATCGATTGCGATAGCAAACTAGTGGAGAGCTCGGTATACGAAGTAAGGATAGTAGTATTATCGGACTTATAAACTTGTAAACATAGGCATACTATAACTTAATCAACAAGCATGGTGTCACGCGCGCACAAGCAAAGATGAACACATCGCGCTCAATGAGCGCGGAAACTCTCTGTCAGAACGCTGGAGTCGGGAAGCGCGGAAGCGCGGCAGCAGAAGCGAGCGAATGGACCTCCGTGCAGCCGCTCGCATTCGACGCGAACTACGCCGCGAAAACGCAGCGCGCGGCGGACTGTGTCCTCGTCTCAGATGGCTGTCAAGATACAGCGGCCCGGAGTAGAACGCGCCCCCCTCCTCCCCCCGGAGCCTTGAGCGCGACGGATGACGGCGGGCTTCATCCCCACTTTCCTCTTTCGTGCGCGAGATTGAGCCGCGATCGCCGGCTCACCCTCGCACGCTTTCACTCGCACGTAGAGAATACTGCGCGCGGCGACGATTTTATCGCCCTTGGACTTTATAGGGAACCTCACGGCGACGCCGACGGCAGAAATGCGCTCGGAGTGTCCATATAATTGTCATCAAAAGTGAAAGAGCGAGCCAGACTTCGCGCGTTGCCATCGTGCATCGCAGTTAAAAAGTGGCATTACCTAAAGTCAAATTTTCTTGTGCACAATCTTAGCAGTGCCTACTTTTGTTGACGAGGCAGACCTTCATGCTGCACAGTGCCAGAAAGAAAGGACCGAGTTCTGACCTGAACTGCCAGAAACGCACGCGTACATGCATGCATTCACAAACACACAAATAAGAATTTCCATGTTTTTTTTTAAAGATCCCTTTAGCACATTTTATTTATGCTTACGGGAAATACTTCCAGCACTGCCAACAACGCGCGTCATACACATTTGTTTCTTACAATACATTGTGATGCACAGGAAATATATGTAACTTGCTTGTATGTTTAAACGTATGAGATGCTCAGGCAGAACAATTGCAGGCTAAGCATGCCAGGCTAACCCTACCTGCTGCTACAGCATTACCACCACCATCTTGTTCATACTTTTTCTGAATTATTAATTTTCATAACCGACCTTCCCGGCAATATCAAGTGAAGGGTTCGTCGTTACGCAAACGAATGCGTCATATGCTAGGTAATTTCTTCTCCTAGAGATCGCACCTTACTTCAAGAGTCTTTCACCAAGTTTTGCACCTTGTGTATGGGTTGGCGGATGCGCACTTATTTTCAAAAAACCGTCGTAGTGTCATTTACGAACAGCGAGTATGCATTCAACAACACACTAGTTCCCCGTGCGTACGAGTACAAACACCTATAGGGATCATCTTCACGCACAACATGCGATGGTCACAACATATTGATCACATTACAGCAAAAGGATGCAAAAAATTAGGGTATTTAATACGAACGTTATACAAAAATTCCGAAGAACACTAAATTGTCAATGTATAAAACACTTATCCGCCCGGTATTCGAGTACGCTTCGTGCGTCCTGGAGCCCATATATGTACACATAAACAACATTGAATTTGTACAAAGGAAAGCGGATCATTTCATTTGTAATCGCCATGGTTGAGAATTTTCGCCCTCAGCCGCCGTGAATTCCTTGAATTTGCCTCTACTATGCACTAGGTGGCATGTTGCTGTAAAGAAACTAATACATTCCATTGTTCACTCATCTTCTCTACAATCCGCTGATAAAAACCTCGCGTCTGTCAGTGCTTTTCCAAATAAAAGATGCCACGCACGAACTTCACAGTTCTTTCCCGCGAGTTATGGAACGCTGGAACGAGATTGCCGGTTGTTCGTGAGAGAGAGTAAAACATTTTATTAATAATATTTGAATGGCGAGGGCAGTGTGGGAAGAACCCTCAGTCCAGGGTCCCTAAGATGATTCCGGCGATGTTTCGAGCCCGTTGTATCACAGTTCGGAAGACCTCGGGAGGTCCGTCGCGGAGGGCATCGTCCCACAGCTCTTTGTTGCGTAGGGGGTAAAGGAGAATGGGTAAGGGAGGAAAGAGGTTTGCAATGCACTCAATCGTGACGTGGAAGATTGTGGGCGAGATGCCACAGCCAGGGCAACGATGTGCATAACAGTGCGGGTAGAATTTATTGAGAGAGACAAGATTTGGAAAAGTTGCGGTTTGTAACTGGCGTAATGCCACTGCTTCCTCCCGCGAGAAGGACGGCGGTGGTGCGGCGTGGGTGCGACGAATGCATGTATAATGACGGAGTATGTCTTTGTAACGGAGCAAGGGATCCCCCCACTCTGAACTAGTCGCCTCACCACGCCGAGTCGCCCGGAGGGAAATTTCTCGGGCAACCGCATGTGCGCGTTCGTTACCCGGCGGCGAGGTATGACCAGGGGTCCAGAGTAAGTGGATTCGGGGAGATGTGGTTAGTGTATTTTGCGGGATCTGTTTGAGAATTTGGTGCGCCGCTCTCGGGATGCCATGTCCTGATAGGAACGGCCGGCATGCCTGTTGCGAGTCCGTCATTATATACACTTCCTCAGGAACACGGATGGCGTATCGAATTGCAAGAGGAACACCGAGAATTTCTCCGTAAGCGGCATTTGTTCCGCGCATTGCAGCAGAGTCTCTCAGGGATTCGGTGCCATCCAATACTACCGAGGTATAGCCCTCTTGAGTGCGTGATGTGTCCGTGTATAAAGTATGTGTTTCCGGGATGTTTGCAAGCATGCGGCCAATGTATCGTACACAGGTTTTGCGCCGCCCTTTGTCATGCTCGGGGTGCATATTACGTGGCAATGGATGAATACTTCGAGCTTGGCGTATCGCTGACGACAAGATCGTTGGACGGGTTTCAGACTCAAGGGGTGGGACAGAGTATCCTAGCCGTGTGAGAAGATGGCGGCCAGTAGGAGTGAGTAGGAGGCGCTGGCGCTGGCTGACCCAATGTGCCTTTAACAGCTCGCCTAGTGTGTTATGTGTCCCTAAGTTAAGGAGACGGCGTGTGCAAGTATAGTTCGGGAGGCCATGGGCCAGCTTCGTCGCTTTGCGAATCATTGCGTCTATGCGAAGTTGTTGCGCTTGGGTCAACCGCTGAAACGGGAGATGGTATGTAAGGCGGCTGATCACGCATGCCTCCACCAAGCGCAGCAGGTCCTCTTCTCGAAGGCCCGAGCGCCTGTTGGAGACCCTCCGGATCATGGCCAGAATTTGCTCAATCTGTCTGGATAGAAAGGAAACAGTGTAGTTTGACCTGCCATCCACTTGGACATGTAGGCCGAGGATACAAGCACGATTAACCTGTGGTATCGGTGTGCCATCCACGTGCACAGTGATAGGGGGAGTAGAGCAACGGCTCCGGGGGCGAATGATTATGAGCTCCGACTTTTCCGGAACACATCTTAAGCCGCATTTTCTCGCGTACTCGGAAACTGTATCGACTGCTTGCTGCAGTCGGTCCTGGATGGCTCCGTCGGAACCCCGTGTCGACCAGATAGTAATGTCGTCCGCATAAATAGCGTGGGCGACGTCAGGGATCTGGTCGAGTAGTCGGGGGAGCCCTGCGAGCGCGATATTGAATAAAGTAGGGGAAAGAACTGAGCCCTGGGGTGTCCCACCTCCTACAAGGCGAATCGTACCGGACCGATGCGGTCCCATTCCTACGGCGGCTGTGCGATCTCGAGGAAATGCGCGGATATAGTTGTACATACGAATTCCACAGTGTGAATGTGCAACATTGCGAAGGATGAGGTCATGTTCAACATTATCGAATGCCCCTTTTAGGTCTAAGGCTATGAGTGCTCTCGTTTGGGCGGACGACGAAGGTCCTATGACGTCCTCCCGCAATTGTAAGAGCACATCTTTGGCAGACAGATGAGCCCGATATCTGAATTTAGAGTTAGAAAAGAATGATTTTTCTTCGAGGAAGGGCTGCAGACGCCGCAAGAGTACATGCTCCATGAGCTTACCCATGCAGGATGTTAGGGAGATGGGTCGTGAGTTTTCAACCTTAACAGGCTTGCCCGGTTTGGGGATCAGTGTGACGTCGGCGTGTCGCCATGCTTGGGGAAGCATGCCCTTGCGCCAGCAATCATTGAAGATATGGGTGAGGCGGTTAATATCCGCGTCACTGAGGTTACGAAGGGTGGCGAATCGGATGTGGTCGGCCCCCGGTGCCGTGTTGCGGCGTAGGTCTTGTAGGACCACCCGCACCTCGTCAGATGTGATGTCCGCATCTAGCAATTCGTTCGCCTCGCCTACATAAGGATAGTCAGGGTACTGCGGCGGCGGGCCTGTGGGTATGAAATGCTTCTCTAGCTCTCTGAGGAGTGTCGAGACATCGTCCCTGTACTCGTGCATTAGGATGTGCAGCTGTTGAAATGTTTTTCCCTTTGTTGTGGTGGGATCTGTGAGTGAGCGAAGAATCGACCACGTTTGCTGTGCTCAATGTGCCTGAGAGGCGATCGCAAAATCCTCGCCAGTTATTCCTCGTAAGGATCTCTGCATACTCCTGAGATTCCAGTGTAATTTGATCTATACTTTTCCTAAGTTTGCGGTTGAGGCGTTGTCGTTTCCATCGTCGTGTCAACCCTCTACGGGCGGTCCAAAGATGAAGCAAATGCAGGTCTATGTCTGGTGTCTCGGTTGTGGTGCGCAGTGTGCTTGTGGTGGCTTCTAGATCTTGTGCGAGAGAGTCAAGCCAGCGTTCGTACCCTTGGCGCTCAAGTGGGTCCTGGCGACATTCCCTGAATTTCACCCAATCCGTTATACGCACATTTCGCTCGGGCCTGCGCGCACCCCGTAATGACAAGGTGGTCGCCACAATGTAGTGGTCACTACCAAGGTGCTCCTCTAAAAGCCCGTGCGCAACGACTGGGCCAGTATTGCGCACGAAGGTAAGCTCAGGGCAGGTGTCACGAGATATACTGTTGCCTATCCGAGTGGGGTGCTCTGGGTCGGTAAGCAGTGTGTATCTCATGTTACAGATGGCATTCCATAAACGGGTCCCTTTAGCCTGCGATTTAACGTAACCCCATGCAATATGCGGAGCGTTAAAGTCGCCGGCCACCACACAAACCCGTCCAAACTTACCAAATTCTGTTAGTAGGTGCTGAAAACAGTGCGTTCGCGAACGGGAGGAACTGTATGCATTGAGTATAACAGACTCTCGCTGCGTTTACCTTGCGTAATTATTTCCAATATTTGGTGAGGAATGTCAATGTCAGTGGTATGCATGCGACATGTAACATGTTTCGAAACTAAGGCTCCCACAAGAGGAGAGACACCTGAGAGCGTGCTGTAGCCGGATAAAGAAGGGGTGCAAGTGACTTCCTGTAAGAGGATGACATCGGGAGGGTTCGTGGATGTGGCGATATACTGCTGTAGGGAACCTCGTTTTTTGGCGAAATCCCCTACAATTCCACTGCCACACCACTAGTTGCTCCGCGTTACGCCATCATCATCGCCAGAGGTAGCAGGCGGTCGTGCATAGGGATGCGGGCGCCGGGTGCCCACATTTGAAGGTTACGGCCGAGAGCCTTGGTCGGAAAGCACGCTTTCGTTGTTACCGCTAAGCTCAGGAACTTGCATGCGTGCGAAAGTGCACTCTATACATGATTTCACTTGCTCCGCAATCCCTATTTGAAGGGCCTCCATTTGGCGTTCTATCCTGTCCAGAGCCGCCTGCATACTAGTGCTCATGCCTGCCACCAGCGTGTCCATTTGTTTTTGCAGGCGCTCACAGCGCGCCTCCATGTCACGACGTAGGCGGGCTATTTCTATTAGAGAATCGGGATTTTTTAACGATTCGGTAATAGGGGAAGGGGTAGGGTGAGATTTACGGGGCGGAGCGAGCTGTGGGGGACCCTCCGCCCGACCTACCTCCCGAGGCGCCTCCATTGCTGTTTTCTTCTCCAGGGTCCGCTGCACCCCTGAAGGGACCAGGGTCGCCTTGGCTGGGGCGTTGGTCTGCAGGGCCTTCTTGTAGGGTTGTTGGGAAGATGGGGAAGGAGGGCGCCTCTCTGGGAGGCGCACCGATGCCTCGAGGGATCGGGACCGAGACTTGGAGCGTTTCCGGAACTTGCGACGGGATCTCGAACGGGTCTCCGATCGGACTTGTCTGGTCTCCTTCGTTGGGGCGCGCGACGTTGGGGTCTCCGCCGTATCTGTGGTAGTGGTCGGGTCGCTGGAGGGTTGGAGTTCACGCTGCTCTTTCTCGAGAGCTTTCCGCACCCAAGCTTTGTTGAGTGTCTGCCTAGCGCGCCGCGGGCAGTTTGGATCCGCTGTAGTGTGGTCACAGGATCTGCAGTGTGGGGTGCACGGATGTGCCGGGTGGGGTTGTGTGTCCCGCACGTCGCGCAAATGACCACGTGCGGCGTAGGACAGTAATCAGCCCAATGGCCGAGCTTGTGACATATCTTGCAGACCAGTTGGCGGGGTCGATGGGGGTAGCAGCGGAGTTCTGCACCATAGAAATGCACGTAGCGAGGCACTTTAAGTCCTTCAAATGTTACCAACGCAACGTTGGTTTGACCCATCATTCGTGCTTGAAGTATTTGAGTTCCAGGAGCCACAAGCTCATCCACTAGCTTGGAAGACGGTGTACCGGGCAAAAGGCCAGGAACAATTCCCTTGCATGAGTTGTCTGGGGCCGCAAAATATGTTGTGATGGGATAGACCCGCTGACCAAGGTTCAGCTTCCGCACCTTGTACAATGCGTCGGCTACGTGTGACTGGGGTGTGCTGATGATTGCCAAGTTCTGCTGAGGCCGCAGTCGGAATATGATGTCCTGACGATTGTCGGTGGTCAAGCCGGCTGCACTCCATAGAGCACTGGCGAGTTCTGGGCGCGTCCACTTATCGAGGCAAAGTCCTCCGTGAGGCCGCAGAATTATCTTTTCGTCGTGCAAAGGAAGTTGAGGCAGGTTCTGATTTCGACTGCGCTTGCGTACGGTAGGCTGGGAGGCGTCCGGAATGCCCAAGATGTTCTCGGAAGGTTGCGTCTTAGCGCGCGTTTGACGGTTGCGTCGCTTATGTATGACTGTCTCCCAACAGCCACCTGTGTCGTCGTCAGTTTTGTCGTCGTAAATGTTCGGGGTGGCATCTTCCTCCATCCTTTCCCCGGTCGGAGTGTCTACCTCTCGTTGTTGGAAGGGAAAATTGGCGACGATGGGATCGGCGGCCACTCCCGCGGTATCCACCTCGGGCGTCCTCATTGTTGTCGAGAAACGCGCGGGGGCGTTCTCCGTCGCCGATTGCGTCTTCTGCTCGTTGGAAAATGACTTTGCGGTAGATAAATGCTCCATCGAAACAGAGCGGTGAATTGGCCGAAGGCCCTTTGCACGCCCGTTTAGAACATGGGCCTCGGAAGAGCTGGTCGCTTGGCGCTCTTGGTTCATGGTGTAGAAAACACGCCTAGGCAGCCGCGTTGGAACTCGTTGTTCGTGAACTGCCACCGGCTGATTTTGTAGAAGCGCCCCTCTTATATTGAGCAACAAAGTACAATATACCAACCCATGTATAAGCTTACTGTACTCATAGGCGTATTTACCGGGGTGGATAAGAGTCGGTGAGTCGACGATGAAGAAAGAAGCCTACATTACTAAATTTTCCCACTGCTCCATGACAGTTCTATTGAAGTGACGGACTACCGGAAGCATATTTTGCAGCTCGACGTACGTGCGGCAAGATGCGTCATTTTGTGCCCGCTTCGCGGAAGACTAGAGCATGACAGTGTAGGCAGTGGAACGCTATGCGCTGCTATGGAAGTGTAGATTCATTTGTGTGTGCAGCCCGAATTCTTATTTGATGAATACTAAATCCAGAACTTGTCAGAGGGAATGTGAGTGAATGGGCAGTCTCTTCAGATCGTGATATGGAGTAAACACGTCGTAAATTACGACAAACGCGTTGTCATGCACTTGCGTTAACGTATTTATCGGAGAAAACGTGGGCTATTCCCCTTGGCTATCGCCACTATATCGCGTTAGATCTCATAAGCGAAGAGTCTCGCAATATTTTAGGTAAATTTCATCACAGTTTTCGCTTTATATGATATTCCTTTTGTTGCGAACGCCGGCACAAAAAGGACTCTCGCGTGACAGACGCATTTAGCTGCTATAAGTTGCATGGCCTGTGTTTTTGAATATAAAAGAAACACTCAAGTTGCGTCTACCCGATATGTCAGTTAAAATATATATCATTTTGCCATTTCAAACCCGACCTGTAGACATAATTGTGTGGCTGCAAAAGCCAATTCGCACGAATATTCTTCTCGTTGTCTAGAAGCATATAAGGCATGCACAATGGAATTGAAAAGGGCAGTAAGCAGTGCACCCTTGTGTGAAATCGAGGATGTAACCTTCGATTTTAGCCTTAATATCAGGCTACTTGCCTATCCCGCAAAAACGACAGAATTCCTTTTTTTTTTTCGTTTCAGTGCTCCCGCATCATTCCATACGGTATTGTGCCCAATAGCGCATTGGTGACTGATTGGTGCAAGGGATAGTAATGAACAATAACGTTAGCGCAGTTTCACGCATACATTCGACGACCACAGATTTTTTTTGGGGGGGGGGGGGGTTAGGGGGGGGGACCCACGTCATCGCACACGTAATGCGAAAACGTGGGTTGGTATTCCACCTGCGGCCAGTCTTTTTTTTTTCATCCACTTTCATTTCCATTTATTTATAATTTTTTTACTTCAGTTAAAACCAGAAACAATTTTCCCTATGGGTCATTCAACGCGAAACGTCGCAGTCCCCTGAAGCAACCACCGCCAGTTCTCTTGGAAAACATTGGGCTGATCGTGTCAATAAAGCTTCGCCAGAGTATTTTTCTCGAAAAAACATTTTTGGTGACGTACGCGCTCTCTGAAGTTCTCGCGAAGAAGTTTGTTGGAAATAAATGTTTTTAATCAAGTGTGAAATCAGGTACAGTGGCAAATGTTATTTTAGAATATTTTACTGCGTGTTTCTCTCATGCGACGTCATAGGTGAACAGATTTATTAATTTTCCGCGTTTATTTGGCTCAATAAAAGAAAGTAAAGAATTGAGCCTCATCAGATTTTTTTTTTTTCATAAACATCGTTGACGTTTGAGCCACAATATGTTTTACTGTTGTTTTCCCGTTGCTACGTTCAATGCTAAAAATAATATTCGACTATGAAATGAAGTACTTTTCCAGAAAATTACTCCCGAAGTTTCGAAAAGTCCATTTTTGACGATATTCAGACATAAATTAAGCGTTAAGGTCCTCCAGATAAATATACGTAAGATAGCTCATTACGAGCACCAGTCTTCCAGCTTGTGATCCAGAAATCTTACTTTGACTAAATTTTGTTTGAGGCGAGAAAATAAAATTCGATGTATACAACCAATCCCACCGGTAGGCACTTCCGAATTGCCTCGCGACTGGCCGCTCGAGGCACTTTGCGCGTATTCGCGAGCTTCTTTCACGCTCGGAAAAAACACTTTTATGGAGCAGGTATTGAAAGCTGTATCGGGAGTTTTTCATGTTGCTCTACACTTTGCTCTGCTCATAGACGCCTCATATCTCGTTGATTTGAGAAGCTGATTAACTAATTAAGACAATTACGTAATTAGGTGGAATGTACAAAAAACCAAATATCTCCAAGTGACGGCAAACAAGATTACCTTGGTTGTGTGAATCTTACGAACTTTCAAATCTTGGAGCGGGACAATTGGGACAACATGTATAGAGCATACCTTTTCCATAGCCTCCGCACTCCTACAAATTTTGACGCGATAGCGTTTGGGAGTCCGTGTCGCAGAAAATTCGGCATTGCCATCTGGCGTCCCGCGTTGGGAACCGCAAATAGATTTTTGAACCACACACACCCAAGCCCTCCACGTGACGCAATAAATTTACTGAGCTAATTGAATTTCTCAAGCTAAAATACGTGGAAAAATCGTAATCTACGACTTGCACACAACCTCCACACATGATAGCTCTCGGATTGTAATTTGGGTATACGAGAAAACATAATTTTGTTACGCGAAAACTCAAAGAAACGCCTTCACAAACACAGGCGGGCCGCGTCGTCCACCATTTGCGCACGCCGGCGCGATGAGCATCTTGGGGGCCACGGATCGGCGCGCCCGGTTCTTTGCAATACCTCCAGCTGGCGCCCGCCTCCGTCGCATCGTAAAGCCGTGGTAAAGCCCCTTTCCCATCGCGGTCTACGCAAGAGGCCGCGTTCCTACGAGAAAGCCCGCCTTTGTGCATTACGGTTCGTGCATTACAGACATTACGGTTAGATGCGATCCAGTTGCCGGGAAGCGTGAGAAGCAGTCAGGGATCTTTGAATGCTATCGTGTTCCACTCTTACAGGCGTAGCTTAAGCGTCCTCCTATTTTCTATTTGTTGCCGATGTGATCCCACGAGTACTCATGACTGCCATATGTGATGGGCTTGGCGCGTGTTGAAGTGTTATGGAGGGAGGCTGCGGGAAAGCCATTAAAAAAAATGTGCGGTTGCGTTGATTAACTCGAAAAGCTACGTTCCGAAAAAAAGTTGGGCGGAATATGCCTGGCTGCTTATACACCTGTGCTTTGCAACAGTTTTCGAAGCACGGAATATGCTCGCTACTTAGCCGCAATTCTGTGGTCGTCCTAAGGAAAAGTAACCGCCGCAGTCTTTCGTTTCAAGGGTGGGTGCACAGAGGTAGGGGCTTCAGCGACGCTCGGCGCAGCCATCCGATGCGCGTCGCGTCCTCTCGGAGCCTGCAGACAAAGCAGCGGCAGACAGCAGTTGGCAGCTTGCTCCCAAGATGTCGCGAGTCCGGTGGCGCGAACTAAGCGCGAACGAGCGCCCGAAAACTTCCCCCTCTCACAGGGGGCGGGAAGCACTCGCCCTGCGCCGGTTGTCCCTGGCATGCCGCCTGAGGTTTCGCGTGTCTAATCGGCCGTGCGGGGCGCAAACAAGCCCTGCGAGTCGCGCATGCGACTGTTTGCTGCCGCCGTCCTTGCCGACGAGCGCGCGCTCCTTAGTGCGCTATATTTCGAAGACGCGTAGGAATCTGATTTTTCTCGGCTTTCCGCAGTAGCGGGGAGGAGGGGTGACTCCAGTGGGACTGCGCACGGGAACAGGCGGTCACTATCGGGATGCGCTCCTTAGATGCAGGTCACCCGGAGCCCTCGTGAGTGTGCGAGCGGAGCATGACAAATGGTGACCTAGCTCTGGCGTGGTGCAGCATCCTCCTCTTCCTGTTCGGGGCTCGAGCGCTTGCGCCGGAGTGCGCGCGCCCGAGGAGAGAGCCTTGGCCGCCGGCCCGAGCGGTGCTAATGAATGTCCCCTAATTGGGGTCGACGGGCGCGCGCGGCCCCGCTCGCCGGGCTCGTGCCGCAGGGCCCGGCCGCTATCTGGCGGGGATGCTCTCTTGCTGGTCCGAGCCAAGGCAAGGAAAAAAACACAAGCGCCCAAGGTTAAAATGAAAGCCCCCTACCGGTACGAGATATAAATTAAAAACAAAGACAGAGAGAGGCCCTTATCGGAAGAGAACTATGTCCCTCGGCACTAAATACACCGGTTGCAGTGGCCCTCTCGCCTGGATTTGTCCACCCGGCGTTCCGCTCTCTTCTTTCTTGCCCTGGCGTGGCGAAGAAGTGGTCCCGAGCCAGACCAATCTTTGAAATTCTCGCCTTCTCGTCCCTGCGGATTGCTTTATTTTTGCCTCGCAGCGGCCGCCGCTCAAGAATTCGGTTCCTCGGCCGGCGGAATGCGCCGGTCCTGTCCGTCGTCGCCGCTTCAGCGTGCGCCCTTCCCCTTTCCCCCCACCGGTGGTGGTGCCCCACCAGAGGGAACGAGGAGGAGACACTCGCGCGCTCCTCTAGAAGGCGGAAACTCTTTGCCGCACTCTCCGCACCCCCTCGAGGTTTTTCTGCGGATGAAACATCTGGATTTGAAGCGAGTGCACTCAACCCAGCACTCCATTCGACGCTGACATATACAGAAGCGGGCGGAAATATAATTTCCCTCTAGTTTCCTTCTTTTTTTTTCTTTTTACAAGCCAGAGAGATCGAAAAGAAGTTTCCTAACAGCGAACGTGGAAGTTAGTGGCTAATCCATCCCAAACCCATATGATCGAGGTGGTCGTAAATTGTTTAGGTCGAAGTAGAGGGCCGCGGATTATTTTAACCACCTCATGTTTTTTAAGGCATACGTAAACTTAAGGGGGCAGGCGATTTTTGCATTCTGCCCTCGTCGGGATGCGCACACTGTCGCCGGGAGTCGAACCCGAGTCGCTGAACCACGGCATGTGAGTGTCCTCGCTTACCTCGCTGTCTCAAGACTATAGTCTTTGCTTGACAACGCTATGTACGAAGCAGCAGGATCAGCATACTCCACAAGACGTTAGATTTTCCTGTCTACTTCCCGGCCTGAGGCCTCTTTAAGTGTGTCGTGCGTGATAAGGCTGAGACGTTTGGATGGTCGAACACTTTCCCTATCAATGGCGCGTTGCGCTAGCGCAGGAAAGATGGACAACGAACTCTCTACCCTGTGCGGTCTTATGTGCTTAAATTAAGGCTTGTCGAGCATCGTCCAGGGAGAAATGTGGGCATGAGAAATAGTAGTTTCTTTACAGAGAGAAAGCGACCAAAACAAAACAAGGAAAGACATGGAAGTTAACCAGACGGACATCCAGTTGGCTAAACTGCACGGCGGAAAGGGGTCGAGGGATTGAAAGAAAGGAGAAAGAAACGGCAAAATGAGAGAGACTTCACGTGCGCAGAATAGTAGACACAGTGTGTCTATAAATTTCCTCTCAGGTTCGTCGAGTTTTAGGAAAGTTATTAGAGCTCGCGTAACTTTCTGCGTTGCACATGGTACTATCGCATTGCACTGATGCGGGGGTAACATAGAATCCCCAACACTGAAGTCAAATAAACTGCATTCAAGGCAGGCTTGCCTCACACTGTATATCCACAAGCTCGGCGTATAGAATGCACTGTTCTCTATTCAGTGGCGAGACCAACTTATCTGCCTGTGGACATAAGCCTTGCCATTGAATGGGCTGTGAAGCTTACATAAAAAGCAAGAGCTATTAACCTAGAACGCCGATGGATTTCGTAGTATATGTTAGGGGACGGATTTCTATATATCGGCATTAATCTTACGATTTTTTGTTTACCAGACGTAGCCCACAAATCTCCTCACCGACGGGTCATACGTGTTCTAGTCCTCCAGTGTGTCTGCTCCGTTCCTAGTGATCTAGCTTTGGTGGAGGAAGTCTCTCTCCGGAGACTTCGGGCTTTGGCGGCCCTTACACCTTCCGCAGCCCATGGGCCTGGATCCCAGCACGTGAAGACCCCGCTAAGTGCCCAAAGTCATCTGCCCTTGCGCCCACACGCGCGTGCTCGCCATCTGCTGTGACTGTGTCCAGGGACAAAGGCCACAAGAGATTACGTGCTTGGAGGTGCCGGAATACGGACAGACCATGCCCCCACAGACTACGAACGGTAAATTATACGGACGATAAGCTCGACGAACCACTTATGCAGCTTTTTCACGAAGGACTGTAGACATTTACTTAAATATTATGACGTATGGCGAACCATGTGATTTGAAAAGTGACATGACTTCAATATATACTGTTCGACTTCAATTTTGCCAGTTAAACATATGCCCTAAAGTTAACAATTCGTTCGTTTTGAAGGTTTGTTTATGAGGTAATTGAACATTGCGATTTGCCGTGCAACTAATATCGTTACCTCTTCAGGTAGCGCGTGGACAGGCTAAATTACACTGTGTGGTCCAGATGACTTTTTCTTTTTTTCATTGCGAGGTTTGACTAAGCTGCACAGTGGGTCATGAGGGTCGTCGTAGTGGAGGGCTCTCGAATAATTCCGACCACCTGCGGCTCGTTAACGTGCATCTAAATCTAATTACTATGGAACTAAAGCAAAAAAAAAATGAAGAAAAACATGGTGTGCGTCTAAATTATTGAGCTAACACGTCACTCAATGGCGTCGGACGCGTGCGCCGCTTCCCCACCACTGCATGCAGCTGCAGTGGCAGGCAAATGACCGACTACTCCCCAAGCCTTTCCCAACCTCAAAACACACTCACTCTTCAGCTGCCAAGTACTTCCGATGCCCTTGACGTCAGCTCAGGTATTTCTCTCTCGTTAAAAGCCAAGAAAACGAAAGCAATGACGATTTACCGTTCTATCATCCTTGTCCCAATAAACAGACAAATCAAAACAAAGCCTGCTGGCGGTTCTGGGCATGAAACAGCCACGACTCTTTCCACTGAGTGGAAGGGTCTCGCAAGTCAGCCAGCTGCAAGTTGAACGTCCGTGAACGTTTCTTCAGTTCTCCCCCTGAGGTTGCTTACTGCCCAATATACAGACACTTTGACAAAAGTCACAAAACCTTTTCCCGATTGCGCAGCACACATTCGCTGGTCACCAGCAGTGACGTCTGGAATCCCGCCTCCCCCTATGATTGGCCGGGTGTCCCGACCCCGTCTTGATTTCATGAGGCCGTTCTCTCGTGTGTTTCCAGTTGAGCACGTCTCCACACAAGCAGGTTTCCGCCACGAAGAGAGCGTTCCCCATTGTCGCGGTGGTGCGGACGCTAGGGATGGGCGCTGTGCCGTCCGCGTTACAAGCGCGCGTCACTCGTTTCCGCGCAGCGCGTTTCCGCTCCCGTCGCACTGTGCGCAGCGGCGGCCGACCCGAGCGGCGGCTGCTGCTGCGGTGACGCGGGCGAGAGATGAAACGTTGTTTTCACGCCAAGGCCTCCAGACCGATCCGATAGCGCTAAATGGCCCGCGCTCGCGTGTTCACGCTTCAAGAGATCGAGATAGTGGAGGCACTGTGCCGGCCGCGCGGCGCGCGATGCCGCTGCGGCTCGCGACGACAAAAAGTGCGTGCCCCTCTTTCCCACGACGACGCATTCGCCGTCACCCTCTCTCAGTCGCCCGCGTTGCTTGCGCTAGTGGGAGAATTCGCATCTGCACTTCCTGCCGCCAAGCGTTGATACTGAAGCCATCAGGAATATCTGTTTGCGTTCGTTTAGCCTCGCACAAGAAGGTCTGCAGATTAACACCTTAACACGCTTAGCAGACGCGGTCTTACTAGTACGGCTCCTTTTACATTGGACGTCGGAAGTGCCTGTTTGAAACATGCAGAAACAGCCCTATTTACTTTTTTTAGTCGCAACGAACGTCTACCATTTCATCTAACTTGTGCGTTTCTGTCTATAGTATGCTTTATTAGGAGCTAGTACGTTTTTTTTTTCTCCCTCATATTGTAAAGCCGCAATTTGTATGCACACTCTAATCAATACGCACGAAAAAATAATGAGCAAGAAAAAACAATAATAAAAAAAAAGAAATTTGTTTTCTCCCGAGGAGCGTGCTACAGCTTGCGCTTACAGAAAGCTGGCGTTGACCAACGAAGCATCACGGTAACCAAGCCGGTTTTAATACGCTTTCACTCCTGCTCTACGTCCCCGAAATTGCGACACTCGGTACGCTAGCGGCTGTTCTATACAATACGAAAATTCTTTTGCTATGAGCGCAGCCCTTCGAGCCAAAAAGATGGAGTTGAAAATTCTCCTCTCCGGGAAGCAAAGGTCGGCCTAGTCCCTCGTCGCATTGTTGGTGCAAGCTTCGCTTCGATAGGACTCTGCACCTTGTCGTCAGTCTCAGTATTCCAAGGGTGCAAGCCGCACACTCTTCGTGTTGAAATGCAAAAGAAAAAAGAATGTCCTTGGGCTCTGTCTTTCAACGTGTACTAGGCATTGCGCCACTCCCCCAGCCCCTCTCAAGCTCTCCGCCAGATTTGCTGCAATCTGCAATTATCCGGTAAATAAGTGAGCTACATGAAACGGCTGTATTTTCTTGCTTCACCTGGAAGCGGCACCAATGTTCGCGAGTGCTAAAGCCATTCGAAAGCCCGTCGTATTTCTACAAAGCATTTATTTTTATTTTATTAAGCAGCCTGTTGCAGACCAGACTATAGAAGTGACCTAACTTGGACGAGCAGCACGGCACATATAGTTATTCTGGGGCACTGACGACTCCTAGTATATATCTCATTCTGAGCTCTGCTTAAAACACAGGAGCACTAGGTGCGCACGAAACAATTATTTCTTTCTGTATCTCCAACACACTACATGTGAATTGGTGCGGTTGAACGTCAAAACGCGCTAATACATTACGCGAACGTTTACAATGGCTCGGAACCAAGTGTCCGTGTTGTCGAAGTAGTTTATTCCCGGTTGTTTTGAGTGTGCTTAGCGCGCTAGCCGTTGAGCAGCAATGTTGTGCGCGGTGGGAGTGGGCCCGCGTACTTGTCCTCCGGAGCTCTCGCTCTGAAACCAGGCGCTTCCGCTCGCGGCACGAGCAACAGTTATCGTCTGTAGCACGACGGGGACACCTGCCGCAGGTGAAGCTGCTCCGATATCCTTCAAATCCTTCAGACCCTGCTGCGACCCCAACGAGCCGAGAGCGCGGAGACAAGGAAAACATTTCCGCTCGTGGAAAGGACTCCGTGGCCCCGCGGCAAAATATTTGTATTGTGCACAGACTTCATTCCCAAATATTCAGCGCCATCCATCCAGTACCGCAGTTCCCTAACCTCTACGCCAGTTCAGTGTAAGGTCGTGGGCTAGGTTCCCAAACGCGACGCACCGACAGCGCGATCGCATAACATCCTGCTGTGACACGAGGTATTTATCCGTATTTTGGCCTGTCGATTTATTATTATCGTATTACATTCGGGACAAAGACTTTAGCAACGTAAGTGCTTTCTCGGCGTTTTTGGTGACCAAGGATCACGTGTTTTTTTAATCGTATTTTACGCAGTTTTTTTTTTCAGCCCGAATGTTGTCTTTCGTATTATATTGCCACGCACGTTTTGCATGCTTAATCCGTAATCATCATCATCAGATCGGGCGCCCATTTCTCTGAGTGGTTGGATATGGGAAGACGAGGGAACGACGTCGGTTGTTGCCGCTTCAGTAAAGAAAATTTGAAGTTTAATTTGGGAGAATGCGTTGCCGAATACCAATGCTTAATTTCTTTATAGAGTGTCGTAGGTTCGACGTGCACAGAAAACTACTTCTAGAAAATCCCCTTCGCCAACTTGAATTGGTCATGACGCTCCCTGTGATACTGTCTCTTGAGGTGTCGGCGCTACAGACACTGCAATAGAAACGTATGTGATCCCATATTTAATTTTGTAAGTGAAACAAAGAGACTGCCATATTAATTTTATTGTTTTATTTTCCTAAACATGAAAGCAAAAGTATTAGCTTCAGATGTTAAGATAATATAGCATGAAACTTTATATTAACGATTAGTACTCATTCAATATCGCATTCTTAAATTACAAAATTCTATTTAAGTATTCTTCTCTTTTTACATACTGTCTCCCGATTCACAGCCGATCCACCGCAGTGGGTTGAGCCATATCCATAGGCACCAAACCAAACTAAATATCAGTAAAGGTGCCGATCGCTGCCAGTGCACTTCTCTCGCCTTTCCTCTCGCGACAATATTCTGGTTCGTATTCTAGGCAGGGTTTTACAGTAGTTTCCTGTGTAGAGCGACTTCACCACGCGTTAAAGAACCTCAGCTGATCAAAAGTATAACTGAGTTCTCCACTGCGGCGTCTGTCAAAATAGAAGGAGTAATTTCAAGTGCAATGTAAAACCGTACCTCTCAGTCGTTGGTTTTATACTTTATGCGCACGCCGAATATGACACACTGATGATTCCACGTGAGGAGTCAGCCTGGTCTGCAGAAGCACCCAGCATGGAACTTTTGCAGGTAGAGTGTTCGACAGCTCACCTGCTGATTAAGTGAGCTGATTTCGTTACAACATTCGTAAAGTGTGCTGGCTCGCCCAACTTTCCCAATTTTCTGGTGGCCACATAAGCAAAGACACACCCAGCATTAGCCCCCCCCCCCCCCTCCCGCTCAACAAAGAAACACGCTTACATACACACGTAATTGTGCTCTATCCGTTCAATCTCTGGAACATAAAGAATAATGATTTTTAAGAAAGACCGTCGGAAGCATCGGGCACAAATGGATCCTATCAAGTCTGGCCTTTGGCACAGTGTCTCCACCGCTGCTGAAGCACGCGTGTGCCCCCTCCCATACTTTTCGCCCTGAACTATCCTCAAGCCATCGCGCGGCACAGAATGCGCCGAAGGCCGCGCGCGGCTCGGATTATCGTGCTTCTCATTCGTTGCTGACGGCGCATACGCTCTGCAGCTTGTCGGCATTCGCTTGGGAGCCGACGGAAAGTGACGAGAAGAAGCACCAGAATGAAAGCCGCCCCTCGGGTGCGTGCGTCGCTATCGGCCGCGCAGTGGCGCGCGCGCGCGTGCGCGACGTCGTGCGCCCGGAGCAGTGCGACATGAGCGCGACTCGCTCATTCATGGGGGGAGATAATTGAGCGCGTGAATCAACGGCTGGCACGCAGGCCTCGCGGCGGTGTGACGTCGTCGAGGAGGAGGCCGCCCGCGTCGGGGCCCCAGCGACCGGCGGCCCTGGGCACAGCCAAGGGGGCCAGCCGAGGGCTTCGCGTATCGCAGCCATCGCCGCCTCGCGCCGCGCAGCGAAGCAGCGCATGCGGAGACACTCGCCAGCCAGGCAAGGGGCGCATAATATGGTACTTTGCCTGCGATGGAGATCGAGGCCGGCACGATGCTCCTCGCGTGTCTTTCGGGAAACGAAAGAAAAACGCTTCCTCTCCAGGCCGTGCTCCTTTCGTTTCCGTGCCTGGCATTCGTATGGCGGCAACCTTGCGATTTATTCGCAGTTATGGAACGCCGAGATATCTTTCGCAGTTTATCTTCCTCCCCCTCCTCTCCGTCTCGTGAGTTTTCTTTCTTCACTGGCTCTTTTACGAAAAAAAAAAAAAAGCAGAACACCCCTTCGCAGTCATGCAATCCCACCAATACAACACCGTGCATGTATAAAGAATAGTAATAAATAAATGCACGAAAAAGGGGGGAGTTCTCTATTTTTTTTTTCATTGAATGCAATTTTTTTTTTTCCGTCGGCGGACAAACAGTCCAAACAAAACGGCCAAACATAGCAGTGGCCGTTGTATTCAGCCTATAAATGGGCAAGGGGCGGAACGTGGATGCCTGAAAGGAAAACTTTGTCTTCTAACTATATAACTGAAAGATGGGAGATTTGATTACTCGCAATGGAACCCGTTCAACTGTGCTAAACAAGGCACGACACACAAAACACGAAGTTTGCAGGATGGCCGTTGCAGCAGCGTGTTCGCTACCTCGACATTTTAGCGTTGTTCACATGTTTCATTTGTCTCAAAAATGTGCGCGCTTTGAAACACCTAGGTCGGAATTCACGAAAAGCTCTTACGCTAAACCTCTTCGTAAGAGTAGCTGCCTGCCGATCGTAACGTCGTACGTATAATTAGCGAAGGCGGCCGACTAATGGCAGCAAACAGCCCTTACGGACGAAAAGTTTCGTGAATACTGGCCCTCCTGCGTTCCAAATGGGTCAGGCCCCATGCTCCGAGCTCACAATGCTTTTCAGCATAGCGCTTGTTTTCACGTCTGCGGAGCTTTAAAAAAAAAGAAGTCCTCTAATGAAAATGTAAAAGATAGCAAGATTTGTGACCACAATTGTCAATTACAACCATCCTTTCCATGTGTCGTTGTTTCGCACACCTTTTCGTTGTACTACATAATTATCTTCTTAAACGAGAAGAAAGCGGGTTAACAGAGGGGCCCCGATATTTATTAGTCATATCATAAGAAGCCAACAAACACTGACACCAAGGACAACACAGGGGAAATTACTTGCGCTTAATAAATGAAACAAAGAAACGATAAATTAATGGAAATGAACGTGCATGAAAAAGAACTTGCCGCGAATGTGCACTGTCCCTCAATTATTATTACTACTACTAAAGCTATAGTAATCTGGATCTGGTCACCTAACATTGTCATGATACGGTATAGTAGCGCTCTACATCGCATAACGATGCGAGTGGAACAGTGAGGCAGGCGCTTGAACAGAGCCAAGCCGTTTTTCGGGGGCAGCTTCCGTCATGGCACATCATCATCAGCCTGGCTACGCCCACTGCAGGGCAAAGGCCTCTCCCATACTTCTCCAAATACCACGATCATGTGCTAATTGTGGCCATGTTGTCCCTGCAAACTTCTTAATCCCATTCGTCCGCCTAACTTTCTGCCGCCCCCTGCTACGCTTCCCTTGTCTTGGAATCCAGTCCGTAACTCTTAATGACCATCGGTTATCTTCCCTCATTACATGCCCTGCCCATGCCCCATTTCTTTTTCTTCATTTCAACTAAGATATCATTATCCCTCACCCAATCTGCTCTCTTCTTATCCCTTAACGTTACACCCACCATTCTTCTTTCCATAGCTCGTTGTGCCGTCCTCAATTTAAGTAGAACCCTTTTCGTAAGCCTCCAGGTTTCTTCCCCGTAGGTGAGTACTGGTAAGACACAGCTGTTATGCACTTTTCTCTCGATGGATAATGGCAACCTGCTGTTCATGATCTGAGAATGCCTGCCAAACGCACCCCAGCCCATTCTTGTTCTTCTGATTATTTCAGCCTCATGATCCGGATCCGCAGTCACTACCTGTCCTAAGTAGATGTATTCCCTTACCACTTCCAGTGCCTCGCTACCTATCGTAAACGGCTGTTCTCTTCCGAGACTGTTAAACACTGCTTTAGTTTTCTGTAGATTAATTTTTAGACCCACCCTTCTGCTTTACCAGTCCAGGTCACTGAGCATGCATTGCAATTGGTCCCCTGAGTTACTAAGCAAGGCAATATCAACAGCGAATCGCAAGTTACTAAGGTATTCTCCATTAACTCTTATCCCCAATTCTTCCCAATCCAGGTGTCTGAATACCTCCTGTAAACACGCTGTGACTAGCATTGGAGAGATCGTATCTACCTGCCTGACGCCCTTATTTATTGGGATTTTGTTGCTTTCTTTATGGAGGACTACGGTGGCTCTGGAGCCACTACAGATATCTTTCAGTATTTTTACATACGGCTCGTCTACACCCTGATTCCGTAATGCCTGCATGACTGCTGAGGTTTCGACTAAATCAAACGCTTTCTCGTAGTCAATGAAAGCTATATATATGGGTTGGTTATGTTCCGCACATTTCTCTATCCCCTGATTGATAGTGTGAATATGGTCTATTGTTGAGTAGCCTTTGCGTAATCCTGCCTGGTCCTTTGGTTGACGGAAGTCTAAGGTGTTCCTGATTCTATTTGCAATTACCTTAGTAAATACTTTGTAGGCAACAGACAGTAAACTGATCGGTCTATAATTTTTCAAGTCCTTGGCGTCCCCTTTCTTATGGATTATGATTATGTTGGCGTTCTTCCAAGATTCCGGTATGCTCGAGGTCATGAGGCATTGCGTATACAGAGTGGCCAGTTTCTCTAGAACAATCTGCCCACCATCCTTCAACAAATCTGCTGTTACCTGATCCTCCCCAGCTGCCTTCCCCCCTGTGCATAGCTCCCAAGGCTTTCTTTGCTTCTTCCGGCGTTACTTGTGGGATGTCAATTTCCTCCGCCGTCATGGCACATGTAGTGCATCAAAAGTGCGGGGAAGATGTTCGAGCTGCGTGGGCCCATGCAAGCTTCCCACGTCCGCACCAACGACCCTGGTTCGGCACTCGTCCACCTGCGCAAAGCAGGCCCCGTGCGCAACAAAGCCGCAGTGGTTCTAAGGTCGCGCCGGCAGCGTTGCGCGGCTACCGCGACAGTCCACTTGTGCGTCGTCGGGTCGCGACTTCCCTCCGCCTTCTTCGCACCTCAAGAGCCCGCGCACCGGACTGCACCGGATTCCCTCGCCAGACACTCGACAGACGTCGTCTCGCGCTTTTAGACGGCAACAAGTGCGGTGGCTACGGTGTACACAAGCGTTGCTCTCGCGCCCGATATCTTATCGGCAGTTTTTTAAAGGGGCCGCGTCGCGATACGAGCACGCCGACGTTTATACAGCGCACCTCTCCAGGCTTATTGTTATGAAACATTCCGCTTTCAACTTCCCGTCGTGTTGGTCGGTCGCAACGGGCCTTGTTTTCATCCTGTCTGCCCTTTGCTCTGCGCCGAGAACGGAGAACACTTGGTCTAAAAGCTTTGCCTCGAAGAGGTTAAACGTTCGCGTTCACGTTTTCCAGATAAATAGGCCGGCTATATGAAAGAATAGCGGACATTTGTTCAACTCGAGAATACTGCCGCCCACTTTAAGCTCACGTCGGTTCCTTTTAATATAGGCGCGGCTTAAATAAGTAAACGTGATGATATATAGCACTAGAGAGATATATAATTACTCAATATAATTCATCGCCTTTGAACAAGACACGCCAATAACTTGGAGGAAGTTATACAAGCGAAGGCTTCGAACGTTTTCGCAACTTGCTAAACTTGCTTTAGCAACAGTGCTCAAGAGCCGATTTTGTGCTATAGAGCACACCTTAATCACTAAACCATGAAAGTATGTATCGTTGGTAGCAGGAATTATTTAGACAAATTATTCACTAATGGTCTGTTGGTGTATGTTCGAATGACAAATTTATCTTGGCGTTCGAAAACATCATATTCAGTACTTTCCAGCTCGCTACATTTTGTTTATTTTTTCCGCGTTTCAAAGTTGTAGAGCGAAATGCGAAAAAAAAAGAAGAAAATTACCGCCCTTCCACTACTGCGAAGAGGGTTGCAAGCGAAGATCGGGATGCACGACTTCGTTGTCGGCTTCGCGCTCACTGACGACGAGGTCGGCACGTCGACGACGAGCCCTTTCTCAGCGAGTTCCCGGCGGCGTTCATCAAACGCCGCCTGTTCTTCGGCCGAACGCACAGTGCGCGGCCCGCTCTCGCTGCCGTTCCTTGAACACAGCCTGCTCTTCGGCAGAACGAACCAAATGCGGCCTCCCCATCTGACTGCCAGGCCTGAACTGGCGGGAAACAGCGGGTGCCCGAGGCGAGCGGACACGCACTCACACCCTTTCCCTCCTCCGGAGGGAGGGGACGCCTGTAGTTGGCTCGCGCCTTGCGCTGCGTCTACTTCTTCATGCATGTAAAACCCTGCTTTAAAGGGCGCGCACGATGCACCGACAGTGGCTGAATTGATTAGCGCGGTGGTCTCGCATCCTTAATTAGGTCGGTGGTTCGAATTCGCAGCCCGAAAAACAATTTTCGCGCTACTGGAGTTTTTTCATACGGCAACACCGACGCCAACGCGGGTGAGGCAATACAGGCTTCACTTCAAATAAAAATTATACGCACAAGTCTGGTGTGCTCGTTTGCGAGGCAGCCATGCTCGCAAAGGGCTTTTCACACAACTGACTTGTCCAAATGACCGAGTTAGCGACCCGGGTAGCTAGGCGTTGTCGAATTGTTGGCTCATGCTAAAGGAAGCAGCGACGTAACGCTGTAAGCTATAGCAGTGCCCGCCGGATAATAAATGGGACTGCGATAAGCAGTATATGATTTGTCTTAGCAGCAGTTAAGAGTATAGAAAGTAACGCCTCATCACTTTCACGCCATCGCCAACTAGGCCATTTAGAGAAGTCAGTCGTCCGAAACCCTTTTGAGAGTGTGACCTTCGCGAAAACGTGCGAGCAGGGGCACGCTCACAATTTTTTTCTGTATCTTATTACACAACTCAGAAAGGCGGGAAAAATAACTTAGAAAAGATAGCGGGCTGGAAACTGCATTCGAACGTACGCCATTATACCAGTAATGATTAGTTTTGCATAACTAATTTTGGATAATCAGCTAATGATTCACTCGGATGTGATTGGATAAGATATGAATAAATGTACTATACTATATGCATTTGGTAACAAGAAAATAGTAACACTTGAACAAACTTGTGCTTGAAATATAAGAGAAAAAATACCTCAGTTTCGGGAAGACGACCATGACGAGGAAGTTTGTACATTGCCGTTTCAACAATATGTTCACCTTCGCCGCAACACACAAGTGTAACTCCTCGGGCAACATTTTAAAATATCTATATATATATTTCAAAATATCGGCCGAGTTTGAACAAGTTTCAAATAGCACCGTCGAGATGGTACTCAATTCTAATAAAATTTGCATCTATGGCAATTAGTCGGCATTTAGTGCTACATTATAACGTACTCACGTCAAGTTTCATCCTAGACGCCAGCGCTCGTTTCTCCCCTGGCAGAACGAGTTCACCTCCCACGGGTGCACGTTTCCGCCGCTTCCCTTCAAGGTCGCGCTCGCGCTTAGCACGCGCAACGCGTAAAACGTCTCTTGTTTGCGATGGCGCCTCTTCGGAAGACTGGAAATTGCTATTGTGTTGTTAGCTGCCGCAACAGCAATGTAAACGCGAAAGCGTTGATTCCACCAGTGAAATTCTACCGATTCCCAAGAAAATGTTACGAAAAAGGCAGATGACAGACATGGATCACTGCGGTGTGCCGAACAAAGTAAGTAAACTTCAGAATAGTGGCTAGCCGGGTTTGTTGGTACGAGCACATTCTTTAGCAAACAGCGCGAATAACGGGACATAGAAAAGAGGCACACGACACAGGCCCTGACTTCCAACAAGTATATGGTCATTGCGCGAGCGCAGAATATATAGGCAGAGAAGTAATAGTAAGAACATACATGGCGTGAAAACATGAAAACAATGACTTGAGATCGCAGGTGGACGGAGATCGGTTGAACTTGCTGATACGCGATTTCCTTGTCTAATAACAGGATGGATGGTGAACTGATGCATGAAGGACCACGTTGGGTGATGGCAAATGCTTCGATAATATCACGCGTACGCTGGTCAGCATACTTTTGGATGATAGCGACTTTTCTAAAGTAGGAAGTCCACTTACACGACCTACAATACAGAGCAAGATTGCTGCTGTAATTTTGTTTTATGTTGGCGTGCTCCCGGAGGCGATCATTGAGGCAGCGTCCCGTTTGTCATATATGTAGGAGCGCCCGCACGTCAAGGGTATTTCATACACGACACATGTGATGCAGCTGGTGAAGGGCTCCTGATGCTTCTTGTCGCAACCTTTTTTGTGGGGGTTGTCTTGGCTGACCCTTCCGCATAAGGCGTTCAGTTTTCCTGGGGCTGAAAAAACAACCGAAAAACCCGCCCTTCCCGCGGCCTTTTTCAATCTATGTGGGACACCCCGTGCACATAGGGAATGACAGCCATTTTCGAAGTATTGATCTCGGTTTTACGGGTCTTCTTTCGCTGGTGCATTTCCGCTAACATGTCTTCCGCTAGCTGTACCAGGAGAACGCTTGGAAAACCAGCCCGCAAAAGCCACTGTACCTGGCCTTCAAAAGCCATTTCAATCTCCTGTATGCACGATCTTTGCAGTGCATTACGGAAGGTGGGTTTTGCGATTCCCTTATTCACTAACCTTGAGTGAGCCGACGAAAAAGGCAAGAGGCATTTTGCTGAGCGAGGTGCATACCTCCAGCATACACGTTCTTTCTTGAACAATATGATAAAGTCCAGAAAACGCAATGTGTTGTCCTCCGGTGGCTCCTTTGTGAGCGTGAGACCATTCACATTATCTGCAAAGCTTTTGTAGACGACTTGTACCACTGAAGCAAGATCGTCTTCAGTCGCCTCAATGAATATGAGGTAGTCGTCGACGTACCTGAACACCTTCTAGGTATGGACCCTCGGGAGGTTCCTTTCAACGTCACGGTCCTAGCGGGCTAGCAACAGGTCACTCAGTACAGGTGCAAGGCATCAGCCAATGCACGCTCCTTCGTTTTGGAGAAACATCTTCCCTGCGAACTGGACCACCGGAGAGCGCAGGTACAGCACTAGCAAGTCGAGAAACTTACTTCTCTGCTTCTATATCCTGCGCTCGCGCAATAAACATACTTGTTGGAAGTCAGCGCCTGTGTCGCGTGCGTCTTTTCTGTATCCCGTTATTCGCGCTGTTTGCTAAAGAAAAGTAAACAACTGGCAAACCAAGATATTTCGTTCCTTGATCGCTCGTGAGTATATGATGATTTTTTCATGTAAGCGACATGAATTTCATGATTACTGAATATATAATATTTTTCTTCAAATAAAAACTTTCAGTTGTTAGAACCGCGCTTGACCTGTCTTCTTGTTACCAAGTTACTTCCCTCAAGTTACCGTTTTCTGTGTCCCTTCCGGGCCCCTTCACTATTGTGCCCCCCATCGCCCTATTCAACTTGCCCCCTCTCCCGCTACAACAGCGACACGCGCACTAGTGCTGCGCAGCGACTGTTTTCTCCTTCCTTGCCTCGTGTCAACGACAACCTGGCTACCGCTTCTCTCCACTCATGGCTCTCTTCTCCGCCTTACGTCTCCCTCCTCTCTTAACACGAGATAGCCCGTGTCACAGAAAATCTGGTACCGTTGTCAGATGGGAAGAGGACTTGGCAACCAGAGGCACCGCGTCCCAGAGCTTTCATGTACTCATCAACCCAGCATCATTCGATACATTGACCCCGGTACTCCCCCACAACCCGGGCTGACTGGGTGGGGGGACTTGGTTCGGGCCAACGGTCCTTCCCGGACAAGGGGGCTGTTGCGGTGCAGTCCAACTGAGGGACTGCACTCAACACACAAACAGCCATGTCGGTCTTGCAGGGCACAAGCCTGACTGACCCTCGGACTGCCCTGACGCAAAAGAGGTCAAGGCATACAACCATGGAGACCACCAAAGCCGTCCGCGGAGCAGCGCGACCACTTGAGGGTGCACCACCACCGGTTCCAGCTCTGGGTTCCACTGAGCCAAACAAAACCCCGTAGATCGACTGGCGCACACGGCCGAGTCGTGCGACCTTTGGAGCATGCATCATAACTTAATGGATAGCTTTCCACCTGACTCGTCAAAAATCACGGCAGACGAGCCCACACTTCGAGAAACTTCTTCTCGCCCAAGCGGTGCCGCTCCCGGGTGAGGTGGAACCAGACCTCCTTCCGTGCTTTCGCAAGCACTTCGTGAAGGCCCGGTGCCCGACCCCCGAAAATTGCATCGCAGCGTGCCAGCCAAACTTGGTATGAGCACTCGGCGAGGAGAAGCACGAACTGGTTGATCGCCTGATTGGGCAAAGGGTGCAAAAATCGGACTGTCTCATAAGGAACGCCTGGGAGCCTAAATAGACTAGCAACTCTTTGGAGAAGAGCTGCAGGAAGCAAACACTGCGTAAAGATATGAACTGAGTCCTCACGAGCGCCACAGAAAGGACACACTCCACGAGCCGGGATGGCTGTGAAGGGCCTGTAGCTCAACGGCAGGCACCCTCGCGCGAGGCGGTACATAAAGGTGGCTCGCCTGGCGTCGAGGAAACCGGCCGTAATGAGCTTCCAGTTTGGCCTGTGAATCGACAGGTCGTACCTTTGGCAATGTGGGGGGAGTCCTGGGGTGAGGATATCCACTAACTCTTGGAGTGGAGCTGAAACTACGTCGATGCCTGGGTGAACCTTGCGGAGGCTTACCAAAGAGTTGGCAGCCGCCGCATAAATGGTGGACGGGGTACCTGAACGAGGAACACAGTGGGAAAATGTGCTCTGCGAGAACAAGCAGAGTCGGGTGCTAAGAAAGAAGGAAGTTAAGCTTCGAGTTAGGAGCATATCCGAGTTAAGAGCGACCTGGGTCCACCTGACGTGTAGTGCAGTAGCCACGATGCCCAGGTCGGGAATTCCGAGTCCTCCCTTGTCCCTGGGCAACTTGAGCACCCGCCTAGCTACACAACCAGTTGTACCCTTCCAGAGGAAGCGAAACAAGACCCTCTCCAAGATAAGCTTGGTTCGGGTTGGAATAGGAGACACACACGCCACATACGTCAGAAAGGAAAACAGAAGTGAGCGAAGGATTGTCGCTCGAGCAGTCAAAGGGCATGACAACGCGCTGAATTCCTGAACCCTGGCTTCAAGCTTCTCCTTAGCCTGTTGCCAGTTTTCGGGAGAGAGACCATCTGGTTCGAACTGGAAGCCTAGAATCCGCAGCCGCGTTTTCACGGGGAGACCATGAACGGGCTGCGGACTGGAAGGAGTGGAGTTCAAGTACATTGCTGCACTTTTCGACCTATTCAACCTTGCACCGCTCGCCCCGCAGTAACTGTCCATGACCTCCAGGACGCCGCAAGCTGATGCTTCGTCCGGGACGACAATGGACAAGTCGTCTGCATAGGCAAAGAGTGCAACCGGGGGGGAACCTGGTGGAAGTAGGAACCTGCCAATTCTGCTGTCACAAGACAACCTCTGCAGAAGCGGTTCAAAAGCGAGTACGTAGAGGGCAGGTGAGAGCGGGTCCCCCTGTCGCACACCACGTCCCACAATGAACGCCTCCGAGAGGCGGTCTCGTATGAGAACAGCAGAAGTCGGTCGAGAATACAAAGCTTGGATCATCTGTCTAAAACCCACACTAAAACCAGCCTCTTCCAAAACACGGAAAAGGTACCTATGGCTAATGATATCGAAAGCCTTCTCCTGATCGAAGGAGCAAAGAATACCTGGAAGTTTCCTGGTATTTGCCCACAGGAGAAGGTCCCTTAGTGCTATACCGTGAAGCTGAGTAGAGCGCCCCTGGACACAACATGCCTGGTATGGACCCAAAACAGTGCTGAGCACTGGCGTGAGTCGCATACACAGGCACTTTGCTATGAGCTTATAATCGCAGTTCAGAAGTGTGATTGGACGCCATGCTCTCAGATCGGAGCTCCTCGACTCGTCCTTACAAAGGAGAGTGATTAACCCCTCTCGTTGAGACGCTGACAAAGTCCCTTCACTGAGTAGCCGGTTCACCAGTGATGTGAATGGCTTCCCTAACAGTGTCCAAAATTTAACATAAAATTCGACTGTCAGACCGTCGGATCCCGGACTGCGATTACGCTTCATAGACTTCAATGCCGAAAAAAGCTCGTCCTCTGGTGTCGGGGTCAGCGTGCCGCGTCCGGCGTTGGGTGTCGATTCGGCAAAAACATTTTCGGACCACGCCTACCCAGGCCTTCCATGTGACGCAAGAAACTGACTGAACTAATTGAATTTCTCAAGCTAAAACACGTGGGAAAATCGTAAACTACGACTCACACAACTTACAGACATAATAGCTCTCGGATTGTAATCTGAATATAGAAGAAAACATAATTCTGTTACGCGAAAACTCAAACCCTTTCTTCAGCGTTTCTACAATGCATAGAGCGGAGACGGCGTTTGCCATTTGCGCACCCCGGTGCGTAAAGATCTCAGAGTCCACGGAGCGGCGCGCCCGCTTCCTTGAAACTCTTCTAGATGGCACTCGCATCCACTCCATCGCGACAGAAAGCATCGCGAGAGCACAGGCAGGTAAAAAGGGAGCAGTTGCCGCAGGATGAAGTAGCCAGTAAATGGGAAATGTGCCGGGAGAAAAAGTCTATCGCTCAAATACTGGTGCAAGCAAAGATAGAAGGTGAACGTGAACGTTGTTTGTCAGAAATACGTGAAAAAAAGAAGGCCGCACCTAGAATATTTTGGAAACACATAAAATTATTAGGCAGGAAGTCAACAACAATTCGACAACATATCCCAGACGAAGTTGGAAACAAACTAGACGTAGAAGCCACATTAAATTACATCCGAAAAATAACAGCCGAATTTTCCCAAGGCAATGACGAGGTTGTATTTGAAGAAAAAAAGAACATGAAAGAGAACCAGATCGAAAAGGAGCTGATGCTGACAAATTTCAACTGGAAGAAAGCCGAACAGAAAATTCCTAAGCACAAAGCCACATGGCTATATAGACGAGGTTCCCGTTAGGCTGATTAATGAACTATGACCAAAAAGTAAGGAAGCTCTGGTGAAAGCAGTGAAAAACACTTTAAAAGATAGACTAATACCAGGCAGTTGGCGACAAATTAGAATGAACGTAATATATACAGGCAAGGGGGAGGAAAGATAGAATTCACTCGTATAGACCTTTGACCATTACATCGTTGATATACAGGTTAGCAATGCAGGCAATGAAATTAAAGCTGCAAGCATGGGCAGAGAATAATGACATTTTGGGAAAACTTCAGAATGGCTTCAGAATAGGTACGCGTTTCGATGATAGCTTATTTGTTCTTACTCAGTTTATTGAAATATCAAGAGTAGAAAGACCGTTATACGTGGCCTTTTTAGACATTACAGGAGCGTATGACTACGTAGACCACTACATTTTGTGGGATATTCTGGAAAGGGAAGTCTTAGGCGATGATTGTCTACAGCTTTTGAGAGAGATTTACCTAGAAAATACCGTTTGCATTGAATGGGAAGGGATGAGGAACGAGAAGAAAGTTGATATCAACAAGGAACTGAGGCAGGAGCAGCCCTTTATCCCCACTGCTGCTTATGATGTACATGGTGATGATGGAGAGGGCGCGAGAAGGAAGTAATATCAGGTTTAATCTCCCATACAAGCAGGCGGGTACATTAGTAGAGCAGCAGCTTCCAGGTTTATTTTATGCGGACGGTATTGTGTTGCTAGCTAACAAGTGATTTGCAACGTCTGGCTAATATCTGTGGACAGGAAGGCGAGAATTTAGGTTTGAAATGTAGCGTTAGAAAATCAGTTGTTATGGTATTCAATGAAAATAGGGAACAGACAGTGGCAATACAGGGCCAGAAAATACCTCGGGTAAAATAATATAAATACCTTGGTATACGGATAAACGAAGGCCATAGATTTATGGAAACACAGGAAAAGACAATAGCAGTAAAGGGGAACAGAAATGCAGCCATAATAAAGCACAGAGCGCTATGGGGATAAAATAGGTACGAGGTGCTCCGGGGTATGTGGAAAGGTGTTATGGCTCCAGCACTTACATTTGTAAATGTAGTTGTTTGCTTGAAATCAGGGGTAGAATCAGGACTCGATGTGAACCAAAAGTCAGTGGGACACCTCGCATTGGGTGCTCACAGGAAGACTACAAATGAAGCTGTGCAGGGTGATATGGGCTGGACTAGTTTTGAAGTGAGGGAAGCTCACAGTAAAATTAATTATGAAGAACGACTGAGGAATATGGAAGAAAGTAAATGGGCTGGGAGAGTGTTCAGGTATTTGTACAGGAAAAACATTGATTCACAGTGGAGGAAAAGAACTAGGAAGCTTACCGGCAAGTATGAGACCGGTATGGTCAGCATCATACCAACAAAGAACGTCAAGCGGAAAGTCAGTGAGGCTGAAATAATCTCATGGGTGGCGGCAGTGGAAAAGAAAACTGCCATGAGTAACTACATAAGAGGAAAAAACGAAGTCAGGAAAGAAACAATTTATGATAACTGAAATGGAAGCTCATTACTTTTCGAAGCGAGATCAGGATGCCTTAGAACACGCACCTACAAAGCGAGATATAAGAAGGAGGAAGAAGCATGTGCTTGCTGCGGTAAAGCTAGGGATACGATGGAGCATGTTTTATTAGATGGTGAAGATATCTGCCCAGCGGTCGATTTAGCTACCACTGGCCTCCTTGAAGCCCTTGGGTTCAGCGAGAGCAGGGGGAAAGTAAACATGTCCGCAATAGGGACTACTAAGAGGCGATTGCAAGATTGGTGGAAGTAGGGAAAGGACAAAAAACGGGGACGTACAAAAACATAGTTCACAATAGGGGGTCGGAAAATTTGGTTATGGGAATTCATCGTTTTCTTTTCCTTTTCTTTAACCTAGGTAGGACATTAGTCAGCATAATAGCAAGAGCTTGGTGGTGCAACCTACCGCCCCCTTCTAAAGGGGACGCTCATAACATCTATCCATCCATCCGCGGCCCATGCAAGAGGCCGCGTGTTTACCAGAAAGCCCGCCTTCGTTCATAGGGTTGGTTTGCCGCGAGCGTTTCCCGGTAAACATTACCATTACATACGCTGTAGTTGCCGGGAAGCGTGAGAAGCAGTCAGGGATCTTCGAATGCTATCGCGTTTCACTCTTAAAGGCGAAGCTTAAGTATCCTCAGTCTGTTTTATTTTTTTTTTATTTTTCGCTCACTGGCCTCCTTGCCCTACATACACGGGACTCTGCCTTCGCCTTGCCCTGCACCGTTGCCAATAAGGCAGCTGTAAATCTGCCAAAGCGCCTAGAAAGAGTGAATCACAGTCATAAGTGTTCCTAACGGATTTATGTATCTGGGAACGACCGGGCACGTGGTCTGCCGTCTTCACTATCAGTGCCGAAGTCTCTCTTTTTTTTAAAACCTTGATGAAGAGCGGTCCACCGGTCAAAACTGTTGAAATTAAATACTTGTTCTGTTTGCCTTGTAGTATCGCCCAAGTTCTTTACGTTTGAAAGGTAGCCTGAAAAATTAATCTTTATATATATATCTATATATATATATATATATTGAAAGAGAACCGAGGGGCCCGGTTTTTGTTAATCATATCATAAGAAGCCCACAAACAAACATCGAGGACAATATAAGAGAAATTACTTGTGCTTACTAATTGAATTAAAGAAATGATAAGTTAATGGAAATGCAAGTGGATGAAGAAAACAACTTGCAGCAGGTGGAATACGAACCCACGTCGTCGCATTACGCATGCGATGCTCTTATCAACTGAGCTACCGTGGCGTCGGTTTCCCATCCATTTTCTGGGGTATTTATGTTTTATTATACGAGAACTAACCCTGGATGTGTTAGCCAGCGCCACAACTCAAAAACCTTGGCGGCGTATGTAGAATATTATTTATTTATTTATTTATTTATTTATTTATTTATTTAAACAAAAGAACCTTACAGGCACTATGGCAGGGCATAAAGCAAGGTGGGGGGGGGGGGGCATTTCAAACGGTAAAGTCATAAAAAGTACAAATTTCCAACAGGAACAGTGCTATAATATGATTGCCATATTATACAATATTCAAGGCACGGGGAATACAAAGCAATATATGAAGGCACACGAACACTTGTTACCATTAACAGAGCAAAGGAATACTGTTTATGAAAATAATATACAACATTGAAAAAATGCGCGATAAAATCCACTAGACTGGACATTCGTGAACGATATTAAATGGGTAAAGCGTGTGTAACTGGCAGTGGAACGTGCCGGGGTTAGATATGGAGGCTATGTTATCAGGGAGGCTATTCCAGAGACGAATGGCACGAGGTAGTGCAGATGAATTAAATGCATTTGTTTTACCGTATATGTGCATGAAACTGGACTGATCTGCGTGAGAAAGAGTGGGGTATTTGTAGTTGTAACAGAGTTCGTTTATTAGTGTAAATATATTTGTGGAATAAGCACAGAAGAGCGATGTTGCGGCGTCTATCTAATGGCGACAGTAGAAGGTCAAGTTTAATTTGTGTGATTCAGTTCAGTTATGGGGTTTTACGTGCCAAAACCACTTTCTGATTATGAGGCACGCCGTAGTGGAGGACTCCGGAAATTTTGACCACCTGGGGTTCTTTAACGTGCACCTAAATCTAAGTACACGGGTGTTTTCGCATTTCGCCCCCATCGAAACGCGGCCGCCGTGGCCGGGATTCGATCCCGCGACCTCGTGCTCAGCAGCCCAACACCATAGCCACTGAGCAACCACGGCGGGTAATTTGTGTGATGCTTGAGTTTATACCGTAGTTACGTGATATGAACCGGGCTGCTCTATTTTGTATTCTTTCTGTCATATTGATTAGGTAATTTTGATGAGGGGACCAAATTGAGGAGGCGAATTCCAACTGTGGCAAAATGAATGTTTGGAAAGCGAGTTTTCGAATGTTTGTCGGGGCATTTCTCAAGTTGCGTCGTAGATAGCCAAGAGAACGTGATGCTTTGGCGCATGTAGAAGTGATGTGTGGGACCCATGGAAGATTCTCTGTAAGAACACCAAGATACTTGTATGATGAAGTGTGGGAAAGCATAGTGTTATTAAGGTGATACGAAAATTTAGAATTTACACATTTTCGGCTGAAGCACATTACCTCGCACTTTGTAAAGTTTAGTGTCATGAGCCATTTGTTACGCCAGTTAGCGATATGGTAAGATCAGCTTTAAGCGCCAAGTGATCGTCAGTCGTGCGAATAGGACGGTAGATTATGCGGTCATCGGCAAAAAGGCGCATGCAGGAAGTAATCTGGGTGGGTAAGTCTCTCTCTCTCTCTCTCTCTCTCTCTCTCTCTATATATATATATATATATATATATATATATATATATATATATATATATATATATATATATATATATATAACCAAGGTAAATTTTGCCGTCGCTTGGAGATACCTTGGCTATTTTTTTTTCCCAATCCACCTAATTACATAATTAGCCTCAATTAATCAACTTTTGAAATATTACAATAAGATGAAAAGTGTCAATGAGAAAATTGTAGAGCGACATGAAAAACACCTAACACAGCTTTCTGTTGCTTTTTTTTTTTGGGGGGGGGGGGTTTTACGTGCCAAAACCACTTTCTGATTATGAGGCACGCCGTAGTGGAGGACTCCGGAAATTTTGACCACCTGGGGTTCTTTAACGTGCACCTAAATCTAAGCACACGGGTGTTTTCGCATTTCGCCCCCATCGAAATGCGGCCGCCGTGGCCGGGATTCGATCCCGCGACCTCGTGCTCAGCAGCCCAACAAGCTTTCTGTTGCTCAATACGTGCTACATAAAGGTGTTTTTCCAAGCGCGAGAGAAGCCCGCGAATACACCAAAATTTCCGCCCGACTGGCCGCTCGAAGCACTTGGCGTGTAATTGCGGGCTTCTTTGACGCTCGGAAAAACGCTTATGTAGCACGTATTAAGCAACAGAAAGTTGTATTGGAAGTTTTCTATTGCTCTACAATTTTCTCATTGGCACTTTTCAACTAATTATATTTGATAAGTTGATTAATTAATTAAGCTAATTGATTGATTAGTTGAATATTTAATATTATTTGAATATTAGTTGAATATCGATTAAACAGAGCGATGTCATAAGACTAGCACTGGGTGCCTACGGATAAATCTCAAATGAAACAATACCGGGAGACATGGGACTACATGGACACCCTTCAATCTGTGGGAGGTACAGAGCTAAACCTACATCTAAAAACGACTGAGCAATATGTACGGAAATAGATTGGCGGCTAGGTTATTTAGGTATAACCTGCATATGGAAAACGTCGACTCACAGTGGAGAAAAATAAGCAGGAAACTAACCATCAAGTACTATCCCAACGTGATGGACAGTGGCAGAGAAAAGAGTGTGGAACATAACGACATAGATGCAGAAACAATGCACTGCGTGAGTGTAGGAAACTGCGCTAGTTGGTTTGTAAATACCGCGGTGAACTGCGCAGACAACCGAACAAGAAAGGGTTCACTTGCTAGGCGCCATGAAGAGGAATTCAGCTACAGAGCTATATCGAACAGCGAAGGAGGAAATTAGAAGGGAAAAGGTTTATGATCACTTACAGGCGCTACTGTTCGAAGCCAGATAAGGGTGTCAGAGAACGAAGAGTTATGGAATAAATTTTTCAGATGAAGGTTACTGGTGCATAGCGTGTGGAAATGATACAGAAACTACAGAGCCTATTCTGTCAGAATGACACGCTTACCCATGCAGCGATGAATGTGGAATTGTTGAGCCGGCCCTGGGCCTTGAATTTTAAGGCCGTTGTGGAAATTGTAAGCGAATATCCGGTGGAGACCAGTAAGAGATTGTTGGAAGAGTGGTGGTGCAAAGGAAAGGAAAACATGCAATGAAGTGAACGTTTTTTTGTTTTTGTTTTTTCACCACTTTGAAATGTGCAACTGTTGTTACCACCTGTTTGCTGTGCCTTTTTGTGGCCCGCTAGCAACAAAGCCATAAGGTATAATATTCAGCAATATACTCCACTAAAAGCAGCCACCCAAACTAGACATCGCTATCGTACGTACGTCGCGGTCAACCAGAAGACCTCCGCACCAGCAGTCATAGACCAGACACAAACAATAACCCATACTAATACCCTACCAAGCATGAGCCCGATATACAGACTCTAAATCCACTTGCCGCCAACGCTTCCCGGGCCCCTACCGACAGACATCACTAAATTAATCAACAATTACATTCGGGCAGAAACGAAAGTCTTCTGGCATCCCTGTTCACGACGACATCTCAGGAAATGAACAAACGAATATTCTCGCTCGAGAAGCATTACGCAGGGTACCGGAGCCCGCAGTCCTCCCCAACATCTCTTCAGACCGGACTCCCCGTCACTACCAGGAAGCAACACTCCCCAGTCCATCTACAGAACTTTCGCTCATTATTAACAGATCCTTGTTAACAGATACTTATTAACAGATCCTTATTAACAGATCCAAACTAGAACCTCTCCCACGTCCACACGACAGCACCATTTATTGGGGAGGTGAGGGGGGGGGGGTGCGATAGTGTCCCAGCGGTGGATGTACAGGAACATTTTGGGGCAGCTTCCGACTCTCCACCAATATTTGGCAAGGCACGCCCAATTACGAATACATCCTCAGCAGCAAAAGACACCACAGTTCGCACTATACCACCGCAGCAGTGGCGTCACTATATTGTCACGTTGTGGTAACGATTAAGAAAACAGTCGGAAAACTGTGAACGACGAAACTAACTTTGTATTGGGTGAACCAGTGCCCACAAAAGTATAATTTACACTCAAAGCACAACAGCGGCGAACACAGTCTGCGAATCGTCGAAATTTGATCTGCGGGTCAAGTGCGTCGGCTTTTATACATGAGTCATCGAAGGTATACTGAGTGATTGCTGGGTCCGCGTGGCTTCCAGAAAGTTCTACACCATTCGCGTCGCGCATACATGCACACAAGGTCCGGTGACAACAGACAGCGGATCGAAGCATCGACAACATTCGAGAAACTCCCGATACATGCAGGCGCGTCCTGCGCTGAGCGATAACATTTGTTAGGGCATGTTTAGTTCTCGCTCTAATTAGAGCATGACGTCTTTTTATTCTCCGTACCCGTTAGGCGGTGAAACGTGGTCACCCGATAAACAAGTAGACGTGCCAATATATATATATATATATATATATATATATATATATATATATATATATATATATATATATATATATATATATATATATATATATAGGGTCAGCGGCAGCCGGGGCGGAAGCCCGCCGCGACACTGCTCCGCCCTCACGTTTCAAGCAACGAAGCCGAAGCGCAATTTTGTCCTCATGGTTTGCTTCAGCGTGGGGTGGGTTCTGTAGCTAACGACTAATTACTTTTATGTAATTTTGAAATGTTTCAAGTAACGAGTGCACAACTCCCAATTCAGCATGACGTCGCATCGAAAGCGCATATTTGCTTGTTTATATTGTATATCCAGGCAGAAAAACAGCAGTGCAATTTATTTTCTTTCAGAAAAAGATAACGTCTCCAAGAAATAAACATAGTAAATAGTTTTCGTCAGATGGATGTCAGTATCAACATTATAACAATAAGCGTGCACAAAAGCACAATAAATGCAAACTTTCAGCATTCAGAAAGACCTGTAGCGATGTGTTTATGCATGTGTATGCACAGATGTATGAATAGCCACGTGCGGTGCACATTCCATACGTAGCTGCGTAGGTATATAGAAGGAACAGATTATCCGCATTTTTAAGTGAAGTTAATTGAAATGAGCATCTCGGAAGGGGGAAACTAGAAAAGAGAGGATAATGAAGAAGCAAGAAATAATAGGCGACTATGCGAAGAAGAATACAGCTTCAGTAAAACGTGTGGTATTTTAAAGGAGCTTTCATAAGAAAATTAAAGCACATATTTGTGCTAATATCACACTATACGCTAGCGCAGTAGGCCGCGGTGGGGAAGTATTTCTACAGCATGCATGTTACAACGAACGCTACGACCTTTTCATCGGGCGAGGAGGAAAGGGCGCGCGGCGAGCCTTTCCTCCTCTCTGGCTTGGCTTGAAAGTATTGGCTTGAAAGTATTGCTAGGGTGCCTCAATGCGCGCGCTCCCCTCGAGGCACCCTAGTATTGCTGTCGCGTGCTGCGGAACGATTTCGAGATGCTTTAGATCGTACTTTTTGAAACTTACGCAATGTCCGTTCATATAAGGTCGTCAGGGAAGCCTTTCGGTGCATCGGTAACTACAGTACGCGGAAATATCTCTTGGGGGAGCAAACATCTGACGCGCGTCAGCTGCGGTGTGTGTATGCGCGGTGAACTATTTTGGGTGTATCGGCTTTAATACAACGAAGAAAAAAAAAGAAAGCTGTCTCCGTATTACCAGCATGAAATGGTAAGTAAATCTGCTCACTATCTGATCGCTTGGCGTAGGGACGAAAACATAAGAGCGCATGCTCGTCTACGGTCAACCTAATGCAACTACGAAACATCTAAGCGGCAGGCGCTATCAAATATTTGTGATGCACCGGCATCTTTCTCACGCATTTCAAGTCTAGTAGGCTTGAAATCACTATATGTCTGCTCTAGCCTCCTGCATGAGGCGGATGGCCCTGCTCAACACAGCGATCACTACGGTTGGGGAACCAGCACGATACATATATATAAGCTATGTGCTTCGACATTGCCTTTTTGCTCTGTAAAGCCAAAATATTCGAGAGGGATCGCATAAAAGTAATGCGATGGCTATTTTTGAGGACAAAATTTCCGTAATACGTGTGAGTGCGTCGTAGAGAACGGAACAAACCCAACCGAAAAAAAAATCGGTAATCATCCTATTTCTCGAAAAAGATAGAGAAAACGGGCTAACACCGCAGTACGACCTCGCATAGTCACACAACACAACATTTATAGATTTATAAGCGTTGATGGCGCATGCTTAAGCTATGCGCTCGCTTTGCTGAACATGTATACTTCCCACTCTAAGGTATGCTGTTATTACTTACCAAAACTATTTTATTCATGGGTGGAAACCTCATCCACCGAACCAAGTAATCACGCAATGTAATCTGCAGCTAACAGTTTGAACCCTTGTCAAAGTATAACAGTACAGCCCCTATCGTAGCAGAACGGCACCCACACTGTTACGATCGTCGCATATGTTTCATTGCTCCCAAACCGCAGCTTAGAACTAGAGGATAATGCTGCAATAAGGTCACATTAGTGAATGGAACATTCAGAAATACACAGTCGATCTCCGAGGCTGATTGTAGGCTCAAATATACGCGCGCACACATCGCGCTGCGTGCTCCGTCCGCCGCAATGCCGGCAGAAAGTCCGTCCATACTGACTTAAACCACTTCAGTACGCCTCACAGAACCATTTAGCGCGTAGAAGACGCACGTCATGCTAAATCGACCGCGTGAGCGCGAAAGGAAATACCAGAAACTATCGCCGAGCGTATATACCTGCCATGCAAAACGGAGTGCTCGCCCAAGCCAGCATGCCGACTGCCCATAGATGGCGCCACTGCGTAGCAATATGGTGGCGCCCATGAAAAAACGGTGTATATCTGCGGAATATTTTATGCGCCTCTAAGGGGGCGACGTCTGCAATGTATATTTGATTTGAACTTCACGTTCTAAAGCACTTAAGTCATTAAGCTTTGCTAAGGGCACCCTCCTACAAATTTCCGTCCTCTTGTAGTCAGCGCATAGTGCCATGGCCGGGCACTTTTCGCCGAGTGGAACAGTGCACTATAGGGAACAATTCTTTGCCTTTTCACTCTTCCCCCCTCTTTCACTACCCAACGGCACTCTCCTGAGCACTGTACCCAAGGCGGTGTGTGTGTGTGTGTGTGTGTGTGTGTGTGTGTGTGTGTGTGTGTGTGTGTGTGTGTGTGTGTGTGTGTACGGAGGTGCCTATGCGGAGTCAGTACGTCCTCCAAAATTCACCACCGTCGAACCATTTGCCATAGAGTCAAGTGTCATTTGCCAATAATAACAGAGAGAGATAGGGTGTCCAAGTGACATCTTAGGCCTTTTCTTGAAGCTATCCTTGAAGCAGATATTGCTCTTTCAGACAAAAGCGTATACGCTCAACATCGGTGCAAATTGTACACGCCAACCATCTTAGTGGAATGTGTTCTTTTTTGGGGCTCCACCAGTGAGGTGGCCCAGATAATCAAATCAAAGCCTTATGCGTAGATACTACAATACGTACACTTCACTGCAAGCGCCAGCCGAACAGGTGCATTCTACGTAGGGGCACTATCTGCAGTAAAAACCTCAGCCTTCTAGGACGACGTTGATGTGCGAGACATGCAATGTCCCATTGTGCCTGCTATGAAACAGGATTTGTTTTGCGGGCCTCTACCAGAAGTGATTGCTAGACTATTAGTGCGTGGTGGTCACTCCAAGTGACCACCTCACTCTGTCCGACTGAAACGTTAAAAAAAGTCGTTGTAAGAACAGCATTTTCCTATACCAGATGTCTGCCACTTTTCGAATAAAATTCAGTTTTACTCGCAAAATAAACTTTTGTGCATGAAACTGTTGACGGCAACTGCTTGTTCGAACTTTCTAGTCTCGCTCTTTGCCCCAGCACCCGCAGCAGATCACGTCACCTCCAACGCACGGATCGCTGGCAGCGTGTGCGCTCGGCCACACATGCGCAGTCGCACCCTATACGGCACGGCTGCGAAGGCGGCACCAACAGCAGCATCGACGGCGCGAATGTGCCTCGAGTGTCCGTATTATTGTTGTCGCAATAAAATCATGCAGATCCAATGCACAGCAGGAATAGGTGTAAGCAAAGCTTTCGCGTTCACTCTGTCGCCGTGGCCGACCGAGCACCGGTGCGTCATGCCACCCCAGGACCGCGAGCTGTATCCACACCGCCGCCGCGGTGTGGTGACGTCATCGCTTGCGCCAACCAATCGACGCATGGTACTGCCTCTTCCCCCGCATTTATCATCTCGGCTAAGGGGTGAAAACCAGGGACAAAGAACACCCAGTACACGTGGCGCTTCACTCATCCCCTTGGCGCCGCACCTCTCCCCCTCCCCACGGCTCGCACCCTTTTTTCCACATTCCAACCACCACCAACGAACACAGAACCCGTCGGACCCCACAGAGAAACTCAAAACTAACACACCTAGCTAAACTGAAACGTGAGGCAACGTAGTGGTGACTCCAAGTAGGTGAACAGAGGGCTGTAGGACCAGAGGCGTGAGAGCTAATATCGAAAGCACCGTCGCAATCGGCGCCTCTTGAGAAAGCCTGAAAACATTAGGCTGCTCGGGCATTTCCCGTTCCCCAGTCTCCCGCAGTAGAGGAGGCGCACCTCTAATCCATTAGTCACACGCGTGCGGACACACACACCACCGCCATCACCACACCATCACCACACCAACACAGGCCTGTGTCGTAACTGTTGTGTATGAATTCAAGCAGTGTTTTGTGGTATCTGTTATATGCCCAGCGATCATAGCTGGTCGTGGCAAAGTAGAGAAGGCCAGCTTGCATTATGAGATATATAGACGCAAATTTGTGTACGGAGCAAGAATCGAAGATGCACCAGGTGAAGGACGTAAAGCTACTTACAAAACAGAATCTAGCAAAAGTGGTTCGGTGCTTGACTTATATAAAGGAAGTAACTAACTGCTTTATCAATATTTAGTCTTGGTTGGAGACTAAGCTTTTGCCGTATAGTACGTGTGAACCAATGTTTATGGATACTTTGGTGTGAACGTTGTGCAGTTGGGAAATCTACGCAGTGTAGCTATTTAAGGATGCATCCTTTGTAGGCTAGTATAATTTATCTTCATGAATTTGAAGTTTATAAAGGCACACTAGCTTTGGTTTGAGAATGCAGTGCTTGCAAAACGGAACTAGTACGCAAATCTCTTTTCTCTCCCATCGCTTTTTCTGCTCGCTCCCACATCCCACCTTTCTTGTCCTACGTCCCAGGAGTTCCACCGACCCTGTGGACACTGCTGGTGGCTCAGATAGGAATCTCATGAACAGGACTGAGGACCGCAGTCAAGCCAGACTGCGAAGACTCGGACTAAGTGCTGTGTAAAAAATATTTATCCTTTGAGCTGCAAAAATATTCAATACGTTTATACAGTACGAAGTAAAAGTTGTGAAAAATCTTCGTAATTCGTTAACGAATGCTAAGATCCCCACACACTGTCAGCTCTCAGACACGAGAAGCCCGTACCGCGCATTGACAGACCTACGACGCAGGACTCGAGTCGCGCGGTGGCGTCTCGCAAGACGCTTGGTCTTCGGACGAGCGACGCAGGTGCGTCGAGAGCAGCGGCACAGGGCGAGTGGCCCCGGCCCCACGCCCGGGGCGCTGCGGCGGCGGCAGCAGCGGCGCGCCAACAGGCCCCGCCCGCAGGCGGCCGTGCGGGCAGCCCCCGGGGCGCCGCCAATGGAAGCGGCGGCCGGACGGAAAGGGAGCGCCGGACCCTTCCGAGAACGAGCCTGACGGGAAGAGGCCCGGCGACCGACGCGCCAGTCGCTCGCGAAGCTGCGGCGGCAGTGTGCCATTGTCTCCCGGAGGGCTGCTGCTGCCATGAGGGCCGCCAGCCTGCGCTGCACCAGCACCGCCAGGTGAGTCGGTAGGCCCTCGCACGACGACGCAGACATGCCCCTGGCTGCTGGCCAGCTCGTGCTGTAGCCAGGCATGTCAGCGCGCGCCCATGTGTTGCGCTCCCTCTGTGTGATGAGTGGGCTAGCAGCGTGTTTTTGCGTGTTCGCCGGCAGAGTGTGCGCAGCGGAGCTGCTGTTTAGGCTGGTGTGTGCACGGATACGATGTGTGTGGCCCACTCTTACGTTTACCTGGTGCTCGCTCCTTATATTACTGAGTTTTCGATTGTGCTCGACGTGTGATGCACGTCCGCGACATTCGCACGCGCAACGGTGATCCAGGTAGCGAAGCAGGGATTCAGTGTTCGCTTCCTGTTCTGAGCTCGCAGATCTTGAACGTTCCCTTATGATTTGTTTTTCATTTCCGTCGTCCACATCAAATGACACAAACGAGGTGTTGACGCCTACAAAGAAGCGTTCGCAGACAAGAAATTCAGTGGCGTGGAACTTTACTGTGCATATTTGAATTCGAAACGTGCGCGCAATGACATTCACTACGTAGTGCACATTCTGTACGGCGAGGCAAAGCCATCGCAACGACACTTGCTGCCGCGCAGTGCGTATTCCACAGTTGGTGCTTGCACATCCTAAGCGCGTGCCGTGCGCTGTGCGCCCCTCTCCTCTTGCCTCCGTGGCCTCGGCTTCCCCCCGCCACACCGGACGCGTGCCACCGCTCTCTCGTTGGCGGGTGCCGTTCAGCGGCTCTGTCATCGCCTTGTTCCTAGCAGCGTGGTGGAAATATAGCAATTAAATTTACCCCTTCCTTGGGCGCTGCCGCTGGGCGGTCGCCTCGCAAACATTAATTATAGTGATTACGGGAATCACACATTAATTGCGGTCTTCCGGACGCCCCTGAGTAGCGGGAAAAGTGTTTAAGCGACTCTCGCTTATCCGCCCGCAATTAGGCTCGCCTCGCTCTTGTGACCTGCTCGCCCGGTGTCTTGTGCGAGGCACCCCCCTCCCTAGCATGCACACACTTCGGGCCAGGCTGGGGCCACCGGGGTCGCCGGGCGCGCCCAAAATAGCCACCACGTTTTCTTCGCTCTTACCTGGTCTCTTCCGAAGGTTGCTTTCTCGAGCCATAACGACGTCGCACGAACTCGTCACGTCCTGTGGGGGCCCCATCGAATAGCCGCTGCCTCAGCGGGCGATGACGTTTCGGCTATCCGGAAAGGACGGGTCGGGAGATTGCGGCTTCGAAGAGGAGCTGCGGGGAGCTTAGAAAGTCTGTTTGACGTGCGCGCCGGGTTGCAGCTGCTGGGTGAAAACACCTTGTGTTCAATCTGGGCTGCATTGCCTTTTGCCGTTGGCGTAGCCGAACTTGTAAATTCAACGTTTTTGTTGTTGATCAGATAGACGACGTCTTGTTTCGCCGTGTTCTGGTGGAAGCTATTAGCAGAATCTCAGTCTCATTTTTGTTCTTTATTTTGTCGTTATCATTTTTAACGCTGTCACAGCCACTAGCTCGGGGAAAGCAGTTGTGCATCCCCTTCCGTTTTTCGCTTCGGCTTGTTGGCAAGAAAAGAAAATTGACACGCAGGTAAACACACGCAAACATTCGAATTCACCCTTGCCTTAAGATTGTCTGCATTCTCAAGTGAGGATCCGAGCAACGGGAAGTTTTTTTCTTTGTTCGTTTTACTCGAATTAACAACACGTTGAGCGAAGCAGAGTCCCACGAATTACGACGTGCGTCTTCAAAGAACGCCTTTATGTAAAAGCCACCAGCGCTACCTTTTAGTTGTTGCTTTTGCTTTGCCAGTTTTAGCAACGTCGTCGTTGAGTGCCACTGTCTTGTTCCATGAATCGAAACATAGCGGTTGGACACTATGTTACCGTTCTGAAGTGTGGATCGTTGGCGTCGTCCGGCTATTCATTGTCTTCCCGTCGTACTGTCACTTGTTTCATCTCCACTCGAAACAATGTAGGTGAAAATATTAGCCTTGGCGTGCCACCTTTGTGCATGCTTTGATCCGAACAGGCTGGTGGCTATCTTGCGTTTACGACCTCGCGCGTTTGGCATGCGCATTTCGCGGCACGCTGAAAGGTGTCACAAGATGTTTGTTGCTGCTCCGCAGCGCGTGAATCTTTATTCGTAAAGGTAAACATACTAGCTGCCATTATCAAACGGTACGTAAATTATTCGGCAGATGCAAACAAATCACGTCCTACAGCGGAAAATGAGCAAACAAAGCAAGCATACGAGCTAAGCCGCATAGAATATCTCTTGCTATTCGCGTCCGCCTATGCTTGTACTTGAATAAGGTTGCACTTCCCGTTCAACCACTACATTCCTCGCGAGTTCCACGTTTCCAAAAATCGGCGGTCGGGTGTACATATGTGTATGCATATCGTGTGTTTTTGGTTGAAACTCGACTATGGATTTAATCGCTTCACACGTATAGTGTGTGAAAATCACGTGCTCAGTCGGTGAGGCGCTCGGTGCTCTAATTCTTCCGCCGGAGGGTCACTTGCATTCTTCATACGTTGCTGCCTCGATCTTGCAACACACGCGCAAGTGCGCGCACACTCAAATTTTGTGGCAATAAATGCAGCGGCACGTCAACGTTGTGACTTTGACAGCAGTTTGTTTGTCCAGCCTCTTTCGGCACGGCGTCTGTAGCTGTGTACGCCAGAATAGCAAGTATCTATATTAAGATGCTTCTAGTACTTAAGACCTGATTTTAAAAATCGAATATCATGCACGAAGTTCGTTAGACAAAAAAGCGCAGGAAGATAGGCTTACGTCTGAGTGGTCGCTCGCGACGTAGCGTGTTCTCTTCTTTCGTTGTTTCTTTAACAGCAATAATTTACGTTAGGAAAACTTTCGAAATGGCTTGGGGTTTTGTAGGTAGCATACTGCACTTACAGCTGCCGATTGTGTTCCCGTACCTGGAACAGCTTCACAGTTCATGTGTGGCATTTGCGAAAACGACGAAACTCACTGAACAATTCCAACTTATCAGTCTGTTGTGCTGCTCGTTTTTAACGACGATGGAGATGCAAGAAATGTGATAAAGCATAATTGTAAGCAGATGTAGTTAATTTGTGTTTGAGACATTACTACTTGCGTCACCATGTATGCACATTTTTTTTTTTTTTTTTCCTAAAGCTGGAGTATATTTCTTAAATTGGGCTTCTCCCTTTCACGAATCAGCGTGCACTTGCAAGATATGTGTGCACCGCCCCACCTATGCATAATCGTGGTTTCCACAGCGTGTCATGCGCGTGCGTGGGTTTTGTTTTCGCGGCGTCGCGAGCACAGACGCTCGCCGGAAGCCACGCGTGAGTGAAACGGCAGCGGCGGTGACAGATGATGATGCACACGCATGACGGCGGTTACGCGCCGCTTCGAACGAGTGACGCACCTTGTAACACGCGGCGCTTCAAACACGTGACCGCCTTTCGCTGAGCAGCAATCTAGGAGAGTTTTTTTTTTTCCCTCAACATTTCTATTATTTCTTTTTTTAAATTGCTCTGCAGAAAAAGACGCTGTTAACCATCGTGTTTGCACTAGTCGGAGAGTCGGACAGCAACTGTTCGTTTGTCTCTCCCTGTCACACACACACAGATATATATATATATATATATATATAAGGGAAAGGTACGTATGCTTGCGTATGGAGTACAGCGTCAATAGTTTATTGCGTTGCACGGTTGTATCTTACCACTTCTTGCTCATCAGGAGCTGGTTGAGGTTCGGTATATTGAGTTACGCCACGTGCGCGTCTAACCAACGCTCGACAGAACGGAGATGGAAGAGCAGGGTGGGGAGAGAGGAACGGCGGGGTCAGCACCACGTCGAGCCCCAGATGTGTCGCACCGCCAAGAAGCGCGTCGTGGTGGGCACCGCAAAGCCGAGCCGTGGTCGCTCTCGAAGCCCGTGCGCCAATTAGCGGCGGCATCGCGTTGTGCGCAAGACGCGCCATGGCAGGCATCTGCGGCGTCTTCGCGCAGACTCGTGCGCAATTACCAAGTTCCTCTTTAGCTGCCCCCGACGACTCTTGTTGCGAAACCAAGTGTCTGAAACGAGCGCTTGCGAAACACCGCCTCTCGTCTGCCGCAGGCGGAGACAGACAACAAACCGAGAGCGCTGCACGCGCCTTTCAATTGTGCACCCCTTCTCCTCCCGCGATGCCCGTGTTTCGTGTCTCCGTGTGTCGCCTCCCTTGGAAGTGTCTCACGCCCAACGGAAAGGAATACACAAATAAGACTTTGGTGGAAGAAAGAGTAACGAAATATTAAGACGGAGGGGGAAGGGGAAGGCCAAGTGTTGAAACGGGAAGATTCTGTTCGCCGGCTATCTCGGAGAGATTTAACTCTAGCGTAACTGCCAGACTTCCCGGAGCCTTTCTCCTATTTCGTGCGCGTTTCCGCAGCGCATTTTCCTCGGTTGCCTTGCTTACGCGGAGTGGATCAGTCATTGCGGATGACTGGCGTGACCTTAGCTCGAGAAGCCAGCTTCCCTCAAGATGTTAAAATTCGCTGCCTTCTGGGGTTATACTTGCCAAAAACGCTATCTGATTATGAGGCACGCTGTAGTGGGGTGCTCCGGAGTAATTTTTGACCGCCTGGCGTCTTTTCTAACCGGCACCCAGTGCACGGTACACGAGTGTTGCTGCATTCCGCCACCATAGAAATGCGGCCGCCGCCACCGCCGGGTCCGAACCAGCGACCTGGTGTTCAGCAATACAACGCAATGGCCGCTGAGAAATACCACCGGCGAGTCCTCGAAAGGTCACGGAAGTCCGGAAACCCGTATTCTCTTGGCGCTATTACGCACACGCGCAGGCAACAAACATTTTGCGCTTATACTTCGAAACTTGGTAGCAGGAGTTGGCGATGCGCTCGTTTACAAAGTGAGTGACCATTTGTGCGCACTGCAGTAATAGCCGGTAACAATTACTCATTATTGAGCTGCCACAGTGGATCAGTGGCTATAAGTTCCTGCTACTTAGCACGATGTGGCGGGTGCGATTCCAGTCTGCGGCCGCCGCATTCCGATGGGAGAGGAATGCAAAAAACGGCCGTGGATTGGGTGCACCTTAAAGAACCCCAAGCTGTCAAGATTAATCCGGAGTCCTCCACTACGGCGTGCCTCATAATCAGATAGTGTTTTTGACGCGTAAAACCCGAGAATTTAATTTTAAGGGCCTGTGCGTTAAACACGTTAACAGACCCCCTTCCCCCCCCCTTTTTTTTGTGGTGTTTACACCTTCTTTCTTTTTGTGTATCTGGGTGTAGTCATATCTACACACTCACGGTGAAGTTATCTGTACCTTGCTAGTCTTTACAGCCGCAGTGAAGTTACTGTGGTGTCGACAGAGCTTTTGGCGACCTGTGGCTTAACATTTCAGAAGGGAAATATCTGCAGACACGTGTCCTTTTTTGATAAACGTCAGAAGGTTGGAGTGGGTCAAGACGGAGTTCCTTGGCATCTGTGAACCTCTGCACACCAAGATACAAAGAAAAAAAAAGTATTTCACTCAGCAGCCGTCACACTTGTCGTAAACGGTCATCCCTGTTACTTCAGTGACGTCATTCCCAACTGCATGTCAGCCGCTGTCGTGATAAGAGACATTTCTTTTCCCTCTGCTACTCGGTATCTGCCGTGTGTATAACGAGCTTCTGCTTTATTCCCTACCATCATAACGGTGTAAAGAGTAAAAAATTCGTTTCTTTTTTCTTTGGTGGGGCGGGGGGAGGGGGGTTGATTATGCAACAGGCTCTCCGTGTCAACACTTATTAACAGGTCGGAGTGGTGTACGTGTACGTTCACTCACCCTCACATCACACAGCAAGAAGGAGAAGCATTTATTCATTCACTTATGGAAATGTACATAGCAAGGAAATATACAGGAAGAGGTCCCAAAGCTCTTGGCTGTAGGGAACCTCCTGTCATGTCATATCATGTCCCGTCATGTCCAGCGGTTGTTGCCGAATCATGTCTGCTATTGTTACAATACCACGATGCAAACCTGAAGTCCCGTTTGACTTTTCGCGTCACTACTGAGATATGCTGCGATACGAATCTAGGGCAACGTTTTGTAACGATTTTTTACTTCAATATTTCTTCTTTATCGTCTGTTGTGCGCTGAGTGGACGATCCCATTGTTGACGGCCGCGTGTGAGCCAATGACGAAGGGCAAAGGTAATCAATCTGTAAAATAATCTATTAAATAAAAAAAAACTGTCCTTTTACAGCGCAACAAGAAGAGCGCTCACTCGGAACTGAAGAATTTCTTTACTGAAGACGCTTCCCATACACATATAAGCTTTTGAGCTGCCTCATGATAAGCAGTTACAGTTTGTAGATCTAAGATTAGTCTTCTATAACCGCATTACCTCTGGGCTGCGATTTTGTAGCGATACCTTCGGCTCGAATCATTGCCACTCTTGTCATCCACCGTTCACAGCAGGCTGATCCTATTGATAATAGAGAGTTTTAGAATAGGGGCCCCAAACGTTTTGGGGCCCCAAAGAAATAGCGTCGAAGCCACTGCGCATGCGCGAGACGCAAACTCCGTTTGGGTTTTGCGTTGGGAACGCTATTTCGCCGATTTAGCGAGAGCCCAAATAGCGGCCCCAAAAGCTTTGCGTCGGCAAACATGGCGGCACCCATCGAAGCGACGGCTCTAACCTAGCACCAAACTGGGTTCGATTCGCGGTAATGCGTGAAGTTCGCAAGCTAGGAGTAGTGACTGCAGTTATCGCTTTCTCTCAACTAGCGTGTGTTATGAAGATTGATTCATTAGACGCCGCTAATTCCGAATTCGAGTGTGGATTTTATGGCTCGTAGGCCTAACACGGCTAAGCTTGGCTGGTGAAGGCTAGTAAAGTTGGTTTGCTCAAAACTAAGCGCAACTAATTGTTTGCTGCTTACAGAGAATAACCTCTAAATTGTACTTAAACGCGAATACACGCAAGTAAAAATTATTATTCCTATTATAAAATGGTATATTTTATTTAATTATTTCTAATAGTTTTTCTTTGACGCCGTAGTGGCGCTGTCAGCGCAAGACGCTATCCGCAAACCTCAAACCCTATTCTAAAACTCTTCACTCCTACGTGCCCCAACGCTAACAACCGCAAAGCTCTTTGGGGCCCCAAACTGTTGGGGCCCCTATTCTAAAACTCCCTATTATCGGAAAATGCATCGCCACAATATCGCGGCGCTGATCTGTTAAGCCTATCCTTGATTGCAGGTTAGGACACTATATATAAACTGGTAAAAAGAGGAATCGTAAAAGCCAGCTTGGGCTCCGAGTTGCAAAAATAGTGCGAACGCCTAATGATTTAAAGTTTCCAATGTCAGGTCGTACAGGCTGCCATTACGTGAGTTCATGATAACTCTATTAAATAATCGAAAGGCGTACAGCGAAAGGCGCGCGGTCATAGAGATGATCATAAGAACAAGTGTAGAGTTATTCTGTACCCAAAGTGTTGACAGCTCATGGATTGAAGCACGTCGGTGCCAGATATGATCATTTTAAAGTCTTACCGAATTTTAAGAAATTGCCTGTGGCAGCTAGTATAATTCGTCTTTGAGATGGATCATTCTAAAAGGCCGGCATTACTAGCACGAGAAGTCGAAACACATATTGAACTAATTAACAGAAATTCACTAATTAACTTCTTAATTAAATACTTTGCGGCGCATAATTAAATTTACGAATTGTGGCGGTTGAGTTTGCAAGACGTATAGCCACTTGAAATTAATTCCCGGGAGGACACCGGTTTCGATATATTATTTCCCATTTATTATTTCCTTTTCGCGGCGAACCCTTGGATGCTGCCATGTTTGATTTCGTGGTGACGCGTCCATTGCTTGCCTCAACTGTCTCCGTTGCCTCCGTGTTTACAATGCGTTTGTATGACGCAGGTGCGGCTTAGCAAACTACTCTTTCGGAAGATATCGTAGACGTTGACTGGGTGGACCAAACGAAGCTTCGGCCACAGCTTCAGAGAACATGCAAAACCGCTTTGGAAGCTGATTAGGCTATGTCCAAACGGCGCGAGCAGCGTATACGCGTAGTACACGCCGATGAACGCGCCACTGGTGGCGGCCTTGCGAAGTGCACTCGGGAAAGCCGACAGCCGTGCGCTGTATAGATTTCTGCCGTCGTTGGTCGTACCTGTCTGTTTGATTCACGCTTTCAGAGCAAAATAAGCAACACCCTTCGCATGTGTGTGGTGGCCAAAGACTCAAGGCATTTCGAAGAAGAATTGTTGCAAGGTGGGGCGCTCAAATACCGGGAAAGACGTGCGGGCGATACGGTTCTAATCATTCCCCGCAAAGCCTCATCAGCGGGGGCAACGGTTATAGCAATGGATCGCCGTCGCTCGGCGGGAAATTTCTTGTTCTCATGCTCTCTTTTGTCGTGTCGGTGTTTTTTGCACTCGATCATGTTTACACGCGTTAGTGACCAAGTTGATCACGGCCTGCCCGTGTTTTGTACAGTTCGTCCGCAGTACAGCATGCGGTTGAAAGACATTTCGCTAAAGTTCTGAATGCCGCTTGCCGCTTCTTTACCGTGTTGCGCCAGCTAGCCGTAGCACGACTGCACGAGTGCATCGTGTTGTATGTTAAAGCTACTGAAGCTTGCAACTTGCAAGAACTGAAATGTTGGTTTTGTGCCGCCCGGTAAATCCTTCCTTGCACCAGCTGTCACGCACTTCATGCATCTTTTTGCATCTATTTTATGCGTGGCTTCACGCATGTCTTATCTGTTGCTAGTTGCTTCATGCAGAACTGATTTTTTTTTTTTTTAAGTGCGAGGTCTTCACCTTGCTTCGTTGTAAAGGCCTATATCACGCTGTGTCTTATCGGAATGGTAACATGCACAGGTAACACAGGTAACAGGCTTCTTTAACAGCTTTATTGTTTTCGGCCAAGAACATTTCAGATATTGTGTTTTCTTGGGAACTATGTTTGAGAGAATAGGTAGTTCAGGGTGAGAATTGCTAATAGTGTCTGCATATGGTATTTCTGTTCCACTTTCACTAAAAAGTTTGCATCACATTTGTAAAGTTTTAGTTCAGGGTGAGAATTGCTAATAGTTGCTGCATGTGGTATTTCTGTTCCACTTTCACTGAAAAGTTTGCATCACATTTGTAAAGTTTTTACACCTCGATGCTGTCTGAGCAGACTCACCGCGTCGAGTGATTTGTTTGCTTCACAACGTTGTGCCTTCATGTATGTGCATTTTGTACTCAACTGAATTCTTATTATGCTTACGCCGCTGAGGACTGAACTCGGCCTTAATTGCCGCCAGCGCCCATCAACTTTGGTTGGCGCTGCTTTGCCTTGAAATATATCATGTGGCATCTACCTCCCGTAACATTCGAGAAAAAAAAAAACTTCTGAAAAGTTGGTCAGAATTTAGCTCTGGTACGTTTCCAAGCAGGTCCCTAAGGGAATTTCGAATTGCGAAAACTGCAGCAGGAACGGCAGTTCGTCGGCGTATGCAGCAGAATTGCATCGGCGGTACAGCGCTAACTCGCGCTCTTATTAAACCGTGCGTTTGGTGACTTCGTTGACTAGCGTACGCATTTCCAACAATAAATTGGCAATTACTCTTCTTGAGGCGACTTCGATGGCACTTATTTGGCGATGTCACATGTATGCATCGCCAGAAAGATCACTGCGACATGTGCAGACATCGCACCGTGCGGTTTTGTTTGAGATATAAGTCTGCACTAACGACGTGTGCCTATTATTAAGGTACAGAAGCAGTATTACGGCAAGCGTAGAGTTAAAAAAAAACGATCGAGACATCATATTACTCGACAAAACGAAGCGGCTAGTTAACATAAGCTCTATTTCATGTAACTGTGGTTCATTGCGCTTGTCTGCGGGACGCACCTGGCACATATGTGGACCGTGTTGCCCCAAACGTCAGTAACATCGTGTGCATGTCCGCTCCCATAGAGGCCAGCGTCTTTCCTGCAGCTGTCACCGCAGAAGAACCAGTCTGGCACCCGAACAAAGGAGAAATCGCAGCCGCGAACTTCAGCCATCCTTGCTGCAAAGGGTTGTCATCTGCTACTGCTCCCGAGCGTACTTTTGGAACCGCCCGCTAGGTGGCTATCAGTGGCGCCTCTCTAGGCGGTGCACTACGCGTATATCGTGCTTGTTCTAAAAGTGGGGCCAAATATGCATTCTAAGCTATCCAAACTTTCCGCTCATGAATTGAATCATGATTAGTGTGTTTTGCTCTTTGTTCTTTATTTGGCAAATATTTTTAAGCAGCAGCATGTCACATTTATGACTTCCTTGGTGCGGTCACTATCTGATTATTTTCTGCCTAATCGCTTGCGGGTTTGCTCACTTCCGATAGATTTGTCCTTGCTGCGCGCAAGGCTTGAAACGTCGCTGTTTTGTACCTTGTAATACCTTGTAGCAAAGATGTATTATCGCTAGTTACTCGCTTACTCTTGTGGAACGTCACGAAGCATTCAGCTTCGACGATTCGTGCGCTATCGGTGTAAGTCCGTCATTTATTGTGCGTATATGGTGCGCATATATTCAAGTGTGCGCCCATTCACTCATTGGCGCGTTGGCGATAAAGTGGCCGTGCCAGTTGGGGTAGACGTGTGTAGATACTGTGCGCGAAACTTATTACGACAGGAAGCGGCGATACTTCCTTTGTCGTTGTTTAACGAGCGGTACTCTTGCCGACGTTCCGGGGCTGAAGCACTTTCTTTGAAGGTTAGCGATACAACGCTGGCGGATGAGCAAATTTCTGTAAAGCCGTACACCTCGAAGTGCCGGCAACACGTACGGACACTTGCCGCAGCGGTCCGCGAACTTGGCCACACGGATTCATTCTATTACTTAATATGCCAGTCAATATTTTTGAAGCCAGCTACTGCACGCATCTTCAATCCACATGATTCAATCCAGCACGATTTGAGCACAGTGCCTTAGCGAAAACTTAGTTGCATTTCCGACAGCGGATCGCACAGAAGCAAGGCGGAAGCGGTAATGGTTTCGTATACGTGGGCTGTCGCTGAGGCGACGTGCGGCGCACCGCCGAAAACGCCATCTCGTTTCTCTAAGAGCAAACCGCTATGCAAAAAGAGTCAATACATGGGCGTTCCGGTTACTTTTGTGCTTCACTGTATAAAAGAATGTTTTGTTTAAAATGTAAGCGGAACAACGCTGGATTTTTACAGTGAGTTTGATGGCACATATCTCCAAGCTAATGTCATTCTGGAAATTCATTCCAAGCAGAGACGTGTTGCAAACTCACCGGCCACAATTCGTAAGTAGCAATATGTACTGTAAAGTAAATAATTAAGTTAATTATTGGCTTTTTGTTAATTAGGTGAATATGCAGCTTGATTTCTATTGCAAGTAATGTCCGCCTCTCTGAATAATGCAGCTCAAGGTCTACAATTATGTTATCTGCAACAGGCAATTTTTAAAATTCCGTATAACTTAGAAATGATCACCCCGTATAGTTTACGTTCTGTTTTGAGCTAAAAATAAGCTTGCACGTACTTGCTCCCGTGTTAAAGTTCTCTGAATGTACCATTAAACATAGCAGGTAGTTTGTGGAATGTATTTCAGGCGTTGTATGTCTGAACCCGTTCAGCTGTGGCAATGCTTATGTGGGCCAGTCTGGCCGTTGTATCGAAGTCCGTCTAAAATGCAGCATCAGGCGTCAATAAAATAATCAGGGCCGTCGCATCTGGACGCCTGTCGTGGAGGACGTGAGTGCTATCCCGTTTTTAATGAAACAGATACTTTTCAAAAGCAATAACCAGCCAGCTCACGCACGAGGTTTATCAGAGGCCTTCCATATTAGAAGTGGAGATGCTTGCGTCAGGCATCCTTCTGTCATGCTACATGATAAGAAATTTGCATTCCTCGATTGTTATCACACGTGCATGTTTGGCTTCAACTTCCAAGTTTCGTACGATTAAGTATTAAGTATCGGTATATCGTTTTAACTTTTATCCCTGCTGTGTGCTTGTGTGTCTTGTCCTGTCGTTCCTTCCTTTCGGTCTTTTTGTTGTGCTTTAAAAAAGTGATCTACATGAATGTCAGCCAACAGGCACGCTTACGGGAATTTATCAGGCCACGCAAATCTTTGAAGCCCAGTTCCGCGGCCAGTGGTCGACGTTGCCTGCCTCTGTTGACCACAGTGACGCCTTAGATCGACAAGTCACGGTCACTATACCTATATTTAAACTTCGAAATATTTGGGCAAGATCGATGGTCTTACCAGGGCGACAAAAACTGCCTTCCTACTTGCTCGTGGTCAAAGCGACGTTTCACCCGTGGCAGTGGCTCTGCTGCAAGGCACAAGGCCGCGGAACAGAAGAGGCGATCTTGCTTTTAACTTATGATTGGGTGCTAGTTCAGACTTAATCCCGAGCCTTCCGCTACGGCGTCTCTGATATCTCCCGTGTTAAATCAGTCAGCATTGTTTTAACCCCTGGCTATCGCATCTGAGAAAGCATGGTAGTTCCAAGTGGCGGTGTGCGCGGAGCACGTATCGATCGGCCGATACAGGCCTTCTCCGGCTCACGAGATCACGTGCCTCGCGATTCGCTCAGCGTATAGCATGCGTGCGCATTAGGTCACTGCTACGGCCTGGACAGGATGTTTTACGCGAGTTCATTAACTCGCACACTACTTCAACAAAGCGCCTTTGTTCTGGAGGAGGCTGGCGTTTATTTGGAGAATCGTTCGAGGACGGGCGTGCTGCCGTCGTGCACGAGCGTTGGCGCCGGGCATTGTGCATCTGCGCACTTCCGGTATTTGTTCGGAGGCCGGTCCTTGTTTATTTCTTCGTGACCGGCAGAGGGCGCGCGCGATTGCTGCCCTAGTAATCCTATATTGCGCGGCGGCGATGCTGCCTGCTCGGAGCACGCGCGGCGAGGGAGCCTCAAGTACGCCGACTTCGAGGGACGGCTTTCGCAGATTGGTTTCATTTTCCAACGTCTGCCCCGTTCGCGCAATCGGAGCCCGTCTGGGCTAAAGGCGAAGGCCGGCGCTTCTCGCCAGAAAGAAGAAAGAGAGAACCGCGAGGCGGAGTGCGTGCGGTCCCGGCGAGGGAGACCTTCGCCTCTAATTTAAGCACGGCTGCATGCCCCGTGGAGCTCGGGGCGCTCAAAGAGCGGCGGCCGTGCCTGAATGCGCGTCGAGGAAGCACGTGCCGGCAGCACGAGAGTCCTGCCGCGACCACCTCGGGTGATGACGTGGAACTTGTGCGCACACCGCCACTTCTGCTGGCGGGGCACGAATGTGTGCGCGCGCGCTCTTGGGCTGCCATCGCACGGGCAGGAACGTTGGGTAGCGCCGGATCGTTCTTGAAGGTCCTATGGCGCACGTGGCACAATTTTCGACTGGCCCATTATTCTAAGAGCACATTTCAAAGCGACCACTCGACAATATAAGCACCGGAAGGATGGTTGAAGAAACTTGCAATATTGCAGAGCTTACACACACACACACACACACACACATATATATATATATATATATATTACACTTTTTTTTGCAAGTTTGCATCCGCGCATGCAATGTGGGAATCGCTGAAGCGAAGCTTTCGGTAAGCTGGAAGACAAATCGGCTCATCACGATGAATGCGGAGGGAATTTCAGCAACGAGTCAATCCTGTAATGGTCCTCAGCCATAACGGCAGCAGAGCAAAGGAAAGCTTTATTTAGCATTATAACGTGTAAGACAGGACGTGCTGGAGAAACGAACCACAGCTATACACCACTGAACAGTATACGTACACCGTCGGACGCCCCCGGTTTTGTCGAGTTATCACCGGGACAATGTCGAATATGTCACGGATAATGACAACGTTGCATAAGGCACAATTAATGCTGACTCCATTTACTGCTTTAGACTTGCCACGTGTGGCTGTCATGGTGCGCTCAATAAGCCGCTAGTCGCCAGTTTGTGCAAGTTATCCTGCGCGAATTTCCCTTGATACTGCGAATGGCCCCGATAATGAACTATTTCCGGAAGGTGCGACCGTTAAGCGTTTTGTTTGGTACTCTGAGGTTATCTGAAATTATAGTCTGTGCACGTGTTATGAAAGAATTAACAAATTAATCAGTTTTAGCTCGGTCATTAACGAGCCCCTGACGAACCACGCGCGCGAATTGGGTGCTGCACTGTGGTGCCCGCGTAATGAACGATCATTTCTTGAATTACGTGCCGTTTAACGGTAACGTTTCGAGCGTTCCACGGCAAACAGCCGGGCGCCACGAACGCGCGCTGCTGTTCCCTCCGCGCGGCCTTCGCGATCGTGGACCCGACCGAGCAGTGTGAGCGCTCGCTGGTGTACCGTTCGCAAGGTCGGTGCTGCGTCCCAGCGGGCAGCGTCATTTCCAGTGCAGTGAGAGCGGGCCGGCCGGAAATGCGGGCTCAAATCGACCGACTTTTGCCTTCCACTCTCAGTCCCGGTCGAAGGTATGTGTCCACCACCAGCAAGTAGGAAAAAGTAAAAAAAGACAAACAGGAGCGCAACGCCGGCATGCATGTCGAGATGGCGAAATCACCGCAGCCGCGTGGCATGTTTGCTTTCCCAAGTGCGTGCCTGCCGGCACGCTCTCCGCAGGCACTACTTCGGCATAAACTTGCGCGGGGCGTCTGGCATGCCGACAGCGAGCGCGTCTGTTCTCTCTCGACAAACCCTTGCGACTGCGCGGCGACGTCTCTGGGCAAGGGTGCAGCGAAAGGAACAGCGTCCGTCGAAACTGATGATGCTGTGGCAGGCGACTTGGAATAAGTTGCACCACGTTCTGCGAGCGCTGCGCGATCTTAACCGCTACAGTGAGAAGCGCTTTGAAATGTTTTAAAAAGTCGCACATTAACCCAGGATTCAGTCCCGGGTCCGCGACACGTGAGCCGTCGTTGTCGTTCTTGTCGCCGGCCAGCCATCGCTGTTCGGAAGAAATAAGGGACATGCTTTTTTTTTTTTTTGCTTGCTAAGTTAACGTAATAGTGGTCGGCTAGGTCAACATGTTTTGCTGGTAAACAACTAATTAATGAAAGCATTAATTCGTACGGATCAGGATACCGCTGCTGCTGGCCCTTCCGAAATGTTACGATTTGATTACGGTTTCTGTAGCCGACTGCGGCCTCCATCACAGACGGTCGAGCAGACAAACAGTAGATACACGTTGTCCTTGAGACGTCGCGCTCTTCACGTGGACACGAGCAGAGCAGCGGAAAGCTTGCAAGTCCCCCGTCGACTCTGCGATAAACATCTTGTGTCATGCGGGAAGCATTGTTTTCGCCAAGTTTTAGAACTTCTGGCCGCTTTCGTGCCTCGCTAACCTATAGGTTCCCGTCGTTCGGCTCAGTGAAACTGCGTCACGCAGTGCGCGGGACGTCTCGGCGGCTTGCGCTGCTCCATAGTTCGGTGCAGCAGAGCGCGGGCGTTTACGTAATGGCTCAGTCCACGCGTGCGCGCGTTTCCGCCGATCCGCGGTCGGTACCAGACAGGTGGGGCTTAGCGAGAGACGCGGCGGCGCTGACGCGAGACAAGCCGTCCGTCATGGACTCGGTCGGCGAACACGGCTGCTGCTCGCTGGAGCGTTTGACGGGCGCCCGGCCTTCGTCCAAGTTCTCTCTCCCTTGTAGCATTGGCAGCGCCGCATGAGGAAGGCATGCGAGGCAGGCCGCGCGAGCATGAACTCGGTCCGGATTCTCGCGCTATACTGCGCGGATACGCTGGGCGAAAAATACGGTCGATATGGCTTTTTCGAAACTGGCACCGAGCGTCATCTTGTTCGCTTATATATCCTCGACTAGTTTTCTTCGTGCGCCGAGCTTCATTTAGTAGAGGCTGAAAGCGAACAACCAAGGGCCGTTTACCAGGCCCCGGGTTTCACATTTTGGCTTAGTACAAATCAAGCAGCGAGCTGGCGGCGTAGTTTACGCACCTCCCAGTGCCCAAAGTGGTTTGTCCGAAATCTATATGAACCAGTAGAACAGCGACGGATAAGTTGGCGACCTCGGCTGAGCTTCATGCACTTTGCAGCAAGCCACTTAGGGCGCGCGGAGATCATACCCTGACGTCTTGGGTGCGTTGCTTGACTTATCATTTGCGAGCAGAGTGCCTCAGGGAGAAAGAGAAACTCGTACAGCAGGGCAATGCACGCATCTCGTGCTGCAATGTCGTTGACTCCTACATGTTTGCACATCGTATAGAGTGCGAGTACACGAGGTGTCTGGCCAAAACTGCACTCGACTAGAAAGATATGCAGCGCGCAGCGTGCCGGCGGATCACAATCTATGTCCTCGCCATCTAATACGTTTCTCTTTAGCAGTAAAAATTTATGTTACAGTTCAGTGGTGCATGCTGATTATGTGCGTGCGTAATTAGGCTGTCTAGTGAACTCTAAATTTTTGTACACATTGCAACAAGTGTCCTAACGCTTCCGCCATATTTTTCATCGATTCAATGGCGTTGACGCTAAAGTGTGCGTTAAAATTTTTATTTTGCTGTTTCTTCGTGTCACTTCTCTCTCTTTATATGACAATCAGACATTGTGGAAAATGAAAGTTGCCTACACTTACAGTACCATGAGCCAACCTGTGCGAAAATAAAGGTTTCTACTTGCAAGCCAACCACTTGTAGTAGACTCCGTGGGTCCCCACGCAGGATTCATGAGCCCACTCGCTGCAGCTGGTGCACTGAATCCACAAGGAGCATGGTAATGTCTTGCTCCATAACTTCTTGCTCGCCAGTTCCCTTTGGCGCGAGCACGTCGTGCCTGGTGGTGTATGTATATATATATATATATATATATATATATATATATATATATATATATATATATATATATATATATATATATATATATATATATATATATATATATATATATATATATATTTCACGGGCTTTGGCACTGCGTGTACGCTTTCTCATTCGCTTTCTTGACCCTGAAACTTGGCGTGCCAACAACCGCGTCGTAACACACATCCTTGCAGAAGTAATATCCGTACACTCGAAAGCGTCCAGGCCCAGGCGCTAAGAGTGTGTCTTGGCTTGCCGCGGTGTTCGTCAACGGCTGAAACCATTGCGATTGCACACGATTTCCCAGCCAAGACCCATATAGTCATGGAAGCACTCAGAGCACACGTAAGACACCTTGCTCGAGCCCCTGCCCATCATCTAGGCTCACTGCCAGAGGATCGACCACGTGCTTCCTTTTGTGAAACTGTCCTGCCCTATCGTGCGTACCTTCCATCAGGTTATACAGCTCCAGCGAAAGTTCCATTTCCACCATGGTGCTTGGCTCAAGCAAAGGTTCGACTTGTCGTACCAGGCATACGAACAAAAGCCCAACTCTCGTCTCCAGCACTCAAGCAGCTTTCACTGCTCTTGCTGTACGAGACGTACAACGATCATCATCATCTGTATACTGACGCTTCAACCACGGTGAATGGGTCTGCAGGATCGGTGATCTTTCCTGCAAAACCTTCCACCATAAAGATTCGACTCTCTCACCAGACTACATCGACTGCCGCGGAGCTTGCTGCTATTCGTTGCGCACTTCGTGTAATTTCGGAAGAACTACCCAAGAAATGGAGCGTGTTCACTGACTCCAAGGCTGCACTTCATTGTTTGGTTTCTGCCTTACGCCGAGGACCCCACGAACAACTAGTTCTAGAAATCAGACTGCTGCTTCACCACCTCGTCGAGCAAGGACACGACATCACGTTGCAGTGGATTCCAAGCCACTGTGGCATAATGGGCAATGAACTTGCCGACGCAGCAGCACGATCTGCACATGAGGAGGGCTTGCAAGACTCCATTCCATTCTCAAGAACAGACGCTGCAACGAAAATTCGTGTGCTTGCACATGAATCCATCAAAACTTTATGGAACACACCAAGCTTACAGCATACACGTCTACACCGACTGGACCCATCCCTTCGACTTCGAACCCCATCTGGACTCTCTCGACTAGAAACAGCAGTACTTTGCCGACTGTGGCTTGGTGTCGCCTACACAAGATCCTTCGCCTTCCGAGTCGGTATGGACGACAGCGCGGCTTGCAGACACTGCGGCGGCGAGGAGACCATCGAACACGTGCTCTGCCACTGTCCTCAATACAGCGCGCACCGGCTGTCACTAGCGACCACGTTGGCACGCCTTGACGACAGGCCACTTTCAGAACAGTCAGTTTTGGAATGCCGACGTGAACTGTCGTCGCAGCAAAAGTCGGTCAAGGCTTTGTTGACTTTTCTACGTGACAGTGGCCTATTAGAAAGACTATAAGGACCCCATTTCATCCCTTTTCATATTTTTTTTCTCACGCTTTTATTTTTGTCACGCTCTTCTTTCCGTCTTTACTTCCCTTTTCCCTTCCCCTAGTGCAGGGTAGCAAACCGGAGGTTTTAAGTCTGGTTAACCTCCCTGCCTTTCTCTCATTTGCATCCCCCCCCCCCTTGCAAGCGGAGAAAACATTCTTCAGTAGCACGTGCAGCCGATTTCGCGTCTGCAAATTCACTGCTCATCTTTTGAGACACATGTGTCCAGCTTCTGACCTGACTGGCTACCTACGTGCTAGAACGTAGGTGTGCATGCGCTCCCCGTAACGCGCATGCCCATGGCCAGGCCATTAACAAAACGCATCGGGCGAAAGCAAACGTTGATATCGTTCAAAATGTGCTTTTTCGCGGCCTCCCTGCCGGACGGCGTCAGCATATTTCACTTGCACAGTCAAATTTTAAAAAAAATATGGGGTTTTACGTGCCGAAACCACTTTCTGATTATGAGGCACGCCGTAGTGGAGGACTCCGGAAATTTCGACCACCTGGGGTTCTTTAACGTGAACCTAAATCTAAGTACACGGGTATTTTCGCATTTCGCCCCCATCGAAATGCGGCCGCCGTGGCCGGGATTCGACCTCGTGCTTAGCAGCCCAACACCGTCAAATTACCGTATCGTCTCCTGGCCATGCTGGTTACCCATACAGCCCTGTACAGGCCATCGCATTCGCGACCGTAAAGACAAGGGCTCTCGTCATTTACCAAAGTGTTCAAAAAGAGCCACGCTGAACTTCGGTCAAGAACGTTGCTCTATGTATGCGATATAGGGGGACTTTGTAGAGAGCTTCTAAATCGCGCGCTAGCTGCATCAAGACCTTCGATTAATTAAATTAATGTCGTTTTCGGTAGTGTTCGTTACGCTTGAGCTCACAAGAGGTGCTATCGCAAGTCTTTCTCAATGTTTTCCAGTACGTGGCCCCTTTTATCATTACCAAACCTATAGTGACTCCCCTCCCCCGCCCCCGCACCTTTATAAGCCTTCTGATAATTTACTTTTTCAATGACGCGTATACATTTGCATTTTAATTTATTTAGAAGACATTAACGACAGCAGAGAGAGCTACCAAGAGTGTTTGTTAATGGTTTTTTTTAACAAGGATTGCTTTAATCGTGTATTTTAATGAGAAAGGTGTTGTTTAGGTCTTGAGGCCAGACTTCAAATGCGAGAGCATTTCTTTGTTTACCACCCTTGCAAAATTTCGTCGTTTCGCATCGATAAAAGGAGTGCGAAGAAGGTAGTGGATAGTTTAAAGTTCGACGTCGTTGGTGATAGTTGGGCCCTCCATGACCCCAGAAAAAAAGACTCATGACCCATTTGGAGATCATGACCCGCAGTCTGAGAAACGCTGTGCTATAGAAAAACTAAGAGCCGAAGCGATCGTTGGCGATCAAGACGCGCCCCCAGGCAGAGATTACTTTCTGCACCTCCACTTTTGTACGCGTCAGTTCAGCAGTCCTCGCCGGGAAAAAAACCTTTTGAAGCACTCCGTAATGCGATGCCTTCTTCCTCGACTTTCAACGACAGCTCGCGATGGCAGAACTGTTGCGCAGACGGCGCCTGACATCGAATTTCCACAGAAGGTCGCTGCTTCTCGTGCCTCGTTAAATACACGCTGGAAATAAAGCGTGACCGTATTGAGAATATTGATCAGCTGTAATCGCGTGCCGCGTCATCCGCCCTTCCCTCCTTCATTCAACGAAAACAAGGATAAAAACGTGCGCTGCGATAACTAGCGCGCCCTTCGCAACGTCGGCAAGTATGGCCGTTAATAAGCGTGCATTTTCTAAGCAATCACAACGTTCGTTCGAACGGGTAAGTGAGGGGCAAAGTAAACAAAAGGAATAGCAATTAAGTGCTGGAGCCTACCGGCTGTCGATACTGCTTCCATGCGCTCAGAATGCGCTCCGTTCCGCAGTATCATGTCTGTTCGTATAACAAGACATCTGACAGCATTGCATCTTCGCAAATATGTGGCGGCATCGCGTTACGCTTGTTCTCAGGTTTACCTTCTTCCGTGCGGCATGCGACGGTTGCTGAAGAGGGAAAAGCCGCGCGGGAGCTCATTTTTTATTCTTCTTCTAAGGAATAACAGTCGCGTGATCAGAGTCCGAAGAAGGAAGAATGGCATTCATTTCTCAGCATTTCCCCAGAGTTGAAAGTCGTGCTTCTAGAGGAATGCCTGCATCCGCACGCCTTTCTGCGCAGCCCTTCTCCGAAGGGAACCGCGGATGGTAGGCAGCTGCACGTTTTTCTAGTTGCGTGGGCGGTGGCGTTGTGTGACAGTTCGAAGAGAGCATGGAGTCGCATAGACGACGTGGCCACGTGCGCTGTGTGTAGTCAGTCTAACCCAATGAGGTCTAAAACAAAAGTGCCGGAGTGGTAGCCTCCACAGTTTCTTACCAGCAGATGTGAAGCCAGAGCTATGCCTTTACCTCTGAAACAGAGTCGTGACAACTGAAGTCTGCTCACAGCTCAATTGCTTTGTCAGTTATTGTAAATGATAGGTCAATTGAAAAAATAACAGGTCGTGTTTTTTTGGCTAAAACCGTTTTTGGCTGCGTAACTGATGTCGCAATGTGCCAGAAAAATCAGACAAAATGTCTAGGCTTCCTTCTCAAACCAGTGACGGGAAGAAAGACGCCGAGTAATATCTGTGCGGCATATTTAACCATTCTAAACCTGAACGGAGTGTAAAGAAAGCGCTTCGTACATTCTCCCCTATTCGCTAACGTTTTTTCGTGCCTATGGTAAAACGGCGGTGGTCCGGCTTCACTTTCGGGATCTCCACTCCAGTTTTGTTTTAACCTTCTCGGTCTAACCCAGCGCCGTTCGCGCTAGCGATGGTACCGAGCGGCGACGGTTTCTTTCTTCTGCTTCCCTTTCTTTTTTCTTTCGCAAAACGCAAGCTGACACTAAAACCTTCAAAGCGTAACCTTCAAAGCGTGCGCTTCTTCCGTGTCTCTCTCGAGCTTAAGGCGTTACTCAATAATGCGCTTCAGGCGGCGATAATATTGCGAAGCAAGCGCACGACGTGATACATTCTGAAGAGCAAGAATAGAGAGCGATGGGTTTAGTAATAGGCTGGAGAGGCCGGTTCTGCAGACAGCATGGCTCGGTTCTCGATGAGCATGGAATAACAATAAGGATGACCTCAAGATAATGATGTGAGGAACTGCAAGAAGGAAATGCATATATATAAACGCTGAGGGGCACCTTCCCCCCGAGTATTGGATTCGTTACTGAAACAACGAATGTAACGAGACACGTAGTCTGCTACGTCATCAGAAATCTAACACGTCGCACTGCTGGTTAAAGCGAAGACGTTCACACTGCTTGCAGAAGCAATGTACCATATGGTCGAGTTGCAGTCAGATATTGCAAGGCGAGTTAGAAATGCCGTACCTTCATCCCGTACCTTCGCTGCTTACGTCCCAAGCCAGTCTTTTATATGTTGCTTTTTATTTTCTCAACCAACGAAACTACACTTTGGTATTAAGGCGGTGAAGGATGCACTTACAATAATAAAGATCTAGAAATCGCCATTGTAGTTACGTAAGAAAAATAGTAAAACAGTGTCAAATAGGTTGCTAAGCTTTCAGTATACATATTGCAAATATTAGTAATTTCATAAAAATAAAAATTGTTGAGAGCCAGCGCTATGTGTCTACTCCTGTCAGCCCTGTACATAATTCGCGCTGTACCTACAGTCATGAATAACGTCCAACTTTCCATAAGTTTATAGTAACTGCAGTTAGATTTTCTAAATATAGGCTGGTGAGGTAATTAAAAGCGAGTTTTAAAGAATGCAGCAGGAAACATCTGCAGACTTCAGCGATTACTCCGCGGTTATGGACTCATTTTGCTGCGACATCAGCAGGCTTTTGCAGCAGACACCACCGCCTTCCCGACTTGTTTTTTACGATGCACTTAGTAAATGCCACTATACTGATAAGTACAGATTTGAATAATTGTCACATATTTTAGAGGTCAGTGCTTCGACGGTAAAAACCGGCAACATCCGTGACAAGCTTGTTCCCTCTCCGTTCACATTATATTTTAGCAGGTGCCACGATTTTCCGTTCTATTATTTTTTTAATGCAATGTAGAGCGCTTTTAGGACAGTGTTTTGAACTGAAGAGCTTCGCCGCTATATCGTGACTCTATACGTTGGCTAACATGCAAAGTGTATGGCAGTAGATCAGAAGTGTGTGTGTGTGTGTGTGTGTGTGTGTGTGTGTGTGTGTGTGTGTGTGTGTGTGTGTGTGTGTGTGTGTGTGTGTGTGTGTGTGTGTGTGTGTGTGTGTGTGTGTGTGTGTGTGTGTGTGTGTGTGTGTGTGTGTGTGTGTGTGTGTGTGTGTGTGTGTGTGTGTGTGTGTGTGTGTGTGTGTGTGTGTGTGTGTGTGTGTGTGTGTGTGTGTGCTGCATACACTTAAAGTCACAACCAATTCTGACGTTATGGCTTTTATAGACGAAGTATATGATGATATGTCGTACGTGGTTAAACTCTATCCGGTTGTGACATTTACTTTTATTCGTCTAGCACCAGGTACAGTAAAGACAACCCTTTTCAGTTCGTTTTTGATTGATGCCACAGCGATGCTTTGGAACACAGCGTTTTATGGCCTTCCCAATTGAAAACAGACCTGTATACCCCCATATTCCCTTTACCCATAATAAGCCCATATGATTATAAAGGATCTTGTATAACAACCTGTATGTTCCCATATAAACCCATATGATCATTATTATGGTTGTGGTACAGGGCTTATACGGGTCTTTTCCAATGGAAATTGAACGCTTCATTGGAAAAAATAAAATCCAGCAGGGTCGCGTGCGTTCTTGCGCCTTCGTCTCCGAGTTCGAAGGGCCATTGGTAATGCGCATAACGAAAGTATGGTACTTCATGGCCAAAAAGAAACGTCGCGCATTACTGCGCACCGTCGACACGCCTGGCGGAGTGTTTCACCGGCATCACCCTGGGAATGGGCGAGAGGCCGCTACTGTAGTGCATGGCAAGCAGCCCGCGAGCGCAACTTAAGGTCACTTTTCTTTTCCTTTTTTAGCCGCACGCAGCAGTGGTCGCGGAAAGAAGTCGCGGCTACTGCCCACTTGTCCATTTCAAGTGGCATGTTCGAGAGAGTAATTGAACACCATCGTAAATATACGCGATAAGAACCGGGGCGTTGCGAATGGACAAAAGGCAAACGCCTCGTGTACGTGACCGGCCACCGACGGCCCGGCCGGCATGCAGATGAGGAGACCGAGCCGGCCTGCGGACACACACCTTGACCGAAGGCCGGCGAAGCTCGGCGGCAATGCTTGCCAGCGCTGGTCGGCGCCCACGTTGCATGCGCCGAGCTGCAAAACGTTCGTTCAAAGCGAAGAACACTAACGACGACAGAAATCGGCTTTGGGTCGCGTGCGCCGTTGCGATCGCACCCGTAAATACGACGCGTTGCTCACGTGATCGAAGCGTGCGCTGTATGTACAGCCGTCGTCATACGAAAGAGCGCCTTTTTTTGTTTTCTTCCTTTCCTTCTTTCTTGTTTGCAGGTCGATGGAACGCTTTCCGGTGACTCTGCAGACCGCGTGCTAGCTTTATTACGCGCTAGCTTGACCATTCTACCAAAATCGCCATGTTTTATTGTGACAGTTTTAGTTAGGCACGATCGCGACTGTACCCGAAGTCTCACCCGCGCCGCTGGTTGTCTTCGCGGTTGCGTTAAGGACGCCCGCGATTGTGCAGGACTTGACCGTTTGCGAGTTTACGTGGCTGTGCAGGCTGTACACACACTGCTCGCGAACCGCACTTACCAACGATGCGGACAATGACGTCGCGTGGTATAATATGGCACGTATCGAGTGACAGGCAGGCGATTAGAGGTTAGTTGCATCGCGCTTGCACGCGGCGTCTCGCGGTGCCTGCGCAAGCCGTGGAGATGAGAAACGATCTTGGGGAACGCCATCTTCCAGAATAAACATGCGGTGGAAAAATGTGCTTCTCGTGAGAGCTAACTTTTTTTTTCATACATGCCTGAGCATTCCAGCCTTCATTTTACGAATTCGCGAAGTTCAGTGGCATTTTTGCAGTTCTAAAAAAAACAAAGCCTGTGTAAAATTAACCTTTTCTTTTTTTTTCAAGGAAATCAGTGACGTTGAAAAGCGATGAACTTTCTGTACATTTACGTTCGTTGCGAACAATGTCGGTGGCTTTCTAAAGAATGCAAAGTGCACTTATCAAACCGGCGTACACTTCGCAGACCGGGAAAAAGAAAGCGCGAACTGCGCTAATCCTAGCCTAACCATTGGCTGGAGGATCTTGCAGCGCCAATAAAAATTTTAAATTAGAAACTAGAAACTGCTGACCAAAATTCATATCGCTTGCTACTCTGGCACAAAAAGGATGAGAAAATGATAGTGCCAAGTATCAATTAGCTTTAGAACAACCGATGACTCGGACTAGGAGTCAAAAAGTTTTTCTTTTTTAATCTCTCTCTCTTCTATTGAACACAACTCTTAGTATGAACGAGATATGCAGTCACACTGCTTATTTCAGATGCGCAGGTTGTCATAGTTGAGAATGAAATGCTCTCGTTCATATATGCGGTTGTCTATCGTTGTACATACGGCTGCCTGTTTTAATCACTTATGGCATGCACCACAATTTAACTTGAGCTGGATTACTCGAAGAGGCGGACATTATTTGCACGATAAATAGGAATGAATAATCGACCAATTAATAAACTTTCGCTAATTAACTTCTAAAGTAATTACCTTGCAGTACATATTGCAATTTACGGATTGCAGCTGGTGACTTCACGAGGCTTATGCACTTGGAACGAATTCTGAGGATGACACCACTTTCGAGATATGCGTTTCCAATGTTTGCGACGAACTACATGGCGTTCCATTTACTATTCTGCTTCAGTGCATAAAAAGTAGAGGTGAGCGAATGTCACTTTTTTTCTTCGAATACGAATAATAAATTTCAAGTAACAAATGGAGTTGTCAAACGTAGAAGCATATATTTACAGCAGGAATATTTATTTCGGTCAATTAGGTAAGACGCCTGTACTGACTGGTGCAACAGACAGGTGACTATCGGGGACACAGGATCAGTTTTAAACACAAGATAACAAATTGTCAAAAACTGCACGAATAGCCTATCAACAACCTTAGGGCCCATTTACAAACAAGCTTTTCACGGAAGAATGACTGCTGTATGACTAGCTTTCTCTAAACGCTAACGGTTGCTGAAAAAAAGAGAAGAAATTGTGAGGGAAAATGAGAGAGAGAGAGAGAGAGAGAGAGAGAGAGAGAGAGAGAGAGAGAGAGAGAGAGAGAGAGAGAGAGAGAGAGAGAGAGAGAGAGAGAGAGAGAGACTGCTGACAGACCTCTATGCCGTAGACACATGTAAAAGGGCCCGTTGCAAGCAAAACATCACAGCTTGTAGTGCAAAACGTAAGCCTGCTGCATGACTACTCTGCCAAAAGACTAAATGGCAGATTACAAATCCTGTTAATGTTTAAAAAGTGACACTCTGTATCCATGCAACAGAGTAGGCGCACCGTGAAAATAAGTTCACCACTGCATTGTTCCAAGCATACAGCGAATACCAAGACATTGTACATTTTCTCTGGAAAAAAGAAAAACACAGGAAGGATATGCAAGATTTAGTGACAATTTTCTGTTTAACTGGCTCGTTGAGCAGCTGCACCCCTTTCAGAAATTAGGATTAATTGGCTCGCGCATATGAGGTATGTCTGCCTGTTCGCAATGTTCGTAATTTTCATTACTGCACGCACCTGTCGATGGACGCCCCGAGCCCAAAGGTCAGTAGGCTAAGTATCCCCCTGGAAACCATTTTACAACGATAAGGGTGTTTTTATGTCTGTAACGCTCACCCTTACACCCAACTAAATGGGTATTTCGCGTTGACAAACACCGTCGTTGAGGGTGGAATTCACAGCATTATAGCAGCCTTAGTGACGCGAGATTTTCAAGAGTTTTATTATAAGATTCCGTCCTTCAGGCAGTAATAATGAAAATATAATTTAACAAGGTCATAAATGAACTATATATCCTCATTCTCCGTAAACATTCTCCGTAAGTGCTGACTGAATATTTACTTAAACGAATTTTAATAAAGATCAGTGGCGATCTAGCGGCAAATGCGATCGAGAGAAATGCGTTCGCATTATGTCGCGCCTCTTCGAGATCCCGTCCCGCAACAGACCGTCGTGATCAGTTGCACGAGAAGAAAGGAGCCCGACGTTTATTAATCATAAGAAGCCAACCACAAAGGACAAGACATGGAAATTACTTGTACCTACTTACTGAATTAAGGAAATGATAGATTGATGGAAACGAAAGTGGATGGAAAAGCAAAAATCGCCGCATGTTGGATACCAACCCTCGTCTTCGCATTACGCGTGTGATGCTCTTACAAACTGAGCTACCGCGGCGCTGTTTTTGCATCCACTTTCTGGGGTAGTTATGTTTTGCTACTAGAACCGTGGGCTTACACATAGCCAGCGCCACCACTCGCAAACCTTCGCGGCGGATGTGGAACATCCTTTCTGCCGCAAGCGTCACGAGTACGTGATCTATTTAGGTGGCGGCATCTGGTCAATAAAACCACCCACGCTACCTGAAGACACCAGTGTTGCCGGATTCGAGACCCTCGTAATGTGATGAACGAGAAGGAAGGGAACCGAGTGGCCCTGTTTTTATTAATTATATCATGAGAAGCCAACAAAGACGCCAAGGACAACATAGGGGAAATTACTTATACAAATAGGGCCCTTCGGTTCCCTTTCTTCTCGTTCATCACATTACAAAAACTTATTGCCGCAGAGGGGGGGGGGGGGGGGGGGTGACCATCCCACGTCTTGCGAAGGCGTGGGATCGTTCCCCACCTTCGGCAATATGTTTTTTCATTCACTTTCATTTCCATGAATTCATCATTTCTTTAATTCATTTAGCAGGTATAATTTCCCCTATGTTGTCCTTGGTGCCTTTGTTTGTTGGCTTCTTATCATCATCATCAGCCTGGTTACGCCCACTGCAGGGCAAAGGGCTCTCCCATACTTCTCCAACTACTCCGGTCATGTACTAATTGTGGCCGTGTTGTCCCTGCAAACTTCTTAATCTCATCCGCCCACCTAACTTGCTGCCGCCCCCTGCTACGCTTCCCTTCCCTTGGAATCCAGTCCGTAACCCTTAATGACCATATCGGTTATCTTCCCTCCTCATTACATGTCCTGCCCATGCCAATTTCTTTTTCTTGATTTGAACTAAGATGTCATTAACTCGCGTTTGTTCCCTCACCCAATCTGCTCTATTCTTATCCCTTAACGTTACACCCACCATTCTTCTTTCTATAGCTCGTTGCGTCGTCCTCAATTTAAGTAGAACCCTTTTCGTAAGCCTCCAGCTTTCTGCCCCGTACGTAAGTACTGGTAAGACACAGCTGTTATACACTTTTCTCTTGAGGGATAATGGCAACCTGCTGTTCATGATCTGAGAATGCCTGCCAAACGCACCCCAGCCCATTCTTATTCTCCTGATTTATTTCAGTCTCATGATCCGGATCCGCGGTCACTACCTGCCCTAAGTAGATGTATTCCCCTACCACTTCCAGTGCCTCGCTACCTATTGTAAACTGCTGTTCTCTTCCGAGACTATTAAACATTACTTTAGTTTTCTGCAGATTAATTTTTAGACCCACCCTTCTGCTTTACCTGTCCAGGTCAGTGAGCATGCATTGCAGTTGGTCCCCTGAGTTAGTAAGCAAGACAATATCATCAGCGAATCGCAAGTTACTAAGGTATTCTCCATTAACTCTTATCCCCAATTCTTCCCAATCCAGGTCTCTGAATACCACCTGTAAACACGCTGTCAATAGCATTGGAGAGATCGTATCTCTCTGCCTGACCCCTTTCTTTATTGGGATTTTGTTGCTTTCTTTATGGAGGACTACGGTGGCTGTGGGGCAGCTATACATAGCTTTCAGTATTTTTACATACGGTTCGTCTACAGCCTGATTCCATAATGCCTCCATGACTGCTGAGGTTTCGACTGAATCAAACGCTTTCTCGTAATCAATGAAAGCTATATATAAGGGTTGGTTATATTCCGCACATTTCTCTATCGCCTGATTGATAGTGTGAATATGGTCTATTGTTCAGTAGCCTTTACGGAATCCTGCCTGGTCCTTTGGTTGACAGGAGTCTAATGTGTTCCCGATTCTATTTGCAATTACCTGCAAATAGTAATAAATGTAAATACTTTTAATCCTTAAAAATAAGAAAACTGTGTTATATGGCGTCGTATTAGATCATCTTACTTTTCGTTTTTTTTTTTTTCGGGTTTTTCATTTCCGACCCGTCGCAGCAGCCTCACGCGCGAACAGTGCGACCACGAAACGCGAAGAGCGGTACATTTTGATTACCGAACTTCTTGCACAGATTCCACGGCGTTGAACGCCAAGCGTGAAAGTGGGTATAGCACCGAAAGCACTGCCCTGAAACAGCAGAGGTCACGCGCAAAGTGGTTTTTTAACCTTGTGAGGTAATTGCACGAGAGAAAACTCACCAGATGAAGCGCGTCATACACTACTGACCTGAGCGCAATGTCTTGCGCCGCGAGTCTGGTTCTCGTTCACTGTCGAAAAATGAGGCCACATGGAACTTTTGCTAGAAGGGACTTTGAGCGTTGATTGCAATGTACGACGTGCACCGTACGACATCTTCGCTGCAATGCCTCTAAAATCTACACATGATTGCTTGAGTACGTTCCATTAACCGCCTCTTCATTATACTACTCGTTCAAAGAAAATGGAACGAAGGTAGTCAGCCCGTCAGTGAACCGCAGAGCTGACGTCATCTCCGCTTTCTTCCGCTACGCTTAAAGAAAAGAAAGGACACAAACACTCGCATGTCACACTACGCGCTGTTGCGTGAGCTTTTTTTTTTTTTCGATCGTCTTGTTTACGCTGCTTTCCAGCAAGCCGTCGATTCATTTCCTGTCCAGACCCCTCATCATCTCTGTAGGAAAACATATAGGAATGCATGGGGTGGGGACAGTGTGAACCGATACACTTCGGTCGATACCTTGTAGACGCAAAATTATTTTGATGCGAAATGTCGGCTCGATGTATTGGATAATTGTAGCAGCCTTACTACCTGAAATCAGATCAGCGGCAATGTCGCCTGTCGCGATGTCCGTGACAAAGCGAGTGTTAGTTCGTTGCGCACGATTAAGAAGCGGCATTCGAAGCGCTTCGTGTATACAGAGTGTCCCACTTAACTTGAGCCATTCATTAAAAATATTAAAATGCCGCGTAGCTGGACAGAACCAAGGTAATGTTGTTTGCCGTCGCTTGAAGATACTCAGATTCTTATTTTTCATTCCGCCTAATTTAATAATTAGTATTCATTAATTAAGAAGCTTCTTAAATATTATAATTAGATGAAAAGTGTCAATTAAAAAATTGTAGAGCGACATGAAAAACTTCCGATACAGGTTTCTGTTGCTCGATACGTGCTACATTACAGTGATTTTCCGAGCGTGGAAGAAGCCCGCGAATACACGCAAAGGGCCTCTAGCGGCCAGTCGCGCGGCAATTTTGCGACTATTTGCGGGCTTATTTCACGCTCGGGAAAACACTTTTATGTAGCATGTATTGAGCGACAACAACAACAAAAATTATTGGGTTTTTACGTGCCAAAACCACGATTTGATTATGAGGCACGCCGTAGTGGGGGCCTCCGGAAATTTGGACCACCTGGGGTTCCTTAACGTGCACCTAAATCTAAGTACACGTGTGCCCCCATCGAAATGAGGCCGCCGTGGCCGGTATTCGATCCTGCGACCTCGTGCCTAGCCACGAGGTCGCAGCAACCACGGCGGGTTATCGAGCAACAGAAAGCTGTACGAAGAGTTGTTATGTTGCCTACAATTTTCGCATTGACACTTTTCATCTAATTATATTCGAGAAGTTAATTAATCAATTAAGACTAATTATCTAATTAGGTGTAACGAAAAAAATCTGCATATCTTCAAGTGACGGCAAACAACATTGGCTCTGTCCATCTACGTGGCATTTGCCTATCTTTAGTGTTTGGCTCAAGTTACGTGGGACACCCTGTATAGTAGAAAGTCAAATAATATGGGAAAGAACACACAGCTAGCGGCACGACTGTGCGACATTTCAACCACGCAAACGAGCAAGTGCGCACTATTTTAGTGAAAACGTAAGCTCCCGGTTTACCGTCTTTTTGCAGTCATGATCCGATCTGACGGGCGGTAAGCCAAAATTTCGTTTCGGGATCTACAAACCGGATGAAGAGAAGCGCTGATGATAGCACGTGCTGGTTACGGGGCCGGATTGTTCCCCACCTCCGGCCGTGTGACAACAAAGGTTACTGCCTTTCTTACTTTTTCTAGCTCCACAAAGCTTACCTTCTTCGCCATGGAACCGAAACGAAACAGTCAACATACGTTAATTTTGTTCCCTTCTGTATTAGGTTGGCCGACCCCCTGACAGTGCCGGTAATTGAGAGAGAGAAGGTTAAACCGAGTGTAGGTAGGACACTTGAAAGCGGACAGTCACCTTGAGCTCTCGCGCGCGTCGCTATAGGTCGCGATCCGTCGTAGTTCAAACGGTCCGTTCTTCGGAGAAAGTTCTACAGCGGTGCGCCGTGCTTGCGTGGCGCCAGGAAGATCGCTCAGCGGACCTCCGGCGAGCGGTGACGCGGGCGGAGGAAGCAAGATGCGCGAACGAGGCCAGCGCGTGCCGTTTTGCGCGCCCTTGCCTCCGCGGCGGCCACGACATACGAGGAGGAGAGGACGCGAACTAGTTGGTGTCCTCGCCGGAAATGCGCGATATATCCGCGCAATGTCATTCGGGCGCGGCGGGGCGAGTTCTGGTGGCGGCGACAGCGGCGGCGTGTCCATCTCCTCGTGCGGCCGTCCGTGAGGGAAGAGACGGCAGCGAGCGCCGCTGCAGCGTCACGAGCGCGCACGCCGTGGCTCCGCATACTCCAGCGAAAACGGCCGCCGAGCCTCGATGACGGCCCGCTGGAATGCGCGACGCGCGCGTCGTAAAAACGATGTTCGGGCGGCAGAATGACAGGAATGCCTTTAGCGCGTGCTGCCGCGCCATGTGGTGCTCTGCGCAGCCGAGGGTGCGTGTAGTTCTTCACCCGCGCAGTGACGAGCTCGCTAGGTCGAAGGGCAATGGCGACGGTATGCCGTCTACCGGCTTCTCCGAGCCACACCGCGAGATGTGTTTTCGCAGTCGGAGCACCTCGGCTGCGAGTGGGGGGTTCAGACACAAAGATATATGTAAAATAAAATTACTGGCTTTGGCCGTCTACGTAAACGTTGCTAAAGCACAAGCCACTGATTAATCGCCGATTTTTTTTTTTTTTTTTTGCTCTCCCTCATTGGGCTGGTAGTAAGGGCAGTGCGTGCATTCACTACGACAAAGGGGCTTGTGCAGAGAGGGTCCATCAAAAAACTTCGGCACAGCTCAGGGTCATGATGAGAAGCTCAAAAGCGTTCCGCAAGTTTGGGCGGTAATACTGAGCTAATAACAGGACATTATTCCTGCATCGAAACCGTGCTTGCACGTGAATGCAAATTTTTCGATGTTTTTCAAACTTCCAAGCAATTACTTTGTATTAATCGCGTGTCATGGGCAGATTCAAAGGCGTTGGGGGCGACCGCAACCTTCCCTGCTTAGGTACTCGACACTTTTCCTAACGGAAGAGGAAAATGACTGCAATCTGTAATGTGCAACGTCTAATCACACTTTCTCGAAACTACTTGATTGAGGTGTCATTTTAAGCATAAATCATTCTCTCCCATCGCTGATCTGTGTTTAGATTTGTCCAACCTTGAGAATCGTTCAGCTGCTTTCATCCTAATGTTTCGGCGTTGCATGAACACTCGTAGTTTTAAATACTTTGTAGTTGTGTACATCCGCTGCCGGCAAATGTATTGCTATTGACCGAACCATGAGGCTTTAATATTTAAAGAAACCGCAATATATCGGGGAACATCCTTGGTTTCCCAGAGGCGCTAGGGCAAAAAAAAAAAAAAGAAAAAGAAAGAAAAATCCCAAGATGCGTAATTGCACAGCTCCATAAGGGGTGTCCCGATTACCGCGAGAACGTATTAAGCATTCCATACGCGTATACTAACAAATACTAATTCGCTTAATCAAATTGTAAAAAATCACATGATTGGTGCGCTGACGATAAAGAAAATAGTAGTTTTTGTCGTCCGCTCCTAACTGGCCCGTAAGTCTGACTTTGTTGCATAGGCCTATAACTAGCAGAATTGCTAGTGGGACCAGCCGGTTTTGGAAAATTCTTGTAAACAGTTGGAAATGGTCAACTGAAAAGGGGCAGTTTTCATGACGTGAACAACTCTACACACGTATACACGTTTACAAATTCAATTCTTTGTCTAACCATTCTTCACGTTATTGCTTTCTTCTTTCCGCGTCATGATGATTTGGCAACTATGCAAGAACTGAAACAGGGACGCTAATCAGGCCGTTACGAAACTGGATTCTCTTGACAGCCAATCAAAAGTGGGCCTTCCAAACGGGGCCGCCTTGGTCAAGATCGGCCGACTTCAGCGCGCATTTTTATTTCCGGGGGGGGGGGGGGGGGGGGGGAGGGGGGCTGTCTTTCTTAATATGTAATTGCGCAAGTTAAAAAAAATTTACGAGTTCTCTCTCAAATGGGATGCCAAATGAACCCCCAAGGCCACCCTTTCCAGACGTGACTCCCTTTCTCTCTTTATGCCTTTTCTATTGGGATAACTGTTAATGGTGAAGGCTCGCGTAAGTAGACATATAGTGAAGTGACAACTTCGCGTGGCTCGTCTAGAATATTCCGCCGCGCCTGTCACAACTATACGAACGAGCCTGATTGTGTATCTGCTCCCTCTTCTAATGCTACACTCGCTGCCCGATGATTCATACGCGATGCCCAAGCGTTACCCATGCGCATAACCGACGAACCATGTAGCATCACCAAATATGCGGGCACCTTGCCAATACATGAACGGCAGCGAATCGAGTGTGTGTTCCGCCTTCATCGTCACACTACGCAATGTGCGTGAGCACAAAGGCCCCACGAAGGCATGTGGACACGGCGACGTCTCGTTTCGCCTCTGTCGCCAGGAGTGCTCAAAGCGCGTCTCCGCTGCGTCTGGCAAAACGGACCCTCGTTGTGCTATATGTACAGTGCTCAGCGATTAATTTACTCGGAGTACATGTCTGCTGGCGCTTTTTGCACCATCGGTGGGCATTAGGGACGCCGACTTGGTACATTTGTGGTATACGATGAAAGCGAATTTGGAACTGCACCTGCCCCCCCCCCCCCCCCCCCCCCCTTCCCCAAGCGATCGCCCACATCTCACCGGTGGCGCAAAAGGCGCCGGCAGTCATGCGGTCAGATAATCGCGTTTGAATCGCTGAGCACGGTACATTCAAAATATTAAATGCCCCAAAGTGAAATCAACTGCCTGTGGCACTGTTGACGCTCCAGATATTTAGAAAATGCAGAATAGCTTACACGTTTGTACAGTTTGGGATATGTAGTGGAGATAGTAAACGCTTCTTGCAGGTTGAAATCACCCAGTAAGGATTCTCTTCGGTGGAAAGCGACTGACAACTTCGACCCTTGCAGATGGGACAGTGGCGACAGCCGTTCTAGTCCGATTTAAATTAAGAGGTTCACTGGCGAATGCGACGGTTATTTTCGTCTTGAAAAGCGTGCAAGTTGCCCTATTTCAGTGTGTGACACTGAGCATTTGAGTATGCGCACCGTCTGTCATCACACACGCACACTTTGCTCGCAGCCAAATGCACTGCCTTTGCCACTCTGTTCAACAAACTCCTGCCGGGACTATAACGGGTGTTTATTATATTTTTAGACAATAGAGAATTTTTCAAAATCGTCAATGGCAGAAAGCACAATTCTAATCTTAGGGCTGGATTACTCAAGAAGCGGACATTACTTGTCGATAAATCGAAAAACATAATCGAGTAATTAGAAATCACAAATAATGTTCTTAATTTACATTACGGCACATATTGTAATTTACTACTTGTAGTCGGTGATTTTGCACGGTGTATCACTTGGAAGGAATTTTGACAATGACACCAGTTTCCAGTGCGACGAAATACTTCAGCGTTGCAGTTACTTTTGTGCTTCAATGCGCAAAACGGCGTTTTGTTAAAAAAAGTGGAAAAAACAGTGCATATTTACCGCAACTTTGATGGCGCATATCTCGAAACCCTTGCCAACTTCAGAATTCGTTCGAAGTGGATGTGCCTTGCTAACTCAACGGCTACAATTCGTAAATTGCAATAGGTGCCGTAATGCAATTAGTTAAAGATTAACAGTAATGTTTCGTTATAACTACTCGATTATAAATCTAGATTTCTCGTACAAGTATTGTCCGCAGCTTCGAGTAATCCAGCTCGAGGACTACAGTTATCTGGCACATGCGGTTTTAAAAAAATTCTGTATAGTCTAAAAAATATATAATAAATAATTAAAAAAAAACGTATAGTTCGTGACATGGAATTTTGTGGCCCCGCTGTAAGTCTGCGTGACAAAGAATATATGAAGAACGACAAATGCAAAAGACGAGTGGTTTGCGATCATATATATATGCGTACAATCCCTGCTATGAAAGTGTAATATACATCGCGAATGTGAGATGATTTCGACAATACCGGAACAATGCACGTTCGAGCAGGTGGTAGATGTGGTTTTTCGTCTAAATCGATAAGTTAACTATTATAAACAACGTAATGGTTACTTTCGGGAACTGCGGCTCCATGTGGCACTACGACAAGTACTACGCTGTGGTAGTTAAACGAATTACCGCTAACGAACGTATAGTACAAATGTTGATGCGGACAGCGGTAGTACAAAGAAATGTTAGGTCGAATATCATTGCTTAGCAGTTTCATCCAGCCAGGATGCGGACGGTAGTTCTAGGGTTATGGCAGTTTCTGCGAGTTGTAGGATATATGTACTAACGGAGGTGAAAGGAAGCTACGTGTTCTGTGGACCATACTCATCTGTTAGCAAAAGTCCACGAGGTTACGCAGTGAGCCGAGACGATATAGACCGATGACGATAGTAGCAACGAAGTCCTCATGTCGCAGCTTTAGGAAGCAAGTAGATATTTAGCGGTCGAAGCTTATCAGAGGCGTGCATGCAAGAGTGGAAGGGTTCAACCTTAAGCCAGGTACGGGGGAGTAATTTAAAAAAAAGTTAGTAGTTATGTTTAGGCGCATTGAACCAGATTACACAAGCAGCTGGTAAGAATGCTGCAACACAAGCCAGAGTGCTTCACAGCAGGCCACCGTAGATGTGGTAAAACGATGCCGAGAACAACAATACACTGAATGCAAGTAAACTGGCATAACCGTTCAACACCGGTTCGCGCAGTTGCGCCTCCATATTATGCCAGCCAAGGGTCACGGCGCAAAATGAGACCCTTTCCAATCGGACCTGGCAAATAACCGATAAACTGCGCCACCCCTCCTTGCTTTCCGGCGGGAGAGGTAGAAAGAGAGAGAAAGAGAAAAAACAACCATGGAACCGTCACCTCCCTCACCCTTGCGCGATCATTGTCGTTGGACCTCAAAAGCACATCATGGCTTTTTGGAGTTCGTGTTTTTTTTTTTTTTTCCTCGAGAGGAAGTCCGCGCCGAGCGTAGTCCGGTACTGCGCGCGCGAACGGGGGTTCACAAAAAACAACAATGCGGTACTGCGCGTTTGCGCTGGAGTGTGAAGGACGTGCGAGCCGAATGCGTGCCACTTGACGCCGCTGAAGAGGCCGTTATCTACTAAAGGGGGAGGGGGGGGCGAATCTAATTGGGAGCGCGCCTGTGTCTGGCGTGCTGACAGAGACCTACCTGAGTGCGCCGGAAGTGGTCCCGCGAGACGCACGCGACTAATTGTTCGAGCTTTCGTTGGGCCGGAATGTGGGCGAGATGGACCACCATTTGCCTTGAAATCAACACCTGTGCCGCTTTGCTTTTGTGCCTCTTTGGGCGCATTCCTGCGTCGGCTCTTTCTGGGGACATTGGGAACGACCACCCCTGTGGGAAGCCACCGAGTGCAGGGAGGGGGGCGAAGGGGCGGGAGCGCAGGAATCCTGCACCTGCACTGCCTGGGGCTTTCTTCTTTGGACTCGTCCGCACGCAAGGGGGAGTCGCGCCTTCGGCTGCTGCTCTCCCCCGTCGGCCGAGGCACGCGGCTGGCCGCGGCCCACTTGGCTCCGTCCAACCACTGGACGCTCAACTTTCCATTTTGCGCCCCTCTCTCAAGTTGCGTCGCCTGATAACTGCCTGCGCGCCGCCGAGACCATGACGCCCGAGCCAGCGTGCGCCCGCCGCGCTCGGCCCCCCCCGGCCGACTAGCTGCCAGGTAAGCCGGGGCCCGGGCGCCGACACCACGTGCCGCCCTCGGCCGCCCAATAAACTGCTACCGCCGCCGCGCCGTCTAGCCGGCCTTTTAAATTAGGCGGCTTCCTGCGGCAACGTGGCTCGGGCCAGAGTTGGCGGACTTCGCCGAGCGCGCATGGCCGAGCGCACGCAGGCGCCGCAATCTTTCGTGCACTCGTGCCAGCGCGCTCGAAGGCCGTGTTTTGTTCGGTTTCGCGCGCCGTCATATATAGGTTACCGGTAGTAAACATACGATGGCCGTGCGACCACTGCCCGGCTTTTCGTTTTGCATGGAGCTAATGAAGGATACAGTTTGAACGTTGCGAAGCCACCGCGGACCTGTACTAACTTTCGTGTGTCCAACGGGAGCTGAAAGTAATCGGTATTAACCGTTTAATTCCGTGTTTCGATTTCGTTAATTTTGTCTGACAGAAGCTGCTGTTTAATGCCTTTGAATTGAAATTCCTGCTGACGAACACTGCATCTAAAATTTTCTTGATTGCATATAGCATTTCAGCCATGCATGCTGTCGTCTTGACAATCGCAAAACTCATGACTAGCTCTGTGTGCCATCAAATAAAAGCAAATTTCTGTTACCGAAATTCTGTGCTACCTCCAATAAACAAAGGCTTGAGCAAGAACACATTTCTTTAGTGTTTCTGTCATACTATAGGCAGTGTACACAATCAAGTATATTACAGAACATGTGTAAGTGGAAAACACAAAACGGACATGACATTTATTGATAAAAACACTGAGCATCCTCCATAAAAATATTTAATGAATGGAAATAATAATGTCTAAGGTTTTCTTCCAAAGGGTATTTTTAGTATCAAGGTTTATATAATGCCTATTAGCACCTATATGTGCTGACCCATGCTGTATGAGTCAAAGCACAGCGATTGATTGCAAATTTAATCTTAATAAGATGTGTCAGTACTGTGTGTGCATCATGCAGAACACATCATTTCATGTTGAAAACAGCAATGTAAAAAACTGCACTACTTGTGAACACACCTTTTTGATCATATTGTATGGCCATATATGGCTGTATCTGTGCACACTTGGTCTTAAGAAAATACCACATGATTAGCAGGTGCTTGTGTATATGGAAATCATGTAGTTGGACTATCATAAGACAGTGTTTACCTCTGCTTGTTTACTTAAGATATCACCTTTACCTTTGCTCATTTACCAGTGATCTCACTGACCACTTATGAAAGGGCTTGTGTTCTTCCTTAATTTAGTGCGAGGTAAAGATAAAAATTATTGCTTTGAAATTGTGCTCTCACTGAATTACAACCATCAAAAGTCTTGAAGCCACTGTGATGTGAAAACAGACCTGTTGTGTCACATACTGGGGCCCCTTAGAATCTTGCTGCAAAGCCTTAGAGATTTAAGTGATATTGCTCCTCACTGTCCTGAGCTTCTCAAGCAATGCTGCAGGAACTCTGCAGCAGGGCCTTGTTTGAAACTTGTTGCTCACTTAGAGTGGTTTTGAACCATTGAACACTCAGAGGGACATTCACTGAACCATATGTGCTGGTTAAAATGTTGTGGCCAGGCTGCCTTGTCCACACTTAAGCAGATTGAAGTTTCTACAGAATGAAAGCCACAATTAAGCTGAATTTGCTCATAGCCAAAGCATGTAGTTGGGAATGAAGGGGTTCACTCTGTACTGGTGGTGGCTACTTACAACTACACTGCTCAACTCCATGCTGCAGACCTAGACCACAAAGAAATACAGGTTTATCATGTTTTTCCTTCTATGAAACTCATGTGGGCATTGGATGAATACAAGTATTAATGACTTTGTTAGGTGTTACAGTGCTAATTGCTGGGATTCTTGGTTCTTTTATGATGCATGAAAAATATTGTATTGCATAATATAAGAGCACTGAAACAATGAAAACACTGGTACGCCACTTCTAAGTGAGGCACTGCAAAAAAACATATGCATTGTAACAAGTATTACCCCTACATTTCCTCTCACCCGATTTATGGTGTTGCCTCCACCTGCAAGAAGGCACGAGTAACAGGTCAACAAAAGTGAAACAGATGTCTGCTGGTTCTGTGCTTCTGATGAAGTCCACTTCATTTTTTTTTTCCTGCACTGTCTTTCTTGTCTGTCACATCATGGAGCCTTTGGCCTTTGATGTTTTGAGCCACCTTGGCACAGTGCAGGATAACCTCCTTTGATGCCTCTTGTGTCATCTTATGTGCTGCAATGTTTTCCAGTGTAGCAGTACACATAATTACTTATTGTGCCGACTTCATTTGGTTTGTAACTGCAGCTACAGCCCACCTTTTGTGCATTGCAGAGCAAAATGTTGAAGCAGGTGCTGCTGCCTTTGGCAGTGGCCGTGGCGTGTGCCTTGAGCCTGAGCCTGGCCTGCAATGAAGCCATTTGTGCATCCATAGTGAGCAAGTGCATGTTGACACAATCATGCAAGTGTGACAAACTGAACGTCACCTGCAGCAGAGACTGTTTCTACTGCCTTGACTATCTCTACACTGAATGCTGCTCTTGTGTAGGTGAGTTCAATATGCTCCACATACATATGTGGTTTTTGTTATCTTCTACAGCTTCTACACTCAGTATAATCTATATCAAGTATACGTCAGTCAAACACTTTTTAGTATGCATTCAATCTTTCAATATGCATGCAATTCAATGTTTTAAGGAAGTGCTTCCTAAACTGTGTGTCTCACTTGGTGTTGTGGCAGACTCAACAGGACTGGGGGGAGGGGGGAGGGTGCATAGCAAAGCAGTTTGAGAATTCCAAAAACAAGCACGAAGACCATTTCACAGAAGCTATGGAGGAAGAGCAGAGTTGACAGCTGTCTGCACACACATATATGCACGTTTCTTTTTATTTCCATTGACCATAGTCACTGGCAGTGGATAGGAACATGTGTGCACTTATTTTATAACAAACCTAACCTAACCTAATTAAGCTGAAACTAACTGCAGCAGCACAAACACTACATCTTTAGTTTGGGGGACTGTGTACAACAATTTGCAACACTCGTTCCTGCTGGAATCAATTTTTTCAGTCATCTCTAGTCCAGTGGATTTACTCCAGTCATATTAACATACAAGTGTAACTTCAGCAAAAATGTTATTGCGTGTATTGTCAAAATATGAAAAAAAAGGGGGTGGAGGAATGAGGGGTTTGAAATTAAGATGTTGTAGGGTAGCAGAGTTTCGGAAGCACTGGTATAAGTCCTTTACTTCTTTTATGCCATCATTTCCAGTGCCATTGGCTCATTTTTAGTGTCATGAATACCATTAGGGAAGTGAATCTAACAAACACAGCAAAGTAATTTGAAATGTTTTTTTTTTGAAATAGAGAAAGAAAACGACCATTGCTTAAACTGCAATGCTTTTAAAATTGTAAACATATTTTGTGCAGAATATTTGCTTTTTTGAAAGTTTTGTTTATTGTGTAATAAGCATGCTTGTCAACTGCTGTTGAATCAGAAGCCAAATTTTTTGTTGCAGACTTTTTTGTAACAGCAAAACTGTAACAACCAATTTTGTCCAGCATGTGAAAAAACAGCTCTCTCAGAAAAAAAGAACGATTAAAAAGCTTTCATTACACACACATAACAAAAACTTATAAATATGCGGTTCAGCAAAAACATGAGCAGTGATAGTACACATACATATGCCAAATGTTTTGTCAAAGCTTTGTGAACCAAAGATGTAAAGGAACACTGAAGAGGAATATTAGGTCAAGCTGTATTAGCAAATTATGCTTGCACAATAACGAAATGGCCACTCTTACCATGATGGGGGGGGGGGGGTACTTGATGAAATAGTAAATACGTAAAAATAAAAGACCGGTAGTGATGCTACCCTGAAGTTCCTGCACCATACCGCTGCGACATCATGGATTTGAACAGCGCCTGCTCAGGTCTAGTTAATTTATTGGTAAAAGAGTACATTGTAGCCTAAAGAAAGAAAAGGCTCAATTTAGCAAGCTTCGAGCCCTTTTTCCCAAGCCAAAACACACCTAATACGAGAAAATACACAGATCTGTGACATTACACTGACATACTGGCACTGAGGTTTCTACATGAAATTTAAAAAAGGGAAGTTTCACCTTCATTTTTCTCAGTAATAATCAATATCTTTCTGTCAAATGAATGAAAAGGATGATATAAAAGAATACCAATCGAAAGTGATTTAGTGTTAGCAATTAGGGTCCCTTTAAGCTTTCATGTTATGATCTTTACTTATGTGGCCTTACTTAAATGCGTACCTATCAACTTTTGCGATTTTATTATGAAATACTAAATCACTGTGGAGCTTTCTTTTACAATTCTTGTGTTAACAAGAATAATTCTATAATTCTTCATTTGCATTCAACTTAAGGCAAAAACTGATTTCAAAAGAATGCAAACACATTCACGGACTGATTTTTCGCAGCCTGATTTTTCTAACCCCTTCAATTTATTCGTACCTTCCCAAGACAGCACCACCCGCTCAAGTAATGGCAACGAAAGTTTTGAATGCTATGATGTGATCAGTTTATAAATATTTCCATTTGTTTGTGGTGCAGATCATTAAAGCTGAGACTATTGACTAGAGTGCCTGTCCACAACAACCTTGGGGAGGAATTTTCTAGAATTTTTAAACATATAGTTAATATCTTGAGTAACAAAACAATTTTTAGTATTTTTCACAAATATTAAATTTTTTTTTGGCTTTGACTGTTGTACTTTTAAGATTTGAAGGTTGGCAAGTATGTTATTATGTTAGTATGTTATTTGAGGCTGGGGCATTGGCACTTTGTGCAGTTTTCTGTGCTCTTGTCCATTATGGCAGTGGTGCAACTGACCTTCAAAGAAGGCTTTTGTGAAACGAAGTATTGCAATACATTGAAACGTAATCACTGTAAAGAACACCTTGTGACTACAACACTAAGCATGTGCCCTGCATATTAAGTAATATGTCAGAAAAACTTTTTAACTACACTGCTGAAACTCTGTTTCAGAAGTGACATGCAGAAAGGTCTTCAACCTCTTCTTCCCTTGATTATTTTATTGTTTTTGCAAGGAATGGGGGGGGGGAGGAAGTACTGCCACGATTCACTTCTATAACAAGTGCATGTACATTGTCAGAAGCACTAATAAGTGCATTTGACATATAGGTTAATCTTTTTCAAGTGTACCAAAACATGTGATCGTAAGATATTTTAATTTTTTGTAATTCCTTTTGAAAACTCTGTGTTCAAAGAAACCAAAGGCAAGTGTATTCGAGTAAGCCCTATAAAATACACCATTTATGCCCTAATGCTATGGCATCTGCTTTAAAGGTAGCCGTAGTGAAGTGCCCCAGACTGGTTTCAGCCAATGGATGGTCTTTAATGTTTGCCAAAATCTCAGTACACAGGCACACCCACAGAAATATTGCTGCTATAGACAGGAATTCCACACAACCAGGGGCTGCAGCCCCTTTGCCTCCCCCTCCCCCATATTCTGTGCTGTGTGCAACACCATAAATGACTGAGCTACTCAAACACTGCAGTGCCCATATTAGGTAATGTTACTTGTAGCTAAGAAAGATGACATAAAACTCAACTGTAGTCAGTCTATAAGACATGTGAAGGTATGTTTATTGATGTGCATGTTCTTTTTTTTTTTCTCACAGAGATGTGCCCGCGACAAAATGAAACCATCTCTCTAAGTCATAAGTCCAACATAGAGGATCTGCCGGACCCGACGCATGGGTTATTTGCCCTTCTTACTGAGGAAGCTGACCGCTCCTTGAGATGGCGGTCCTACACATTTCCTGTACATGTGGCATTGTACAGCCCTGTGCATGACAAAGATATCAAGCTGAAAGCTGGTAAGTGATGTTTCTTCAAAACAATGGCTGCATGTATTGGTTTGAAAATTTTTTTTTTTAAATTGGCATCATGATTTCAAAAGTAGTACGGTTAACCCTGCTTACAACAAACTGCCTTAGTGGCACAAAGAGTCTTACAATAAATACAGTGTTAATTGTATTTGCCCTTATAACGACTGTGGAGGCAGTCAGCCTGTTTCAGGATCAACATTTGAAGCACAGAAATAACGACCATGGTGATCTATTGCCAGAAACATGTTATTGAGGTCTGCTTAAGTAGCACCTACCCAATAATCTTTCTTATGATCCAAGAAGCTATGCAGATGCTTGCCATACAAAGCCTAGCGCTGTCACTGTGTCACAGTGTGCTCATTTAATCAAAATAGTTCACTCTATCCCATGCTTCATCTGCCACTTGTTTAAGTTAAATTGACACTAAAGAGAAACCGTGAATTGGTTTAAATGATAAATTGTTCTTGAAGACCCTTAGTTTAATTGATTTTGTGGCAATACTGTATTTTTCCTGACTATAGTCCACACCCGGTGTATAATCTGCAAGGGCCAATTTGGGCTTAAAATAAAATGTTTTTCGTAGGTAGTCTGCACCAGCTGTATAGTCTGCAGGGAGCACTTCAACTGAAATTAGGTTTTCTGAGCCTGGCTGTAACCCGTAAAGAGTAGTTAAGCAAACATTTTTATTGTCATAAAGTAATAGTTAATGATTAATAGTTGCTCTGTGATGTTAATTGACCCAAAGCCCACCCCTCATGTAATACCCCTCTATTAGGGGCTTTCGAGGTGTTCGAAGTAAATAAATAGTCTGGGTCCTTTATTGTGCTGCATATAGTAGTTAATTCTAAAAACTGTCAAAATCACTCGTCAGCACTAAAGATAGAGAGTCGCGAGGTGGTGGAGTAGCTATCGCCATTAAAAATAATATTGTGTTCACACTATTGGATGGCATTAATAACCATAAAAGTATATGGTGCAAACTTAAATTCCTGGGCAAAAGTATACTTCTAGGGGGCGTGTATCGACCCCCAAATGCTTCACTGGAATATTTGGAAGCCATGCACCTTGCAGATAATACGAATTCCCAGTCGAACATTATAATAACAGGAGACTTTAATCTGCCGGTGATAAACTGGTCTAATTTTTCTAACGATGGCAAAGATTCTAAAAGTGCTCATGCATTGCTCACGACTACATTCAACTTTTGTTTACACCGACTAGTTTCCAACGATACCAGGGTCAATAGATCATCATGTTCACTCCTTGATTTAGCACTTGTTAGCAGCTCACTTCAAGGTTGTACCGTTAGTGTTGAAGACGGCATATCTGATCATAAGCTGCTTGCTCTGTCATGTCCAGTTGCAGGGACACATTCTTTTACTAAGCCTTCAGATACTTTCGTTACATTACACACACATTACACACACAGATTACACACACGCTGACAATATCGCTGTTTTAGACTATTTGGAATCAGGCTTTGCTAATTTCAAGAAAATCAGTGATGTTTTAATAAAATGTGGTCATACTTTAGAGAAAGTCTTCTCTTTTGTGAGCAAGAGTATGTCCCATTAAAAAAGAAATGCACTAATAGGGAATACCCATGATTCATGCAAGAAATGATTAATTTAAAATGTAAAATTAAGCGACGACGTAAACGTGGCAGTACAAATGACCTTTCAAGCCTTATTTTTAACCTGCGGGAGCAAACAAGATCGGCGAAAGAACATTTTTTTTCAGTCACTTTGCAGTCATTTATGAACAAAGAACCCCAAAAATTCTGGCGCTATCTATCAAAGGATAAACAGTGTATATCAGAGATAAAAGTTTTGGGTGAAAGTATTGCTGACTCGACTGTCATTTCTAACAAATTTAATGCATTTTTCGCAATCCTTGCTCACGCGGACAGTTTAGCATGCACTGTTACCGTCATATGTTTATGGTAAACCTATGCCTGAAGTAGAGATAACTGAGGACGGTGTTCTTGGCCTTTTGCATAGGCTAGATGTGAAGAAATCACCTGGTCTTGACCAACTATCCACTACCTTTTTGAGTAGATATGCTGTATGGGTGGCCAAATATTTACATCACATTTTCGTTATATCTTTAAGCACTGCAGTAATTCCTGATGATTGGCGCTCGGCAAAAATCGTTCTGGTGCATAAATCCGGCTCTCCTCTTGAAATTAACAACTACAGGCCCGTGTCTTTAACTAGTAGCTGTTGTAAATTATTTGAACACATTATCTTTAAGGCCATTATTGCTTACTTAGAAAATAATAACTTGCTTTATCCCCAACAGCATGGCTTTAGATCTGGTTTATCTACTGTAACCCAACTAGCTGAAATAACTGATGAATTAATTGGTACACTCAATATAAAAGGCCAAACAGGCGCTATTTGTTTTTTATTTTTCAAAAGCGTTTGATGTCGTTCCTCATAAAGATTTACTAACAAAACTAAAGGCAATCGGCATTGAACAGAAAGTAGTGGCATGGATTGAATCTTACTTAAGAGATAGAAAGTAGCATGTTGCTATAAATGGGAGTGTTTTCGAAGATTTGGATGTGTACTCGGGTGTTCCACAGGACTCGGTCCTCGGGCCTCTCCCTTTCTTGGTATATATTAATGATATTCATCTTTGTGTCGAACCACCAATCCAGATTAAACTATTTGCAGACTGTGTTGTATACACAGCCATAAATAACTGAGATGACCAAATTAAATTGAACAATTCCTTACACTCCATTGATGCATGGTGTGCAAGGTGGGGCTTAAGAATAAAGACTTCTAAAACAGCTTCCATTACGTTTAGCAACAAAAAGAAGCCCCTTGACTTTACTTACTCTTTAGGTAACGTTACCATCACCAGAACTGACAAAGTTAAATATTTAGGCATCACACTTACCAGTAACTTATATTGGGAACTGCATGTTGAAAATGTCTGTCGGGGTGCACTACAGAAATTGTCATTTTTGAAAAGGAAACTGCGTAATACATCTCCTGCAGTAAAACTAAGTGCATACAAGGTGCTAATACGACCAAAATTGGGGTATACATCAGTTATTTGGACCCCTTGCCAACAATACTTGATTAATGAAATCGAAAGAGTACAGAATTTAGCTTTGCATTTTATTTATTCTCTTTACTCCTGTCACTCTAGTGTCGGCAACTTACGTAATAGGGCCAAAATATCTAGATTAACATTTATTTACCAACTTTATCACGAGAACTTTAAAGGGACACTAAAGCGAAACAATAAATCAGTTTAGACTAATGAAGCATTGTTTGAGAATCCTGCAGGCAGTCATTTCAAAAAAATTGTTTGATTATTAGATGAGAAAATGAAGGTCCAAGTATCAGTATTTGAATTTCGCGCCGAAACCCTAGCACCGGTACGTCAGCGTGACGTCAGGGATTCCAAAGTATGTTTTCGCATTTGGGCCGCGTTGGCTGAATAAAGGTTCCCGAAGCCTGCCATGTTTAATATTTGGTTCCTTTAGAACACAATGTAGTCAATCTGTACTGCTATATATATTTAGTAGGCCCTAGAAGATGCCATCAAAATCCAAGACGTCACAGCCCCCAGGTGCGGGAACTTAAGTAGGCGTCGCCACCCGTATTTCGTTCTTGTGCTTTTTCTGGCTTACCAAATGTCTTATCGTTGCAAGAGTGGTGTTTTTGGTGTTGTAGAATGGTGATTTACTGGTTAACGGTGATTAGTTGGTTTGTTTGAACTCTCCTTGTGAACAGCATCTGTCACATGCATTTATACTTTAAGAGAGAGAACTTTCAAAACTTGCTTGTTTGCTTACAGGCTACTGTAAGTCTTCTTAAGTTTGCCTGTTTGCACAGGCTACTCGCATCATAATGCGAGTAGCCTGTGCTTTTATAATCTTGTGCGACCCAGGACATGGGTGACAGTTGCTTACCACAGGACAAGAAAGGCATTCTTACTACACTCTTTCATTACCACCTCTAAGACATGGGCGGTTCTGTAATGCATGCAAATTTTAATTGCAATAGGACAGAAATTTGAGCCGATTGCTGACTATTGTTATGAGTGAACACAACTAGGATTGTGGTTTATTATGTGTATGTACACAGAAAATGACAAAATGCCTCATACCTTGGCTCTAGGTTGCTGTTACACAGGCAAATGTAATTGTAGCATAGCTTGATGTCATTAATGGTTTACTGAGTTTCAACATCTCATGTGGCCACAGAGTGCATGTTTTTGTTCTGAATGTTTTTTGTTCTAAAGCGTTGCTACACGAGACTAAACAAATGTATAACAAAAACTGTAAATTATGCTTTTTTTGGCATATTTGCAACTTAACACAAATTATAAATCATAACACAAAGCAAGTATACTGAACCAAGTAAACCAATTTTCCAGTTATTAAATATCCTTCCTTTCGACCTTTTGCGGTCTTTAAGGATAGCGGTGTGTGTAAACAACATAGTAAAATATAACCAACCTTTCAATGCCTCCCCATTTCACTCTCCTTCTCGACTCACGAGAAACCTCACACATAGTAACTTTAATCTGCTACCGAATAATAACATCTACAGTGAAAGATTGGTGCAGTTTTCAAGAGCCAAGGTTTGGAATGCTTTACCCCCGGAAATAAAACAGTCCCACGAAACAAATAAAGCATTAAGGGCATACGTTATGAGCCTTATTTGATCTGTGACAGTCGTTTGCTGTTTGTGTTTGTTGTACCGTGTTGTTCATTAGAGATCTTTATTAATTCTGCTGTAAAATGCATATTATTTTATTTTCTCCTCATTTTATGCTGTACTTTGGTCTTTCACCGTGATTTTGGGCTTTTCATTTTACACAAGTGCTGTGTCATTGCCATCGTGTATTTTTTGTTTCTGAACCCAACACTAGCCTCTGGCTATGGGTTCAGTCAGTGTTTTGATAATTTGTATGGCAAGAGTAGCAATAAAATGAAAATGAAATGAAATGAACTTAAATTAAGCTTCAGGTGGCTGAAAAGTGTACATGTCGCACTGGAGTTATAAATAATGTCATAAAGGAGCTCAAGTCCTCAGCCATTTAGTTCCATTTACCCTTGTGGTGTGGGTGTCATTAACTCTTTCCTTAGCTTCTGCTAAGTTTTATTATGCGTAATTAGACAATGAATACATGTGGCTACCACAGTCTAGGGCTGCTTTTTACATATTTGGGACAGGTAAATCTTGTGCCGATAGCAAGTGTAAAAAAAAATGAACCCTCATTTTTGCTAAAGCAACCCATACAGAGCTATTTTTGTATTTGTGACAAATGTGTGCCAAGCTATAAACCAGAACTTTGCTGGTTGTCTAAATTGCAGTGATTTGTAACTTTGCCCCTGCATCTTTCTAGGGGATAGAATGTACAATAAAATTCATAAATATTTAATTCTTGAATGTGAGGTATTTTTGTTATTACTGGCAGCAAAGTATCTTCGATGAAAAAAAGGAACTTTTAAAGTTCGAACTAAGCATTGCAGCAAGCTTGTCAGCAGTTGCACTTGTGGTAAGTGTCTTGATTTGCATTTTTTAAATTTTCTTACAGTGGTGTCAAATGGGAATACATCAGAAGTAGTTGAAGAGGAGGATGTGCAAGTGAACTGCACTGTAGCATTCATGTCACAATGCATGTCGCTGAACAAGTGCAGAGAGTCGTGCCTCTCCATGGGAGCTTCAAGCTACAGGTGGTTTCATGATGGTTGCTGCCAATGTGTTGGCAGCATGTGCATCAATTATGGGATTAATGAAAGCAGGTTAGTGCTATTTCTCTGGGTTGAAGGCAGCAGGTGATGCCACATTGTGTGCATCCATGACACTCATGAATAGCTTCGTAATGTATGTAGAGGTTGTTATCATCATTGCCGCAAGGTGTGAAGCGGTGCCCTCCGTCTTATGTGCATACCATATTTACTGGATTCTCACGTGCCCTCAATTGTAATGCGCACCCATTTTCCGTGACCAAAAGAAAAAAAAAAACGCTCTTGATTGTAACATGCACCCGTTTGCCATGACCTAAAGAAAGAAAAGTCCTTTACAGTACCATGCACCTCATTCTTTCATATAGAAATACAACTTTCTCTCGTTTGGAAAAAACAAACATTTACTCCCAATGCACTAAAGTTGCGATAAATCTCACGTGCGCACAAGCAAACATGAACACGTCTCACTCAGTGACCGCGAAAACTCTTTATCAAAACGCTGGAGCAAGGAAGTGCGGTAGCAGGAGCGAGGGATTTTACCTTTGTACGGCCTCTCGCTTCAACATGAACTAAGCGATGAGAACACAGTGCGGTGTGCCTAGATGCACAGACTCTTGTCTCCGTCACAGATCGCTTTCAAAGATAGTGGCCGTGCGGCTGCGTCGTACATAGCAGCCACCGGTGTAGAACCCCTCTCCTGTTTACGCCAGTGCCACACGCAAGCTTCGGGAACTCCGAACGCCCGTGATGCGGCCCGATTTCCGTCCATCTCCACGCACGTGATCACTTTTAATTGCGGCATCGTGATGAACTCGGCATGTTTTTGCAGTCACCACTTCCATGCTGACAGAGCAAACGCAGAGAACGGGAAGATGGACAGTGTACTAACCTAAGCTGAAGGAAGCATTGCCTAAGCACACGTACTGCAGCACATGGGGGAAGCTACGGCAGCTAGGCTCGAACCGCGTACGAGGTGGCTATTTTGAAATGCCAGTGGCAATATGGTAATGCAGATTTAGGGTCGTACTCTATTCTAACACGCTCGCAATTTTTGGACCCGTTTTATCGGAAAGAAAGTGAGCATTAGATTCGACTAAATGCGCTATGTCTTGTTGAGAAGTAAAGAGACATAGTTTGTTCCTGGCAGCCACTGTGGTCGTATCTGAGTTGTCCCTGTTGTCTTGGTGTGCTCGGCCTGTTCGCTACCAAACCCCATGACGTAGAGCAGTAACAAAAATACGCAGCCTGCAGCATGATGAATTACCATCATGTGCTATCTCCACCGAAAGAAGAGAAGTGCCATGGCAGTGGAAGAGAAAATTACTGAAAGCAGCATTACGCTTAATGACTTTACACAAAAAGCTGCGACAGGCTATGAGGAACTTCATATTGGATGACTTTCAATTTTCACCATCTTGGCTTTGACTTTTAATATGCACTGGAACCTCGCTGCATGGGTGTTTCTTCAATCTGATGGTGCGGGAATGCCGACCGTTCTGACCAGGAATTGAGCTTGCGATCATGTGTACAGCAGCACAATGCTTAGTGGCCACGCTATCGTAGTGTGTAGCACAATGTGTTGCACTGTCAAGCTTACGCATCCCTTCTTGTTTTTGGCCTGCATGTCCAACATTAGTGCTTCTGAAAATAAATACTTAAGCTGATAGTTCTAGCATCATGGGTATGCATGCCCGTGATTAATGCTTCTGCAATTGCTTAATTTTGGAAGCTGTTGAATTCCAGCACTAATAAAGTGGACCAAGCGTCTGGCCACCATTTCATAGTTGCGTCATGTGTGCTTCTCTGCAAATCTGCCTAATGTTGCTGGCACAGATGTAAGCCGCCATATACTGACAAGGTTTGGAGTCTTTGGTGATGTTTGTCCAAATTGCTCCTTCATTTTAATTTTAAGGATTCAGTTCATGCCACAATATACAGAATGTGGGTTTCTGGATGTTCTGCAGTAATATTAAAATGTGCCATATGTGTCATGAGTTTAGAGGTCACTCAAGATGAGACCACAACAGTCACAGAGCCACGCAAGGATAAAGAAAATAAAAACTGTCCCAAATTTCTATACACCTAGAGTGTCACCAAAGACTTAATATTAGTACATAAACATTTAATGGTGACCTGCTGAATGACCATTAAATAAAGATTTGACAGGCAGGAAGATGCAAATAAGTTGGTACCATGCCCGTATACTCAAAGAGGCTGGTTTTGAGCACTCTAGGGAAAAAAAATTTGTGTGTACAGCCATTTGGCTTGAAAACATCAGACACATCTTTGAATTTCAAGCATTGTTCAGCTTTCTGTCGACAGGTCTGGGGGACACAATTTCTCATTAAAATGGTACTGCTTGCAGCTGCATTATCAGTTAAGCTGCTTCATCGCACTGGTGCAAGTTCCTTAATAATTTTTAGAAGTCAGCCAATTAATTATGTTGATTGAAACCTTACTTCCACCACATTTCTTACTTCTTCAGACTCATAAAAAGCATATAGCTGCAGAAAAGATTAGGAATCTTTAATTTTTAGTGATTCTTGTCAGACCTACAGAATGTGGCTTCCATGTGAAAGCTAATTACAGGAACATCAAATATGAAAGCATCAACTACTTCATGTCTAGCAGGCTTGAAAAGCACTTATCCAACCACTTGAAAATAATGCCTGGTGCAAAACATTGTGAAAAGCAGTGAAATAATTAAACCTACTACATACAACGATATAGTACTGACGCCGAGAAAAAAAAAAACTAGTGCTGCGCTTGTTACTCAAACTTGCAGCACTATTCCAATTAGAAGTATTTCAACCTGTATGCAACACAATTTAAATGTTTTAACTTTCATCAGTGCTTTTGCTGTTGATGCAGTATTGTGTACACAGCGCCTGAAAGGATTAATACACAAAGGTCACGTATATGCATACGAGATTCACTAGCATCTGACACAGTGTCTTTTTTGTCTGAAAGGTGCCTCCAGTGTCCTTACTCAAAGGAGCTGATGGACTTCGATGATGAGCAAGATGAAGAGGTACCCATTGAGGATCCTGACAGGCACACTTACCAACATGTTGACTACAGTGACAATTCTTACAGTGCCAAGGAGAAGGCAGACAATAGAAACAATGTGGTAGACACCTCTGCTGCCGATAATGCAAACTCTACGTGAGGACAGCACCACCATGCCATCTGCACATTGCTGGTGCAATATAACTGTGCCGGGAGTGCGTGCCAATGGTGCCCGGGATCCTGTAGTCAGTGTACATAGACTGCCAAGTGTCTCTTTCAGGTTGCCAGCCTATGCAAGCAAGCCTGCAGCAATTTTGGGCCACTCACAAACACTCGGACTGCATCTCTACAAGGACAGTGCACGCGTAGTAGCCTAATATATTGAACCTAGGGACCAATTGTGTGTTGTACAGCAGACGCATTCACTGAACACAGTGGAATGCATTCTCCTACAAACAGCCCAACTGATGCAAGTGGACTGGAAAAATGCCGTCTTCAGTACTTTGGCAATGTTCGTAAAGACTCAAAACCGATTGTCTGTGCAACGCTTTGAGCATTGCCAGCTGGTGCAGTTTTCACAAGTCAACCGATGCCTTATGGCTGTTCCCATTGGCATCGCTAGGCTTCGTCTGCATGTTCCAAGTACAATACTTCAATGTGTGTGTGTGTGTGTAAGTGTGCATGTGTATTGATCTGTGTGTGTGAAAGTGTATGTGAAGTGTGCGTATGTGTGTGTATATGTGAATGTTTAGCTGTAATGGCTGTTGTTGTGCTACATCTCTGCTACCTGCAGGCAGGGGGGAACAAGGCTTTTTATATGCTGTGACATTGTTATATTTATTTAGGAGAAAGACAGTCTGGACAGGCAGTGGTAACACGTACCTGTGAAACTTGCCACCTTGCTGCCAAAAAATGGGCCTCATTTGCAGACATTACTGCAGAGCAGTGTGCTTGAGGGTCCTCTGTGACAGTCTTTGGGCAGAATAGATGTTCCAGTGACTCATGACCATTAATCATCTTTCACCGCCATGCAGCAGATTAGGTAGTCACACTCAGGGGGCATCAATCAGTACCATATTCTCACCTAACAACTTCAGAAACTGAAGGCATGTTTATCTGTTGTCTTACAATAGATTCAATGCAGCATGAACGCCTCATTATTTGGAACTATGCAGAGCTGTGTCACTTTATTTCACATGTACAAAACACAGATTCATAATTTGTGCTGAGTGTGCTTTGTAAGCAGTATTCCGAATGTTTTTTTTCCCCAGAATTGTCACAAAGTTCTGCATGAAAGAAATTGAAGCCCTGGTTGGTCATGTAAAAATATGCTTGTCATACCTCGCAGTTCTTGTGCCAGCTTGTGATGTTCTCCCACATGAGTCTCCACTGTCACATGCCATAAGCCCCAAACAAACGTGTCTGAATGTGCATGAAATATACTATGCTTGCATTCTTAGAGCACCAGCCAGCATTTCACAAATGTTTCTTGCATTTTAGAATGGCACTCTAATGCAATCTTAACAGCAGCAGCACTTGTGGTAGCCTGTTTTTATGAGCTTTAGATATTTCATGCTTCAATTAGGTGCTGTGGTAATGTTTAAAAATACAAAAACATAAAGATAAGTAAAAAACAATTATGCCATCATTGGTTTTATTGGCTACTATTGTGGTACAAGCACACTAGTCCTAAAAGTTGCAGTACTGATGGAGTTGCTTTCATTCCATCTTTGCATTTTATACGTTGAAACCCAGCAAATTTTGCTTTTGTGCGTTGTTTCTGTTCTGCAAAACAGTTATTTTGTAAATTTTGATCTCCATTAACGATAACCCTCATGTTCCTTCATAATTTGTTTCACTAATATACTAGATACAAAAAAGGAGACAGCACATACGTGCCAACAAAATTGTTTTTACTCAGTGCAAGCAGTGTAGATTTTGTTATATGATGTGTAATAAAATTCTTGCATAATGAGCAAAACTGGCCTCTATTTATCATACCAGAGTTCTTGTATCACTGACAAAGGCCATTTCACAAGAACATCCAGACTGAGTGACTATTCACTTTGCAAATGCATTCAAAATGTAATGCACTATGCCACTACTTCAATAAGAATGCAAGTAGGGGAACTGCATGCATACAGTTAGTATAAGTGACTCGCAGTAAGGGAACAACACATGAAAGCTGCATCGTCACTGGTACATCCGCTGTTATGCTTGTATTGGTTGGTTCTTCTTACGTGCATGGACATTTATTATAAGTTTCATTTAATTAAAACAAGTTTGGACTTGCTCCTAACATGAACGACTTTAAGTGTTGCTCAACATTATTCAAACATCAATAGCCCTATTTAGAGAGTTTCATAGCCAATGACTAAGTGAACTAATCTTACAATAATTGTTTTTAATAGTTTTATAAAAAGACCGAGAAACTGCATTGCAAGTCCTGAGTATGAACAAGGTGGGCATATTTACTAGTTATAGGCTCTAGAGAAAATTTCAAAGCCAAACCAAATTTGATGGAAGCTGCCAACCAGTATGAAAAGCAACAATACACTATACAATTTTGTCTGAAACAGAATTCACAGATTTTCGTAATTCTCAATACTTTATTTTGGGCAACTAAGGTGCCTTTCACAAGCCTGCCAGAGATCACAACAATAACTATGATAACAAAAAAAAGGAACCTGCTTAACCAAGAAAATTAGTTTCCTTCACTGCTCAATAACACAAAATAGTTGCTACACAATATACTGATGATGTGCCAATTGAAAAGAAAAACAAAGCTAAAATATTAAACCGTTACAATGAATACTGTATACATTAACAATGCATCAGAACAGATCCCAATAAAAAGCTTGCAGTAATACTGCATGGAAAGCAACAAATTTCTGTGTTTAACACTAATTTCTTGACAAGTGAATTTTGCACTCACTGTCAATTTTATGAACAAATTGCTAATTTGCTAAAACTCTAATTAAAGTAGGAAGTATAGTGCAGGTGCTGCACAGCAATTTGATACTTGTTTGAGCACTTTAATGTGGCTGGTTTCTTTTTTTTTTTTTTACTATAGCTGCACTTGTATTTAGGTACTCAACTTCACTAATTCACAGCATACTGCAATCAACTGCACATCACTGCCACCACATTCTTGGCACAACCATTGATCAATTGAAGAACCAAGCATTCATGAAAAAGAGCCTATTCTTTCGACAACAGTACAAAAATAAATATTTATTTGTCATGTTCATATCAAGCAAGTGGTTTATTCTAGGACTTTCTGACCAGACTAACAGGGACAATGCACAGAAAGCAGCACACAGAAATATGAAAGAAATGACGCAGTATGACTGTCTCAAGAGAGCATGTTACTATAAATGTGAGACTCGTGCTAATTAGGATACATGTGTAGTGGGTTTTTCACACACCTAGCAGCATAAAAATGGCAGAAAAAAAGCAGTGCCTTGTACTACTTAATGCTGCACCTGTACAAGGAATGGGATTGAGGAAGTAGCATACAACAAAATTTCCCAATGAGAAAGTAAAGATAAGCAGCATAATATAAAAAACAACTATAGCTAGTGTAAGCAATTTTTTTTTCTGGAGTTACATAACAAGAGGAAATTAACACTTGCTGTTATCACTATCACACGTTGAAACTTTCATAGTGACATGACAGACTGACAGCACAACAATATGGCCCATGATAGTCACGTCAATTAGAAGTGAAGTGGTTCAGACTAAAATAAGTAACGCATCTGAACCGATATTTATGTTTCATGGAGACTATATATCTTAAGTTTCACAATTCTAACAGTTGTTATGTGGAACAAACATCTTTTCTGAAACATCAACAAATGTGAGCATACTAAGTGCCATACTTTATTGCATAAATGTAGCTAATTTAACAAGGTAGGATAAATATTAGGCATGCATTAATTTAAATTCAGTAACATAATGCTAGCAGTCTTAACAGTAATGAGAACATTGCTCTCTAGTGTACTAACAGAGTAATACATGCAGCAACAAAGTAGACAACTCAAGAATTGCCGCACAAAAGAATGAAGTCAGGACAACAAGAAGTGAAAAGTAACCTTTGAAGCTGCTTATTTCAGCATATCCTTTTTCAGCCCAAGTGGATATTTACTTATGGGTCTATGGGTCACATTTTAGAATGGTCAGGAAACCAATTAACCAGGTGGAAGGTTTAATGGTACGAAAACACAGTCACTACGCTGCATCAGGTAATCGCACAGCAACTTGATTGCAATATTCGTAGAACAGCATGTTCACTATGCACACAGTGCAGACACTCACAAGAATTCACACATAAGCTGAACAACCAAGCACATATGGAAGTAAATAACACTCTTGGAGGATCTAAAATTTCCAGAAGGGACCCAACCCTCAAGATGTAAAATGTGGCCAAAGAAATCAATTTCTGGCAGCTTGAAAGTCAATTTTTCTGCAGCAAAGTGCAAGGTTTCAATGAACTCTCAAAGTGATGTTGCTGGTCTCTCAATACAAATAATGCCAGTTATTATGCACAGCCAGTTCTCATTACACCTCCAGAGTACCGATAAAGCAATGTGATGCCAAGTGAACCAAAGCAATTCTCACTAAATTCCACAGTGCTGTTTATGCCCTCGTGTCAATGTGTAATACACTTGTTTTGCAAGGTCAGACATGACTGGTGGCAGATGCATTATTCGTGCTCCACGAGCACCTCGTTAAAAGTAGCATTTGAAGCCATGCATTAAAGTTTATCATGTACAGTAGCTCTCATTTGGACGTATATTGCCATTCACTATTAGAGAGACAACTAATTAATATTCAAGCCAATATAACACATTATGTGGACACCTGTTAAAGAAGGATTATTCTGCAGTTAATGGAGAAAGTTGGGCTAGTTTGAAACTTGACATTACTGGTTATTTCCAGTGTTTTTACTAAGAACAACACAACAGGACAGGAGGAACACTAGTCTTCAAATGTTGTACGAAAGAAATAATGAAAACGCTGACCAAAAAGGATAGGTTAAAAAACTTTTAAGATGTTTCAACTTCCATACGGAAGCTGAAATGTCTTAAGAGGAAGCTTTAGCTCGGGCCGAACTCCGACGCGGCCTATTCAAATACATGTAAAACGCAAAAACGTTTTTATGAGATAACCCCTGGACCGATTTTGATGAAATTTGTCGAATTTGAAAGAGAAAGTTAAATTCTAGTGACTGTTGGAAGCGGAATTTCGATTTAGGGCTTGAATTTTCTTAAAACGATTTTCAAATATTTGACCGTTTGAAAAAAATAGAAGCACGAAGTTTATAAATTCATAGCTCTGCATTAAGAACCGATATCGCGGTTCTGTAAACGGCATCCATTAGATCATTCAAAGCGGACAAATTCAATATGTCATTTTACATCTTACGTGAATTTGTTACGTTGGTTACAACGGTTTTGCAAAAGTTGTATTTCTCTATGATTAAATTTTTTTTTATATTCATGTTTAACATATCAATTTTGTCCGCTTTAGATGTACTATTAGATTCAATTCACAGAATCATATTATCATTTTTAGTGGTTAAGTTACAGAGTTGTAAAGTTGATAGTTTCGTTTTTTGAAAATTTTTGATTTTTGCCAATTTTTAATAAAAAATTTACAATCTAACTCAAAAATTCGAAACCAACAGTCACTAGATTTTAAGTTTGTCTTTTAAATGCAAGAAACCTCGTCAAATTTGGTGCAGTGGTTGCCGAGAAAAACGAATTCTCCTTTTACATGTATTTAGATAGGAGCACTTGAGCTAAAGCTTCCTCTTAAAAGCTTTTCTAACCTATCCTCTTAGGTCGATGTTTTCACTATTTTTTTAATTCAAAATGCTTTCTCCTGACCAGACGAGATGTTGGCAAACCATCTATTCCCCTAGTCTTCAAATGATTTTACTTAGAAAAAATACAGAGCACGTGGAACCGATAAAAGTGTCCTCAGAGCATATACCTGGCACCTCTACCTGCCAGATATGAAGTGACGCGCGCCTATTTCTTATACGTAATGTGAAGCATGACAGAAACCAAATGCTTTACTTGACAGTGTGATAGATAGGGTGTTGAAACTGTTGTTTCAAGTAGCATTATCAGCTCTATGTAGTGGCGCTTGGAGAGATGAAGGAAGCAGATAGAGGAGTGCACGTCCCCTTTCGCATGTGCATGGAAGAGAGAGAAGCTGAAGGCGAGCTGAAATGCCGTCTCTCTTATACAAAGGCTTTGACCGTCCCCTACGATGAAGCCTGCTTTCTCTATTGAGAAGACTTTCACATTTACAGGGTGCTCACATTAATTAACATATTTCAATTTTATACTTCCAGAAAACATGTGTGCCTTCAAACAAAGGTGTGCACTGGCAACTCTTACAATAACATGCAAGATGTCTTAATCTCGCTGGTATCGCTCTAAAGTGTGGCATCACTCTCGATTGCGACCTTCAGTAAGTCATGCAATAGCAATGAGAGTCAGACGAGTAAGTACATTGCCTAAGGGAGGTGGGCTTCCCGCAGAAAATTGCTGTCTTCAATTTGGGGAGCCGGTGTCAAAGAGATCCAGTTGGGTGGGTGGAACAACAGTGCGCCCACTTGGCCAGAGAAGTGCTCAGTTGTTATATGCCCTAGGTTCACCAGCAGTCTCACCACCTAAATGATGGCAGGTAAATGTGGTGTTCCTATTGTACTTTCAGCATTGCAAAAAGTTGCACAAATATGCTGATCGGTCAATGAAAGAAAAGAAAAATAAGTTGTGTGCTAAAAGAAACAATTAGTACATGCTTCATTACATGCCAGAGAGGGTTATTTTACAGCATACCCGTATCGTATGGCAAGTGTTATATTAACTAAACTGCCAGGTGTGTTAATGATAGGCTGAAGGAGCACCATGTGCAGGTGCAGGCATTAGCAAGGTCAGGAAATCTTGCAAATCACCACAAAAAAATTCAATCCACACCTTTGAAGGCACACATGCTCTGGGGATGTACAAGAGTAAAAAATACCATTACACAAGGCATATTGCATCAAAAAAAAAAAAAGCTCATAGCTGCGCGAGCACTACAGTCCGTCTATCCTACAGTCAAAGAATTAGATTCTCTCCATTAGTGGCTACCTCTTATCCATACATGGTGAGTAGTGACAGGAACACATTCTGTGAAGTTCACTTTAGAGTCATTCAGGTTTTCTGGATATCAGCACCTTTCCTCCTCTTTCTCTGTATGCGTGATCTTGCAATGTAAACCCAAGTTTATGTAAACACTGCATATACCACTAGAAAAGGGTCAAATGCTATTCAAAAGATCCTTCATTCTTAGATAATATACCTCGTTTTTTAACCTACCTTTGTCGACAACTGATGATACTACAGCTTAAAGGGCCCAATGATGCAAGTATTCACACCATATTTTTGTGTGGCAATGTAACATAGTTTGAAACTTTCGCCATTCTTAAGAGTTTCTTTTTTTTTTTTTTACTGTTTTTGAGAGTGTCACTCCAGCCTCTTTAGCAGAAACACTATGCTCCTTTAATGTTAACTAGAAACTGCCCAATGAGTAATCGAGTATGCCAAATATGCAGAATGTGGTGCACTAGATATTTTGGTGCTGTAATGACATCACTATTAAACTTCACTCCCTTTAACAGTTACTGCTTGCTCTTGAAGCTCCAAGTGCAAGTAGCTGCATGATCCTTCAATATGCACTTGATGCTGGAATGTCTGGCATGAAAGGCAAGTAGTGACTTTGTTACCTGAACCTGCCTTGAAGGCCATGATTAGCGCCATCCTGTGCAATGAACATGTTCTTTGGCCAACTTTTGTGGTTTGTTTCATTCAGTCTATCCAAACTGGAGTGGTGGCTGGCTGGTGCAAGTAGGTGACCTTCCATAGACTTCTTGCAAAATTTGTTGCATTATAGAAAACTGCTTGTACTAGGAAAGAGTTCAATTCAAGTAGGGCTGTTACAAGTAGGGTTGGCTGCAGAGGACGCTTTATATTAATGGCTTTGCACAGATTACACACTTAGAGTATTGGCATTGGCCTGTGTTACTTCCTCGAGAGCATTTTCCGTAGTATTTTGTTCTGTTGTTATTGCAGCTCCAGCTTTGCTCTTGCAAGCAAATAACTTAGGCAGCTACTGAGAGAACTGGTGGAAAAATTAGCAGTGTCTGTTAAGATGTCTGAAGTAGTGTACATTTGAACATGTGTACATGAAACAGGAATGAGATTGCAAGAGTTTGATTCACAGACAATTCCATGCTTAAAAATATTATCACAATAGGCTTTCAGAGAAAGTGTTCATGATAATTTGTGCACAGGGCCGATGGCACATACAAAAACCTGTGTCAGAAGGTGAGCAAGATCTCTATAAATCATAATGAACACCACATGCAGAGATCAGGCATGTCTACTGACCAGAACAAGGTGCATGCAGTCACATGGCACATCAGCTAATGCTTTAAGCAGAGTACCTACCTCGTCTCTCCTTCTTCCTCTCCCAGACTGTTCTCCAGACTTTATCAATGCATTTGGAATCTTCTTGTGGCTAGAACTGTGGAAAGACCTACTTGCTACAAACACAAACAGGGCAGGTTGTCTTATCCACACTAATTTTCAGTTTACGTTACTGGGATAATTCATTATTTTTGAAAGCACCAGCTGAAGTCAAACTAATGCCACTTTTTCATGCATCTTCTTTCTTCAGAACAGAAATCCTTTCACAGATGCCTGCCATTTTCTGTACATTAGCAAGTTTGGTTTTCACTGAAGTATTTGGTTTTTCTGTGCCAGAGGGAAAAAGCTAATGGCTAACAGAGAGTAATTGTGGGGCAGAAAGCACAGCTGCTAAGAGGATATTGCAACATGGTAGAAAGTGTTCGGAAAGCCTGCAGGCCAGGTTTTGTGCACGAAAAGCAGTACTGTGTGTGCATAAGGATAGACAGTTGGGCGAGTTGGTATGGTAACATGGTCTTGGCTTGTAGCGCGAAGTGAACACGGACACAGAAAGGAGCAGACAGGACGAGTGCTCGTCCTGTCTGCTCCTTTCTGTGTCCGTGTTCACTTCGCGCTACAAGCCAAGACCATGTTCTGTGTGTGCATTCCTGGCCCTACATTACTGTTGACTGAAAGCATCTAGGGCTGCTAGGTAGAACAGATTTGCCCTGGGGCAAAAAAAGTCCGTAGCATGTGAGTACCACACAGAACATGTACAGCGACAGCTGAGGGCTCCTCACGTATTGACACTGGGTGCCCTAAAGAGAATGTGCAACAAGTGTCGCACAGAATCGCTGCACCATTTGGAGAGATCCTTAGCAAACAGGTAATGCAAAATGATAGTTCACAATTGCAGACATCCTTCCTTCATTGACACTCAGGAGTTGCTCTGCATGAACGATTAACCACATGTATTGGCTAATGGTTGATGTAGCACATAGCCTTTAAGTGTTCAGCTGAATGACTCCACAGTGATTGAATGTCCATCATGTGGAAGGCATATGCAAAGATACACTCCTTACAAACAGTGGATGTTCTCCTCTAGGTACTACATATACAAACCAACGTGAACATGCAGGGTATGTCAAGAAATGTCTTCAAAATTATTTAAATAAAAGAAAGAGTCCACAAGTAATCGCCTCTGCATCACTTTTACGCCAGAGTCATACATATTGAAATGACTAAAGAAAGTAATTAGATAAACAGTTATATAACATAGACTAAATTTACAACTGAAAGAGTCACATGATAAACCCTAATGCAAGACCTGAAGCCAGTCATCTGAAGAATTCATAACTGCTTCCAGACTTGCAAAAAGCTGATGCTGCAAACGTCTGCAAAGTAATGAATTCCAGCTAATTTCTGCCCAAAAACTTAAACTTAAAAAGCCGAAGAGTGCAACCATCATACCCTTAACAAATGTCCATGAGTGATGTGATTGCTTCCCCACCTGCTGACATGAGCATGAGTGAATGTCTTCATTAACTTGCAATCTCCTTTGTGTCATGCTCAAACCAAAAGTGAGGTGGAAGTATTCACATAACTCATGGGACTAGGTGACGTTGCGCTCTTCCACATTTCAGTTTTCTCTGTGAAATTGGGTGGAATTCACAACGCTGCAGGAATTAGCAGCATGAGCTTTCTGTAAGTATGGAATTGCTATTAAAATCTTTGCACAACAGGCTTCAAGTCTCACTTGAAAGTGCTTTTCTATAACTCTTCTGTTAAAATATTAATTGACTATAAGTACTTCTGTGTCTAAGGCAAGTAGACTAAGTAGACTTGTGTCTACTTATATTATTATTGCTTCAGTGTATGCCACAGTGGCAAACGCAAATTCAAGAAAATCGCCTAATTATCTCATCTTCCTTATACTTAAGTATTTTCAGATGCATGTTCTTAAACAACCTGCATATGTATTGTGGTGTGCCTGCCATGCTGCACTGATGTGGCTTTACGAAAACGTATGCAATGTCTTATGATAGATGTGGACAACTCTAGAAATATTCTAGTCATTTATGATCTAATATCAGCTATCATTGTAAAATTATGGTGGACAGTCACGCAAGGCATGGCAACTGGAGTGGTATAGTCAAATTGAGCTATAAGAAAGCCGCACCCGACACAAAAATAACTTCATTAATTATTTTTTTAAAAAAAGCTTACTATCGGGCCAGAAACATTTTAGATTTACTTCCCATTATCAGAGCTCATTATATTGAGGTATGACGCACTCAGTGTAATTTCCCGGTATGCAAAATGTCAATACTGGGCTCGTGCCTTTGCTTGTGCAAAAAAAGTTGATGTTACAATTAATGCGAAGCAGTAACACAGTATCTGGCACAATATTATGCGCCATAAGTCTTGCACAGTTTTGTGCAGTATCAGTTGGAATAAACATCTACAGAGGTGTGCGAGCAATCTCCTTTCGAGAAGAACAAGACTTCAATCAGTGGTGCCTATAGTCCAGAGTTGTCTTTCTTTCCCTGGTGGTGGACAAGTGCAGAGACATGACTCTTCCTTCCTACTCTTTCCTATCTTGCCTTTCATTTCATTTATATTCTTTCACATCAGCACTGGTTTATGGATAAGCTGCAGAGCAGGTAACCAGCCAATCATTTTAATAAGCAGTAAAGACGTTAAGCACAACAGTGCCCAGGTGCAGTATTCCTTGCTCCAGCATTGGCGGAGTGGCTGAGAGGTATCTCGTTCTCCTTGAAGTCGTAAATGAAGGCATTGAGGCATATGGAGACGTGCGCTTCCAAAATGAGTGCGGAACAAGTGTCAACAGGTTTCTTGACTTGCTAGTGCTGTACCTGCACTCCACGGTGGTCCAGTTCACAGGGAAGATGTTCCTCCAAAACTAAGGAGTGTCCACTGGCTCATGCCTTGCACCTGTATTGAGTGATTTGTTGCTAGCACACTATGACCATGACATCGAAAGGAACCTCTCAACGGTCCACACCAAGAAGGTGCTCAGGTACGTCGACGAATACCTCATCTTCATTGAGGCGACTGAAGACAATCTCACTTCGGTGGTAAAGTTTACAAAAGCTTTGTACATAATATGAATGGTCTCACGCTCACGAAGTAGCTACCGGAGGACAACACCTTGCGCTTCCTCGACTTTCTCCTATTGTTCAAGAAAGAACATGCATGCTGGAGGTATGCACCCGCTCAGCAAAAAGCCTCTTGCCTTTTTCGTCGTCTCACTCCAGATTAGTGAAGAGGGAAATCGCAAAAGCCGTCTTCCGTAATGCACTGCAACGATTGTGCATACACGTGATTGAAATAGCCTGTGAAGGCTAGGTACAGCTGCTTTTGCAAGCTGCTTTTCCAAGCATCCTCCTGGTACAGCTAGCGGAAGACATGTCAGCGAAAATGGACCAAAGAAAGAAGAAATGCAAAACCGAGATCAATACTTCGAAGATGGCTGTCATTCCCTATGTGCATGGGGTGTCCCACAGATTTAAAAAGGCTGCAGGAAGGGCGGATGTTTCGGTTCTTTTTTCAGCCCCAGGAAAGCTGAACACCTAAAGCAGAAGGGTCAACCAAGATAACCCTCACAAAAAGGTTGTGACAAGAAGCATCAAGAGCCCCTCACCAGCTGCATCACAGGAGTCGTTTATGAAATACCCTAGAAGTGCGGGCACGCCTACATAGGACAAACAAGACGCTGTCTCAATGATCGCCTCCGGGAGCATGCCAACAACATAAAGCAAAATTACAGCAGAAATCTTACTCTGCATTGCAGATTGTGTATATGCATCCCCTATTTTAGAAAAGTCACTGTCATCCAAAAGCATGCTGACCAGCGCACGCGTGAAATTATCGAAGCAATTATCATCACCCAACGTGGTTCTTCATGCATCAGTTGACCATCTATCCAGTTGTTAGAAAGGAAATTGCGTATCTGCAAATTTAACTGATCTCCACCCACCTGCAATCTCAAGTCATGCTTTTCATGTTTTCATGCCATTTATGTTTTTACTATTACTTCTCTGCCTATATATTCTGCATTCGCGCAATAAACATACTTGACGACATACCTAACGCTTTTCTTAATCGGTACGCTGAATGGTCCGCGAAATACCTGTTCATAATATTTAACGTAAGTTTAAACGAAGGGGATCTGCCTAACGACTGGAAAGTCGCCAAAGTAGTCCCAGTCCACAAAAAGGGAGACAAGCTTAATGTAGAAAATTACAGACCTATCTCCCTACTCTGCACCGCTTCTAAAGTTATGGAACACTTTATTTCTAAGCATTTAAGTTCCTTTTTAGAAAATAATGACTTCTTTAGTGAGAGTCAGCATGGATTCAGGCGTGGCTTTTCTACCACTACGCAGTTACTTCATATGACCAACGAAATACTGGCAATCTTGGATCAAGGTGGGCAGGTAGACATCCTTTTTTTAGATTTCGAGAAAGCCTTCGATCGGGTTTCACACAGAAAAATGATGATACAGCTAAACAGCATCATACGCAACGAACAAATTTTGCGTTGGCTTGATTCGTACTTGACGCATCGAAAACAATTTGTCAGCATAGGTGCTTCGAATTCATCGCTCGCCTCTGTACTTTTGGGCGTTCCACAGGGCTCGGTTTTAGGGCCACTTCTTTTTCTTATCTACCTAAATGACCTGGCTTGCAAATTTTCCGTGCGGTGCCGCTTTTTTGCGGACGATTGTATTGTTTACTCGAGCATACAATCTGTGGATGACCAATCTAGCTTAACTGACTATCTAATAGCAATACACGACTGGTGTATCCAGTGGCATATGACCCTAAACATCTCGAAATGCCCGCACATGGTTATTACACGTAAAAAAAATCCGCTAATTTGCACTTACACGGTAAATAATATGGACATTAAACAGGTAGAGGAATTCACATACCTTGGAATTACAATTGATTCCAAGATGAGCTATACCGCTCACGTTAGGTATGTTTCTGCGGCAGCAATGAAAAAGTTATGGTTATTAAAGCACCGTTTAAAAAACTGCACTAGTGCTACCAAATTAACCGCATATAAGGCAATTATTAGGCCAACACTCGAGTATGCCGATATAGTCTGGGACCCTCACACAAAGGCTGGTACAGACATTATCGAAAGAGTACAAAAAAAAGCTCTTAGATTTATCTACAATGCTTACAATTGGCGCATTTCAGTCACCTCTTTAAGGTTGCGATCTGGGCTCCAGACACTAGAAACTCGTCGCAAAATGCACCGTCTACAAGCAATGTATAACATAGTTAACAACCACACTAAAATGAGATTTGACAACTACATGCAATTTAATAAATCGCGACTGACCAGAGGTAAGCACAATTAAACAATACTATTGCCGCGCGCTAGAACAAACGCATATCTTTATTCCTTCCTGCCCAAGACAATTCGCGAATGGAATGCTCTTCCGCAAAGCGTGGTCCACTCAGCCACTCCAGATTCCTTCTTATCTGCAGTACAGACGTGCTTGTAATGTCATGCATTCACTGTACCCTTGCTTGTTACATATTCTGATGACTCATTAATTACGCCATTGCTATTGGCAGCAATGTGACGGCATCATCGTATTTCTTTTGTGTATTTGCATGTGTTTACTTTGCCTATTAGGCTGTTTTTTTACTTTTTAAATTTTTTTTATCCCCTTGAGGAAAAAGTTCGAAATCACGTGATGTTTGTACCACTCCTGCCTGGGCTTCCAAATGGAAGCCTGCAGTATTCTGAAATAAATAAATAAAAATAAATAAATAAAATTGTGAGTCAGCATCTGTGTCATGTGCCTATTTGCTGTGTCCTGTTATTCGTGCTGTTCGCTAAAGAATGTGTTCATACCAACAAGCCCGGCTAGCCACTATTCTGAAGTATCTCAACTTTGTGCTTGGAAGGCAGCCACTTCTCTCATGTCGGCGCATGATGGCTCTGCAGTCACATAATTGTGGAACGCCCATGGATCCATTTCCATCGCTCTAGGCGTGTTCGGCTGAGGCACTCTGCCTATGGCTCGGACAAAGAGCTGCTCCAGGTCTGGCTGCTCCGAAACTGAGCCTTGAAGTGACCAGCCGAAGATAACATAGGATTCTAACGATGAGCATAGGCAGACATCAAAAAGAGTAGGGGAGTGAGCTCATAACAGTTATGTTTGTAAAAACACGCTACTTGCATAACTGCAATGGATCTGGTTGTCAAATTTTCGCAGAACTTTTACAATTTTTTTCTTGGCTTTCAATTACTGATAGTTTGGACACACCACTTCATCTATGTTTAAGTATAGGCTAGCGAACATCAAAAGTTGAAATTTTGAAGCATGCACTGTTGTGCTTTATAGCACGATATCAGGCGTGCAGTCATGGCCCATGCATGCCATCAATACTAAACATTGTATGACAGCTCTTGCTGTGAAAGGGTCAATGATTCATGAGGCCATGCATTGAGGCCTTACAAACACCTTTTACAGCATAGCAATTTTCTGTTCACAACTGTGCTGTCTGTGGCATTAATGCTATATTCATCAATGTCTTCAATCATTAGTTTTTTACCACTGGCACAGAGTCAAGAACGGAGGCCTTGGGAAACCAGGACAACTGACAAGGGCAAGGTCTAGGAGTACTAATGGTAGGGCACAGCCGGAACGTGAGTCAAATCCCCGAATATTGGCATTAGAATCAGAAAATAGGAAATTAAGGCAAGAACTGTCTGCGCTCAGGGAGGCTTTCAAATCCTTTAAAGAAAGGTCCGAAACACCCCGTAGTCAGATGGAGGCAACGGCTCCAAAACCCTTGGCCGGCAAACCTAAACGTAAAGCCCCCAACCCTGTTCCCACTAGCGAAACAGAGGAAGAAGATTTAGAAACCTCTGAGGCAGAGAAGATGGGAGAGAGTGAGGCACCCCCCAAACACAAAAAAGTCAGAATAGCTGCAAGGTTAGCCACAATAGACAGTACTCTGGCGAAAATCATGGAGCTCATCACTAATCTAAATGCTCGAGTGGGTCAACTAGAAAGGCCCAAAGTTAAGGCAAAGGCAAGCACAGCGGCTGCATTGGCAGTCCACGGAGGCACAAACGGTAGCCCGAGCGCGGACTCTAGGGGTTCGGGTAGTCAACCAATGGTATCATAATGGCTTCAAATGAAAACAATAACATTAAAATATGGCAGTGTAATTGTGCGAGTTTCCGAAGGCGCAAGGCTCCCCTGCAGCAGCTCATTAGATCGGCCAAAGTTAAGCCGCACATTATTCTCTTACAGGAAACACTAGCTAAGGAGGATATCTATCTCTACAGGGTTACAACTCCGAACCCTTGACCATTCCAGGGGGTCGGGAAATAGCGACTTTGGTTCGAAAGGGTACCTCCTATGAAACTCACGAGCTTCCCAAGTACAAGGTTGGTCTAGAAGCACAAATGATCGAACTCATCCTGAAGAACAAAAAAGAAGCTAACATGTATATAGCTAACGTTTATAGCTCTCCGAAAGATAGGAAAATGGATTTTAAGACCCTGTTGGGCTGCATTTCCAGTAAGGCAGATACAGCCCCACTCGTAGTGACTGGGGACTTCAACGCTCCCAACAAAGAATGGGGCTATGGTCATCAGAGCAACAAGGGTACTAATTTAGCAAACACGGCAAGTGAATTAAAATTTGCTCTTATTACAGATGCTAACTTCCCCACGAGAACTGGTACCTCCACTACCAGAGATACAACCCCGGATCTAACATTCCTTCGGGGAATTGAAGGCTCATGGGACAATCTGCAGGAGAATTTAGGAGGAAGTAATCATTACATAATTGAAGTCATCTTACAGACGCAACCACCACCACTAAGGAAATATGAGTACGTGGACTGGGATCTCTTTTGTAAGTTGCTTAAGGAAACCAGCATAGGTGACGAATCTTATGAGGAGCTTTTAGATCAATTGAAGGCAACGATTAAGAAAGCTACTAAAGTAGTCTCAACAGAAATCAAAGTCCCAAAAATGGACTCTAAGCTAGCTCACATGCTGGAAGCGAAAAATTCCCTTCTAACCAGATGGAAGAGTCACAGACTCAATAGAAGACTTAGAGCCAAGATCGCCCAAGATAATCATGATATCGAAACATACGCGGCTCAACTTTCACGTCAACAATGGGACGAAACTTGCTCAGATACAGACGGCAGATTGCACAGAGGAGGCAAATGGAATCTATTGAAGAGCCTACTTAATGACAAGCTCTCCAGAGGTACTACAAACCTCGCCATAAACAGACTCGTCAATAAACAGATAACTATAGGGCGGACAGCAAGAGAGGTCGCAAACGACCTCGCACGCATGTACCTGCCACTTAAAAATGAATATGAAAACGAAGAAGAAATAAGCGAACCTTACTCCGGAATATCGCAACTGGACTTGGACAGTGACTGCACTGCAGCTGAGATAAGGCATGTACTTTTTAATTTAAATGGGAGATCTGCCCCGGGTCCGGATGGCATCACAAATAAACTTTTGCGAAACCTGGATGATGATGCCATTGACATAATCGCGGACAAAATTAACAGTCACTGGAGATCCGGCACTGTCCCACCGAAATGGAGGGAGGCAAAGGTGACGTTTATACCGAAACCCGGCAAACCACTAACAAAGGAGGACCTCAGGCCCATATCACTTACATCTTGTATTGGCAAAGTAGCCGAACATGCTATTCATAACAGGATAATAGAACACATAGAAAACCAGGAGCTTTTCAGGCACAATCTCATAGGCTTTCGGAAGGCATTATCCACACAGGACGCCATGCTCATGATCAAACGGGCTATTATTGACGACCCTAGCAGGAACGTAAAGGACCTCCTGGGTCTGGATCTTATCAAAGCATTTGATACGGTTGCACATAAACATATCCTACATGAAATCTCAACCTTGAACCTGGGAAGCAATTTTTACAATTATGTGAGGTCCTTTCTAGCTAATCGGACAGCTCGGGTCAAACTCGGGATAGTCACAGGCAGTCCATACAATTTAGGCAACAACGGCACACCACAAGGTTCAGTATTGTCCCCACTCCTCTTTAACATTGCCATGCACAGGCTCTCGGAGGAATTGTACAAAATCCCAAGCTTGGGGCACGCCATATATGCTGACGATATCACAGTGTGGGTCCCAAGGGGGTAACTCGCAGCACTAGAGCAGACACTACAGGCAGCGGTAGACACCACAGAATCCTTCCTTAAGGGCACCGGACTCAGGCTATCACCTAGTAAATCTGAGCTGCTGCTCTTTAGACAGGGGAGACAAGGTGTTAGAAACCTTGCGCCTTTAGAAACTCTGCCAATTAAAATCACAGACAACACAGGACGGGTCATACCCAGAGTAGAGAAAATTAAAATTCTGGGTCTTCTCATTGACGCAAGGAGCTGTAACGCTACGGTCCTGAACCGTCTCACAGGTCAGGCCAACAGTACTTTAAAGCTCCTGGGCAGGGTCTCAAATCGAAATGCAGGCCTCAAGGAGGACAATCTCGTCAGAGCATATGCATTTTTCATCAGTCATGTGACGTACATTGCATCATACCTGAACTGGGGGAAAGGAGAGAAGGCTAAGCTAAATGCACTTATACACTCCGGACTCAAAAGGGCTCTGGGACTCCCGCACGGAACGAGTACCGAACTCCTCAACAAGTTAGGACTTCATAACACTATAGATGAGCTCACTGAGGCACATTCGATGTCACAAATTGCAAGACTCTCCAACACTAAGCCAGGGTGTAAAATTCTAGATGAAGTCGGAATACTGCTTTGAGGAGGAGACGTCTCTAAGTTCAAAATACCCGAGGAGGTGGAGACACAATTAGTTGTAGACCCCATACGTAGAAATAGTCATCCTGTCCACAACAAGGGCAGAAGGGACGCCAGGGCCAAATGCATTCTGGGTAAATTGCACCAACAACACAGCTCACCTCTTTTTGTCGATGCAACTAGTTATGGATCGGGCAACTGCTACGCTATTGCCGTGGTCGATGAGAGCGGTAAATTAATAAGCGCGGCATCACTAAGAACGAGCTCCATTCATGCCGCCGAAGAAGCAAGCATAGCACTTGCAATTACAATGAGGAGAGGCTCCACGATTTTCTCCGATTCCCGTACAGCTATTAGGAATTACTCAGCCGGCTTCGTCTCAGTGGAAGCACACAAGTTACTTATACACAGTATTAATACTCATAATTACAACCAACTGGATAGCTCACACATAGTCTGGTTTCCGGCTCATCAGGGCCACTCGGTCAGCCCCAATGGCTGCAATCCTAACGAGCAAGCTCACTCTGCTGTGCGAGATCTCACATGCCGCGCATCAGATCAGGAACTGCTCCAGGATGACTGCGGCTCCTACAAAGACCGACTTACTACTTTTCACGAGATCACCTCACACTATAGGGACGGCAGGAGGTTTTTTCCTCCCCCCCATCAGAAGCTCAACCGAGCTCAGGCAGTCACATTAAGAATGATTCAAACTAAATCTTATCCCACACCTTTTGCGCTTAACAAAATTGACCAGGATTTTCCCGCGGAATGCAAAAGTTGTGGACACACTCCGTGCCTATTTGATCATATGTTCTGGCTGTGCCCCAACCAAAGGGCTTCGGATCTCAACAGTGAGGAGGACTGGAGTTGGCGCATATCCAGCGAAGTCCTCCAAGATCAACTCCTGGCCGTCCGGAGAGCTCACGACATCGGGAAAGCCTTTGGCCTACCGGTGCCTATGTGGGCGGAGCCACCGACTTAGCCTGGGGGCTTGTGCCCTCGGACCCTAGTTTCTCTGGACTAAAATAAAGTTCTTGCCATGCCATGCCATGGCACAGAAAAAGTAATTATTTCACTGAAAGCCAATACTGGTTATGGGGAGGATGGAATGTACCTCTGCTGATAATAATGAGCCAGATTTTCCCCCGGTGTGTATCTGTTCCAGAAAATAGTTCATGTTAACACCACCAGCCTCCAAGGTCTCCACCTTATTAATGTCCATCTAGAAGGACTGACCATCTTGCATAGTTCTATGCATTGTATTTGGAATGCAGTAGCATATATACATGCAGATCTCCACAGAAACTGATTCACCCTTGCAATGGCTTGCGGCAGACATGCTGGTGCCACTACAACTAGTGCAAGCCCTTATGAAGACGCTTTGGTGCAGCTCAAAGTATTCCTGTTAGCTCACAGTAAGGTACAATGAAAGATACAATAGCAAATGTTTGGCACAGACTGGGACGTCTGTACCACCAGTGATTGATACTGTCTGCAAAGAGAGAGTGAATAGCCTAGCAGTCAGAACGTGGTGAGCTGCTCCTGTAATCTTCAGGGCATTGTACAAGGGGGAGTTTGGCCACTAATATAATGCTCACTCTATGTTGAGGTACAGCCCTGCCACTGCAGCTTACAAATCCTGGTGTAATCTCCAGAAGAAACTAAAATATGCAGCCTGCTTATCATCAATAAAGCAACTGCATCAAGGAGATTGGATTGATCCTGTCTGTCAAAAACGAGTACATACGGGCATGAAAGCAACAAATGTTTAATAGTATCAAACTGGGTGTAGTCCTTCCTCTGCATTTCTTATTGTGAACAGCAGTTATGAGCTACAAAATGGGCTTTATGTATCCATCTGTTTGCAAGAATTTTGAGTGATTATTATAAAACAAAAGATTGTCGGGTGGTGGGGGGAACCTAATCCCATTTTGTAGATTATAGCTCTTTCTATTAATAAATTAGATTAAAAGATATCTATGCAAGAGAAAATGCTATTTTATTTTGTGAGTATCCAAGCTCTCTTGCGTTTTCTTAAAATATACAAACTTGAGCAACAATGATGGTTTTGCAAAATAGGACATCAAGAGCTTGGAAGTTGGGATTTCCAAGTTGATAGAAATATTAACCCTTACACTGCCCCTCCCAAGATATTATCTCAGGGACTGACCCTCACACAACCCTTGACACTCCAGAGTACACTAATCTGTGTTTCCAGTGCCCTCATGAAAGAACTTGTGCAAAAAAGAACACTACATAGCCGTAGTGCCGTCTATGCACAGAGTCATCTAAACATGCAAAACTTGCAAGTTACTACATTACTGAGTGCTGGCAGAGCCCATTCTGGTGTTTTGTTGCTTTGTCTTAGCAGGGTAGCAAGTTAACTTGTTGACAAAGAGTGTTAACGTTCAAGACTCAGCTGGTTTGCAGTTGGTGATAGCATTTGCCATACTGAAAAAAGTCACTAGCTGTAACATAAGTTATGCATGTACTAACCTTTCTAACACGTGAATAAATGTAACTTGTGTATTTGGTTACGTCATTTCTCCATCATAGTGCCCATACATTGTCTGTAGCACACACAAGACGTTTCACGTAACCCACTGCAGCTGCATCCCCGATACAGCCTACTGGATTTTTTATCACTGAACATGAGTGCCTGGCATTAGTTTGGGCAGTAGCCAAATTCCACCGTTACTTACTGATCACCATTCATCATCACCATTACTGATCACCATGCTCTGTACCGACTCATGCCTCAAAAACCTGACTGGACAACTGAATCGCTAGGCGCCTGCTGCTCCAAGAATTAGCTTTTGTTGTTCTGTACAAACCTGGTCATTTATACAAAGATGTCGACTGTCTCTCCAGACACCCTGTCGACCGCCCGTACCATGATGCTCACGACACCTACACTTGCATCCTAGCTATTTCCGATTTGCGTGATATTCACAATGAACAATGGTGCAATGAGTGCTTATGTCTCCTCATTATTTGTGTAGCTTCTGCGCATCCTGAACCCACAATCCATGTGTTTGCACTCAGTGATGGCATTCTATACCATCCCAACTCTCGCCCTAAAGGCAGTAACATTTGCTCGTTCTACCCAGCGCTTCCACCAATGCGTTACGAGGCAAAAATAATGAGGCACTTATTAAAAAGGTGTATTTATAGGATATTTACAGGCTGCAGCAATGTTGCATAAAGAATATGGCTGCCTGAACCAGTTGCACACTCTACCCATGAAATTTTCTTTGTTGACAGTCAGCTGTGTCTCCAGCAGCATGCCCCACTGCTCCCTAACTATATATATGCACATTAAAAATGTGTCGTCAGGATTTAATGACCATGCAGCCTCTCTAGAAGCTACCATGCTTTCTATTTCTGCAATAGTATGTAGAGAAAAATCAGGCTTAGCTAAGCACAGAGAAACACCAAACATTCTCGTACAGCCTAACAACCTTAAAAATCAAAACAAAAAGACAAGCGCTCTTGCATAAAACTCCGAAAGCAGACTAAAATTAAATGGCAGTACAACAAAAAATGCACATAATGGCACCCAATAAGATGCTCTGGCATGTCATTAAGCTTCTCACGTCCATCGGGTGCCGACGGCAAATGCACTGGTGCCATGGCATGTCCTAATGACCAATATCTCATTTTTCCCACGATCACGTACGAGTCTCTAACACTATTGAAGAGTTGGGGGCTCACACCTGCTGTTTGCAGTAATTGCGTTAAGTTAATGAGAGCCATTAGAATGTGAGGCTTTGCTACTCCTCTTTTTTTTATGCCACAGGTGCTTCTCACATCTATTCCAATGCCACAGCATTCCATTTCAGAAGCACAGTCTCTACAGCTGTTTAGCAATGTATAAAGATGGTGGACATGTCATTTTTGTTGAAGCATTTATATGTTTTCCACATTTTATCGCTCCATACTTACCATGATCGATCAATTGCTCCTTCAAATGGCCAAACTCCTCCTGCAGAGAAGAATCTAGTGCACATTATGCAACATGTTTCTGCCACGAGCACTTCTCACATATAGAAAGTGCTTGGTCAAGGAACGGATTACGCTGCTTTGGTTGACTTGTGTGGCTTGAGTGTTTGTCACAAATGTCTAGAGAGAAATTGGTGTTTGTTGCTTCAGTCAGCATGGCAATGCTGCATAGGGGGCATTCAAGAGTGGAGGAGAGTCAGGAGGTGTCTTCAGATAAGATCAAATGAGTTGTCCAGGCCCTATTCGATGCGAGTCAAAAAATTAAATTCTTCTAAAAAAAAAAAGAATTTTTATATTTTGCTTGCAGAATGAAGCTTGAACATTCGATTCTTCTGTTTAAAAAGATGAAAGCATACTTTGAACAAGAAGTCGGTGAAAAATCAATTTCTTTCAGCGTTGTCAAATAGGGAAAACTGCAAATTTACGCGCCTAAGGCCAATTTTGAGATCCTGCATTTCAATATTGTGCATGCCTTCTGCCAATGCTTGCTGTTGAGGAGTGGAGAAAGCCATTCCTTTGTAAACAATCACTTCATCAATTTTGTATTTGTGAAGAAAATAACAAAAAACTATATGTTTACCAAGGCGCTTGACATATTCCTACGTGGTTTTTAAATCATGTGGTTTGATGCCGGCATCACCAATGGCTATGAATTACACCGTCGGGCATCTGTTTCTGTGTAGTGTAGCCACTGAACCAAGAATCAACACTTCTTCTTGCAATTTCTACCACCTGTGCGATGGATACCGCGAAGAAATAAGAATATAGATGTCGGAAGTTCCGGACAATGCACCAGTTCAAAGGAACTTGTCGCAAAGGCAAGCGGAGAACTTCTACAGGCGCGAGTTCGTCTGCTGCAACCGAGCCCAACATTGACCAAAGAGAAGTTCTCGAATTGACTTGCTCATCCATTTGAGCTCCATTGCAAGCGTTTAGAAGTTTGTCAGTGTTTTGGAACAAAAATTAATGAAGCTTGAAACGAAAACAAGAACTGCCGAGGAGAGCGCAAGCGCAGTAATCTGCGAGATTGGTTTGTCGAATGTACTTATGAGTGGCATAGCATGCCCCCTCATGTGGGCGGTGCGAACTTGCCATCCAAGATTGTGCACACAAACAAAAGGGACTCACATCATTCTTAGAACTTCACTGCTGAAGCGATGCTTGTGTTGACCACATTGTCTCATCCACCTACTTTTCAAGGCATGCAGTTGTGATTGGGGACACCAGCGGGGGTCAAGCAGCCTCTGCTAGCTTGTGAGACAGTTTCGCTCTGAACGTCAGGTTGGTAGTTGTGGCTTGCGAAGTCGGCATTAGTTATGAGAAGCTCGCTCACTTTTGTGTCATTCCTGGTCTGCCAAGGTTTGTTCACCACAAGATGTTTGTTGTCACTGCCAAAAAAGTGCATCTCACTGCTACGAAAGCTGTCAGCCAGAACCTCGGCAAAGTCAGGAAGATTACAGCACAAGAGGTAGGAGGTTGTGATATTGCAGTTATGCATGATGGCACATGGCGAGAAAGGGGACATAAATGCCACAGTGGTGTTGGCACAGCAATTTCAGTGGCCACGAGATTGAGCTTAGACTATGAAGTGCTCTTGAAGTACTGTCACGATTGCAGCAGGCACAAAGCATTAGATGAAGAGGAAGAGGTCTGGAAAGCTTTTCACATGCCCGTGTGTGAAAAAAACCACCAACTACTCACTCAGCCCATGCAAAGGAAACAGAAGCTGCACTCAGGATTTGGAAAAGGCCATCATCCTACAACATTCCGCTCCAGTTTGCCTTTTCCCTCAGCAATGCATGGTGACAGTAAGGCTGCGTCACTGCTGTGTCACTGGCCGGTGTGTACGGTGATGCTGTCATAATGAAAGAGGACTGCACTAATCATGTGGCAAAACATCTTGGGACTGGCCTTAGAAAACTGAAGATGTCATGGAGCCAGAAGTTGAGGGATGCAAGCATCTATAAGTTACAAACCTATTTTCAGGCGGCAATCACCAGGAACAGAGGAAGTTTGAATGAGATGTACTGGGCTGCGTGGGCATCGTACTTCCATTCATGCTCAATAGATGAAGCTAACGACCACAAGTTTTGACCAGATTGCCCAGACAGGGAGCTTTCCTAGTGAAAACACAAGCAAGCACTAGCCCAGGCTCAACCAGCACCAGCACACACCCCTATCCTCACCAGCGCTCAGGCCAAGGCCATGCTGCCAACGTACGAGAGGCTGACAAATGAAAAGCTGCTGTCTTGGTGAGTTTGAAGGCAAGACATAGAACACTGCTGAACTGCTCAACTGCAGGATTTGGCTGCTTTGTCCCAAGACAAAATTTGCCCCATGCACAATTGTAGAGATGCCCACGGTTATAGCCACATTGTGGTTCAATAAAGGCCACAAAGGCTTTGAGGAGGTGCTGCAAGAGTGGGGCGTCCTTCCAACAAAGCAGCTGATTGCACTCAGTGAGCAGAGGGGCCAGAGAAGAATGAAAAACAATGACTGCCAGACAGATAGCCGATTCAAAGTCTCACCGCCAATGTGAGCAGACCAATCAAACACTCTCCTCGTTTATAGGAGGTCACTTTTGTTTGCTTTAAAAACGAATAACATTGCCTACAGTGAGCGGCTTGTCTTATCTAATTGGCTGCCAAGAGGCGAGGAGCATGCTCAAGTGGAGAGGGATTCGACGGGGCTGAGCCAGTGCACTGAAAATTGATAACTGGACGAAGAGGGTGGTGCCGGTGTCTGCAATTGGTCCGCTTTTCCTTACTTGGCTTGAGGTGGCTGGTTGAAAATTGCGGCGGCATGCAACGGAAGGTTAAGAATGCCGTTAAAACGAATCCTCAACAAAGAAGAGTTGTCAGAGCGAGGTTGTAAATGTACCAAAAGTGTTTGAAAACGTTACATGGCCACGCAAAAAGGTTTATTGTACGCAACTAAACCCATGCTCTCCGGCAGGTGCGAGTAGCCAGTGCTTGAGCGATCGGCAGCAGCCATCTTTTATTCCTTTCGGAACGGGGCAGCCTGCAGCTATTTATAAAAAAATTTAGTTTTGTTCAGCATATTAATGAATATTTAATGTGTACAAGTCACTTTGACGCGGTGAGTTTTCGCGGTCTTGTGACGTCGCGTGACAGACAGGTGAAATGGGTGCAGCCCGAAAACTTTTGACCAATAGCCGAGCGTTAATGGCTAAACGACGTTGAATCAGAAATAACGATTTTTTTTGTTTGGTCCAATTATGCATAATCAGTGTGTACATGTCATATCAGATGGGGAGCTATCGCGGTTTTCGTGATGTCACGTGACAGCTAGGTGAAGTGGGGGTGGTTCAAAAAAGTTTTTGACCAATTGCAGAGGGCTGATTGCAGAATTGGAATAGAAAAGTTTGGAATAGCTTTACGTTATAGTGCCCCAGCTTCAGGCTGTTTGCCAGGTTAGTGTACAAAACTTCATGTACTTAGGGCATATTCAATATCAACCAAATTTGGCACACATAAGCAGGAGGATGTGTAGAGTGCAATGCAGTGGCGTAGCTAGGTCGTCTGGCACCCGGGGCCCTTAGCTCTTCTGTCACCCCCCCCCCCCCGGGTGTAGTTGAGGAAGGCGAGGATATCGACAATTTTCGGGTGTTTTCAGACGTATATGACACTCCCCCTCCCCCCCGCCCCTACTGGCCCCGTGCACCCGGGGCCCACGGCCCCCCGGCTCCCCCTGTTGCTACGCCACTGGTGCAATGAGCTAGGTTTCTACATAATTTATGCCCATTCTTGTTGTGACATCTTACACATGTATTCGTCAATGTGAAAGCAAGGTACATTATAGATCTTTTTTTTTTTTGTCTCTCAGTGTAAAAATACAAGAGAGTCAAAGTTGGTGCCTAATTGAACTCTGTGGTCTTTAAGAAGCAGCTTAGGCTACTTCATAGCACCCTCCTAAGCTCGGTACCACACCCACAGATTACACAAGTGAGTGCATTTTTTCCCTTTCCAAGGAGAAGGACGTTCTATTATGTGCGAAAGTTTCATACAGTTAACTTTATTATTAATGAAAAAAAAAAAGGCTTACGAGGAGCATCTCCCCTTCATCTTGAAAAAAATTACATATGGCATAAATTTTAAACCTGGAAGCTTGGCTTTGAAAATAATTCTACTGAAAATACAGTGGAACCTCGTTGATACGTTCCCGCTACATACGTTTTCCCGGCGCCAACGTTCGCAATCAAGGAGTTACGTTTTTTTACCGTTTCATACGTTCCTGGTAAACACAATTTTTTGGAAACAACGTTCAGTACGTCGCCAAACCGCGATTCGTATGCGTTTTCCGGCCACCAGACTCCATGTAAGGAAGAAAATGCGCGAGGCGCGCGCGACAAAGAACAGTATACAGCTGCCCGCCGCGGCAGCTTCACCGCAATACACGCCCGCCCGTCTCGCGTGAAAACGCCGGCGCGCATTCAATTTCTCATTTAAGTACCAGCAAATCTTCTTCGAGGTCGTCGCACGCAGCATTCACAGCGATCACATACGATCCTATTGCGATAAGCATCTTATTCTATCTGTTTTACAGCGCATGGTGCTATAGTGCCATCGGCAGCGTACTGTACGCTCTTAGTAGGCGATAATCGAAACGCGCCACCGTTCCCTGCTGCAGGCAGCGCGATGTGGGCATCCCGTTTCGCCTCGGCGCCACCCGCCAGCTTGATTTCGTTTCGGTTTCCCGTCGCCATCTTGACACCACGTGATTGAAAAAAAAGAAAAAAAAAAGAAAAAAAAACGCGTCTCGGCTTGCCGGAGCACCGGTAGCTTGACGCGCGTCGGCGTCTCGTGCCACAACAATCCGCGCGACGTTTCGCATTACGCAGGTGTCAACAATAATTGAGTCTGACATTTTTTTTTTTTTTTACTTCCGAATGCACGTGTTCCCGGTTTTTTCTCGCGGTTTTTCCCAAGACATATGAACGGAGTCTTGCTGTACATATACCCTAAAATTCCCCGAGATTTCCCACCCCCGAAAGATAACCCACCAGTCTTTGGCAAGATTGTCTAGCTTTATAAAATAATATGTGCTATTTCCTATAGGTACACTGAAATTTTACCTACCTCATATTTTCACTAGATTTTCGGTGGGCTATCTCTTGGGGTTATACAGTATATCAATTTCGCTTACCTATAAAAAAATGCGGCATCTGTAGCTGCCAAAGGACCTGTTCAGTCAATTTTATACTAACTCAAACTTGGGTGCTAATGGTAAAGAAAAACTGTACACTGCACAATCTCAAAACACAGCTTTTGAGAACTGCCTTACAGAGCATGTTCTGCAAATATGAAGTATTTTATGTTTTATTATGCCTTTTTTTTTCTTCAATGTAATCATTTTTAGGCTGTACGCCACTGCTGTGCTGCCAATCCTCTTGCACCATTCCTCATGTTCCATGCCAGGTCTAACTAAATGCTGGGAAAAACAAAAAATTAAGCCTCCAATTTTTTCAGTGTCTGCACCACGAGAAAAAAAAAGAAAGGGGGACGGGGGGGGGGGACGCAGTATAACAAGAGTAATACTGACCCTGCTGGACACAAACTTCAAACAGTCCACTTGTGAGGTGCTGGTTGTAGTTAGAGGGTGCACTGATGGTGTTTAACCCTGCATATCACAAATGCTATGCAGGTTTCAGTTAGGGGCTGTTCAGCAGACCAATTGCTAGTTAATTACTACACTAATTAGGTTATGACCCGAATAACATTTCTTTGTTTTTATTGTACAAATGTACTCCCCATGACCAAAAATAAATGTGCACAAGTTCAAATTTTCCTCGATGTGGAACTGTGTTTGAACACTATAGGGTTAAGAGCTTGTGTGGGGTCAGTGTAAAACTGGCAACTTTATTGTGTTTGTTAATGAGATGATTTGCATCGCATTTGCTGTGAAAAATCTGTGGTAGCAATAAAGTTGAAATAGCCCCATTTATCACTTTAAACTTGTTAGGGTATGCAAGTTCGACATGTTTATCGAGAATGACAAACATGTTCTTGGCTTAAACTTGTGCTATTTAGGAAGAAATAAAGATTGACATGCAACATAATAGTCCTGCCGAAACCCGCAAGGTGGAGAGAAGTAATTAATAAAGGGAAAATGAGACATCCACCTAATTGTAGCAATTGCTACAAAGGAAAACCCATACGGGTTCCTCGAAAGAAAAGCCTCGCAGTTGAAGAAAAATTCGTCCTGGTCCGGGACTTGAACCCGGGACCATCGCCTTTCCGGGGCAGCTGCTCTACCATCCGAGCTAACCAGGCAGCTAGCAGAAGGTAGGGCAGCTGCTCTACCATCCGAGCTAACCAGGCAGCTAGCAGAAGGTAGGGCAGCTGCTCTACCATCCGAGCTAACCAGGCAGCTAGCAGAAGGTAGGGCAAAGTCGAACTTGTCAACAACTCAAAGCAAAGGCAAGAGTTTGACATAATAGTTCTGCGGAAACCCTCAAGATAGACAGAAGTGATTAATAAAGGGAAAATGAGACATCTACCCAAACATCGCAATTGCTACAAATGAAAATCCATATAGGTTCCTTGAAAGAAAAGATTGACATATTAAGAAAATTATTTTCAAAATATTAAATTTTTGTTAAACTGCTTAAGTATAGTGTGTTCAAGAGTGCTTGAACAAGTTAAATGTTGCTTGTCTTTTTTACTGTTGTTGCCCTCATGAAGACAAGTCCCCTTGTTGAAATGTAGGCTCCAGCGATGTCCAGCTTGTTTGAATATCGTTGAAAAGTCATGCACTTTATTGCACTCTTCGAGATAAACCTTTACAACTTTCATTCAGCAGTCTCCATCTTCCTGTGAACCTCTGTCTGTTTCAATATGCATGGAATTTTAATACAGAAAGAAAGTTGCTAGAGCAATGAAAAATGCCCTGGAATGTAAATCAATTTGTCAAATTAGATTATTCTCATTTTAAAAGTTTACAAGAAAGAAGTTTCTAAATTAAAGCTATTATGTGCCCATGAGGCATATTTGCGATTTCTTTCCGGAAAATTACGTCAGTGAAATGACCCAACAAAACATAGCTAACAAAAAAAACAAACACAGTGTACTATATCACAGTCTTTCTTTCCAATAAAACCTCAAGTTTGAGATATTCTGAAAATCACCGAACAGGGTCCTTTTGGCAGTCACAGGTCCCATATTTTTTTTTGTGGGTGAGGAAATTTCTTTTCCTGGAACAATCTACAGAACAAAACAAAATATTAAATTGTGGTGTTTAATGTCCCGAAACCATACAGGAATTATGAGGCACGCCGAAGTGGGGAACCTCTAAGTAATTCTGACCACCTGGAGTTCTTCAACATGCACCCAAAGCACAGTAACCGAGTTTTCTTGCATTCCATTCCAATCAGAATACAGCTGCAGTAGCCAGGAATTCAACTCGCAGCCTCGTGCTCACTAGCACAATGTTGACGCTGCTGAGCCACTGAAAGCTGGCACATCTACAGAATTGTCTCCCACTGGGTTTAACATCTGAAAATATGTAAATTTTATCAAGATTGAAGAAGCTGAGCTGGACCGTCAGTTCCACCTTATTTTGAAGTACTCGGGGCATTTTATTTATGTATCTCTGCAACAATCTTTAAGAAAAGTGTGGAATATGTCTCATATTAGGGCTGTTGATTCATGAAAATTTGCCAAAAATGCAGCACATCCAATGTGCCTTGTTGGAATATAAACACAGAGAAATTTACCAGGCAGTGTTCACGCTCACCTTGTCATCTAGCTCAAGGATGCCCCAAACGAGGAGCTCTGCAATGCAATGCACCTTTGAATGCAACCAGCGTTATAGGGGTTAAAAGAGGCAGGCTGGTTTCTACGCTATTTGCGTGGGGTACCAGACCTCCCCTTGGAGGGGCGTTGATGCGACTGTCTGCATGGTTGCCAGGCAGTGCAACATATGTGCAATGTGAGGTCATCTCCTCTGGTGCCCTCCCTCCCGTCTCATCGAGACTCGCCGCGTCCCAGCCCCCTCACCACCAGTGGCCAACAACCCGCATATGTAGGCCAGCTTACCCCTTCTACCTTCCACTGCTGCAGGCGAAGTAGCTAAGCCATCGCTCCTAAATGTCACCACCATAATGCAGTCAAGTTTGAGGTATTTGGCGAGACAACAGCAGCAGGCGGCAGCCACGATCAGCAAAAGAGGCACAGGGGGCTCACAAAGAAAGCTTCGTTTTTAAAAGTTATTGTGCCTTGTATGAGCAGAGTTATGGGCAATAAAATGTTGCCCATGCCTTCATCGCCTTTCCCTTTTTATACCATTCCCACTGCTCTACAGGCTGTGCTGCCATGCTGGTGTGCAGGGATACCTGCAATGCTCTGGCTATCATCACACTGGGCTTTGGTATCAGCATCATCTCCGAGGTCAGATGGGATGACAAAAAGGCTCATGCTGTGCCAAGTGATGCCGGAGGACACACTATGGATGCAGTGGCATTGCGTGCCACTACCATATGTAGTGCTACCACATTACAAGAAACAAAGTTTCCCCATTTTGTGTCCTCAGGCTTTGCCATGGCAGTCAGTGCATTATGGCTCGGCTGAATAAAGCACATGGCTACGGTCACTAAAAGTCATGGTTGACACACCACATTCCAAATTGTCACTTTTTAAAAACACTAAATTTCACACATTTATGAACAGAAACACTGCAGCACGTGCACATACATTTGTACAATGCTTGGATTGCACCTTATTCGTAGGCGCACAATAAAGGTGCTGGAGCATGCAAACGCACAGGAGAGATGAAAAATCAACTTAAGTGAGGACAATGTTGTCCACTCTGGAGGAGCCAGCTCAACTTGAGCAGACAACTGTAGCTCAAGAGCGAAAATTCAAAACTCATGTACTTTATTGCGCTCTTTGAGATGATGGACATTTACATGTTTTATTCAGCAAACTCACATTGATCAATATAATGGCATTGTTCTGGCAGGAGGCACTGATAAGTTGTGATGAACAAAGAAATCCAACCAGTGGCCATTGTGTTTCATTGACTTTTACAATAAACATGAAAAGAGGAGATTACAAAAAGTTAAAGGAATGGGCAAGAGGACATTGACTAAAATTGTAAGTTCCCTGCTGCTTGGTACAGGAATTACACCTAGTTAAGCTATTCATGACAGCACTGTCTAGTGAGTGGGCAGCTTTACTTGCCATATTCACAACGCTACACAGCCCCTTCAGCATTCCCTATCGAGTGCAATCTGCAAACATGACCTAAGAGTATAATATTTTCATTGGTGCAGTAAAATATCTGACATATATGACAGAAATGCGTGATGAAAAACCCAGAAGTGAACTACAGATTCACTTTACTTCAAAAGACATATTTCAAAAAATATTTTGAACGACTGAACAGGAATCTAATTTAACTCTTTAAGAGGCCAATTAATTCTGTTGATTTAAAACTTAATTTCACTGAATGTCTTACATCTTCAGAATCGTAAAAGTGTACACAGCTGCATAATTGAACAAGAATTTTAAATCCTTTGGTGACTTTTGTCAAGTTTACAGAATGCGGACTTCATGTAAAAACTCACTACAGGCACAAGTTACCGGCGACAAGTTATCTTTTTCTCCCCTTTCACTCCCATTTTTTATTATTTCCTACATTTCAATTTCAACCACAGCTAACTTACCCAATGCTTTCCTTGGCTTCATTGTCTGTTCGCTTTATGTGGTCATGATTAACCAAAATTGAGCACTCAGTTCCCCTTCTCTCGTTTATTCATAGCGAAGGTCTCGAATCTGGCAGTTTTGGTGTCATTAGGTAGCACACAAGGGTTCATTAGCCACGCGTCTGCTCTCCCAAGAACATGTGTTACGCGACACCATTGGGCAAAACGGATGCTCCACATCTGCCGTTCATGGCTCTGAGTGGCGCTGGCTAACACTCCTAGGGCTATATTTACTAAACATAAATACCCAAGTTAGTGAACTAATTGATGGCCGTTGCTGTAGCACAATTGGTAGTGCAACTTACATGTAATGCGGAGGCTGTAGGTTCAGCTCCCACTGGCGATAAGTTATCTTTTCGTCCACTTTCCCCCATTTCCTTATTCTTTAAATTTCAATTTCGACCACAGCTAATTTCCCCAATGCTTTCCTTGGCTTCATTGTCTGTTGGCTTATGTGGTCATGATTAACAAAAATCGAGCCCCTCAGTTCCCCTTGTTCTCTAGTTCAGCAATACACAAAGTTCTTTAAAGGAACACTAAAGAGAAAGATGGTTTGATCTGTATTACTAATTACCCTTCTACAATACCAAAAGTGCCACTCTTACTGCGAAAGGAGACTTGCTAAGCCAGAAATGGCACAAAAAACAAAAGACGGGTGGCACCGCCATGTTCAAGCCCCCGCAGCAGCTCGCCGTGACGTTGTGGATTTTGACAGTGTCTGTTAGGACTTCGTTGAATGTTATTGCTAAAAATGAGTTAAATTGTTTCTAAAGGAGCCGAAGGTAGAATATGGCAAGCTTCAGGAACCGTTACTAGGCCCACATGCCGCCCCTCCTTCCCCCTCCCCCCCCCCAAAAAAAACCAATGAAATTTGTGATGCCACACTTGCGTAATAGTACTGAGGTCTTGGTGCAGAATTTAAAAAAAAAACAAAAAAAAACTGACCTTCATTCTGTCCTCCAATAATCAACATATTATTGCAAAATTAATGAATATAGAGTTTTCAAAGACTACCTTATCAGTATAACTGAAGTATAACTTCAGTGTCCTTTTAAAGTTACCTGGAATAAAAACGTAAGTTCTCACATAGCCATACATAGCACAGTCCCAGCAACACTACTGACCATAGTAAATAACCCTGTCCAATCACCATATAATACTGTCATGAACACCCAAGATAACCTCTAAGTGAAACAGGCAACCTACAATTACACTAGAAAGACTGCTAGTTGTTTGCAGATATGTAGATGCAGCACATTTAGCATATAGGCAAAGAAGCAAGTGCACACCTCAAAGTGCAACACTTCAAGAGGTGTGCACTTCTCTGGTTGCTCATTTCGTAAGCGCACTGTACCTGTTACCTTTAATTAGTTTGAAGCTAGCCAATGTGATTGAGCTGCCTGGCTGTAATGGCTGTAGTTTTATAGAGAGCAGATAAAACACAGAGCATTTGTTGTCCCCAAACTACCCACCATTATAATTAAATGAACACAACAATCTACAGAAACTGAGTGAACTGTACCATGCACATCAAGTAGCATTGACAGTGCTCGCAGTTCTACCATCAGTCGCGTTCGCGACCAATATTTAGATAACCACAAAACCCAGCAGCATGTGCGAAGCCTTTCCTGTGTGTATTTTGGAAGATCCTTCATCCTTTTTGCCCAAGGTATATGAAAGTCAGTAACGAATGGCTATTCGCTGGATTCCTTGAAGTGCCACAAATGAGCAGTACAGTGGAGAAAATGAACTTAATGAGCTAGCAATCCTACAACCACTTAAATTTGTTATAAGCACAGCATGACAACTTGTCAATGGGTGAAGCATGGAGAGCTTGCAGCATGCTAAAAAAAATTAAAGGAGAGGAAAGCCTTGAAGGAAACTAAGGGAAATTTTTGGACCTTCATAACTCTACTGGTAAAAAATCTGAAAACTTCTTATGCAAAAAGATTCGTGAGGTGGTGCCTTTTCATACCAAAGGCTTTCTTAAAATACTTCGAGCTTACTTAAAGGGGCCATGACAAATTTTCGAGCTTGAATCATGCATTGCATGTTAAAATCGTATGTGCCCCCAGCAAGCTTACAAAATTTTAGCACATTCGGTGTGGTAAAAAAACCTGTATTTGGATTTTTTTTATTATATTGCAGTTGAACTGTACAGCAGTCTAGCAAGACAAACTGGTAACAAAATGATATTGTACCCCCAGCAACAGCTCCCTCGGAGTAACAAAAGCCAACCGTGAAAGCCACGCTTTTGTGTGCTGCAAGAGCTGGAAGTGACTGCAGAAACGCGAAATGTCTCATGGTCGCCATGTGTCGTTTCGTTTTCACATGTGTATCTTGGTGGTGAGCCTGAGAAAGCTTCTGTAGGTGTTCACTGGTTTCTGCTGCTTTTACCGCTCGTTTAAGGGAATTAAGAGGCAGAAATCAAAGGCAATGGCCTTGCTGTGCCGTCGGGTGCCACAATGTGTAGAGCAAGATGTCCGATGAGGTTTTGGACTGTTTTGGAGCAGATGACACATCGGTGGCCCCACACTTCCCAACACAATGATGATAGCCATTGGTAGGAGGGGTGGCTTAGAGGCAATTCAAATTGAATATCGGACTTTAAATGTGCACCGAGAGCCCCTTTATATTTTTGTGTATGTATGGCAGGATCTTCTTGATACGTTATTGGAAGAAGAAAAAGAAAGGAAAGAAAGACATACTAACTGGGAAAATGTATGACCCAAAGTCACTAAAAAATTTGGCAGACTCAACTATAGTTGGCATCTACTTAATGCGAGGCACTGCGCGAATCATTGCAGTAAGAGATGCCAGTGCATGCGGAGCTCGTGGGCCTCGAGCGGCCCGAGATACGTGTTGTTTTTGCAGCTTCGGCAAGTTTACGTTTGTGCTCATCGAATTTGGACTGGGTGGGCAGCTTCTTCGCGCGAGGCGTCTCCCACATGTTCCCACTCGTCCAGAATCGTTGCAATATGAGATGCCTACATGCGATGAGCTGGTGGGGCTCCAGCGACTTGAGACATGCCTTGTTGTTTTCCTACTGCATAGCAAAATGTTTTAAGATAGTGATGGGTAACCGATACGAAATTGAGCTGGTGAGCAACAATGAACTATAATGCCACCAGAGTGAAACATAATGCTCAACTTGCGCCGCCTGCAGCAGGGAACGGCGGGACACTTGGGACTAAAGGTAAATATTAAGTCAAGCTAAAGTGACAGATTAATGCTCAAGAATGTCTAAGCCATTAATATAATTGTGAACGAAGCTTTAGTAATCAAGAATTGAGGTAGATGCAAAAATTGGAGGACGCTTAAGCTTCGCCTTCAAGAGTGGAACGCGACAGCGTTCCCATCGACCCGCCAAGGGGTGTAAGACAATGCGCTACGGCGCAGGGATCACTTACGAGGCGCCCCGCATCGTACTTTGCGGCCACCTATCACACGGAGAGCGTTGAGCAACGCAGCGTTCGGCGCGGCAACGAAACGTGCGCCTGAGCAAACGGAACGAACCAAGGAACTCGGTGTCTCGGAGGGGGAAACTATCTACGCCAGCCAAACGTCGTGATCGGCACGGGCAGAGAGATAGATAGATAGTGATCTAAAGAAAGGAACGGCGCTTGATTCTGCAACCCGCGTGAGAGCACGGCGAAGCGTCGTCAGGGGAGAGGGAGTCGGAGCCGCGACGCGCCTGGCACTGGTCCGCGCACAGCCCCAATACGCGCATGGCGCGCCACCTGTCGGGGCAGCGCTGTACATTGAGAGCAGGGGGTCTTCTGTGTTTGCCGCAAGATGGCTCTGCGTGTGCGGTAAGCGCAGAAGAAATGTAGCGGAAACTTACTTCGCTACTCGTGTAAATGCGACTTCTGTAAGTTACATGCTCATAATTACCGATATACACCGCAGTATAACTTTCTACGGCACGTTTTTAAGGCAACACCGCGTTCACTAGAAGCGCGTTTGTACCGCTTTCAAGCGTCGAACTCGTGGCTGAGTGGTAGCGTCTCCGTCTCACACTCCGGAGACCCTGGTTCGATTCCCACCCAGCCCATCTTGGAAGTTGCTTTTTATTTATGAAGAGCCTGCCGTGATTTATCGCTCACGGCCAACGCCGCGGACGCCGACGCCGACGACACCGGCTTTTCTGCGACACGAGCTCCTTAACGCTATCGCGTTAAAACATGTTTTAACACCCACCTGGGACATTCAAGTACTAGACCGATGACGTAGGCACTCCTCATTATAATGCTGTCGCTACTACTCAATCACTTGTAACAAAAAGATATTTGCATTGCATTATGGAAGAACATGGAAGAAAATGGTACTTGTTCCCTCCTATTTGAATTTTACAAAAAAAGAATCCATCGACCCTATCCTTGACAACAATGCAGGCGGTTGAAAGGTTTTGTTTTTGCTTGACCCTGCAAAGCTTGCGCTTTCGTATTTCAGTAGTTTCGTTATAGTTAGTGCTGTGCTGGTACTGCTGGATCATGAAACTCACACAAACTGCAAGTAGTAGCAGAGAATTACATGTCCATGTGTTGTCGTGGCATGGCAGAACAGTCCACACCACTTGACCAAGAGCAGCTGCAGTGGCGAATTTAATGCTTTGTCTTGACTCAGTTTCTCCAAGGCCGAGCGTTTGCATTTTGCACAAGAAAAACGTAGCACCGTCTGTCAGGTGCCGTTTGTCGCACCCGTCTGTCAGGCGCCACTGATGGCAGTAAGGAGTGGCGATGGCAAATGCAACATTCCCACTCCCCACTTGAGGGCAAGCGATTTTAATTGTGATAAAAGTGCACGGACCCTTCAGATGCAATTGTCTCTTAAACTAACTCTTTTCTTGGCACGGTACACTACAAACGGACTACACCACATGCAATGTGCAGATAGGTGAAGATGCTTATTGCAATAGGGTTGGTGGCGATAGCCATGAATGCGACATGCGACAATCTGCCAGGAGATTTGCCAGGACCAAAAGAGGAAACTGAGTGTGTGCCAGCATTTTCACAAGACACAGCCAGGCGAGTATTGTTGGGAAGCGCCTCCTGTTCAGATGGGATCTAGCAGCTTGAAAACTTACCATACGACCGAAGTTTGGCGACATACTGAATGTTGGTTCCGCAATATTGAGTTTTTCAGGAATGTATTAAATGGTAAAAAAGAAGCGTAACTGCACTGGCTCATTTTGTTTGTACTAGATCGCGAATGTTGGCACCGGGAAATAGCAGGAAATGGGATTGTATTAACGAGGTTCTACTGTAACCATATTGGCCCCTCTACTCTCAGTTAAAATGATAAACTGACAAAAGTTGGACAACTGTGTCATGGCCCCTTTAATATGTATCATGCTAAACAAGGTAGTAAAAGACATGCACGCTTGCACAAATTCTCATTCCTCCTGGCCAAGGTGGCCCATTTTTCACAGCACTTTGTGTCAGCAGCCACCAATCAAAGTTTCACACTTGCATATTCATTCCTCTTTATGCATTCTTACTACTGTTACATTGCAAACTTGCATGCTACTTCTCAGCAAAATGGTGCATTCAATAAGCGGCAGATTATGAGTGCAGATTGTACTTGCCACTAAACCTAAGCTCTGTTGTGCCTGTCTAACATAAGCATGTAGGGAGGTCTATAATTGTCATCTAAATTTGAGCAGTGATGGTACGTTTCCAGATCAGAATATTACAGTACGCTTACTTTTCATACAAATGAACTAGAAATCCTGAATGACTAGCTTAAAAACTTACCCTTATGGGTTGTGTCTTTTCAAAAAATATAAAACCACAGAAAAAAAGTTCTTACACCTTTAATAAAATGCTGTGCAGATTTCTAAGCAAAATAATGTCAAAAAGCAAAAAGCTTTGTTGTAACTGGAAGGCAATTTGCCATGTTGGTGACAGCCTGGAAGCTCTCTTGGATGGTTGGCATGACGGTAAAGTTGCAATGCCCTTGATAATCTGAAAACACAATGCTTTGAATCCTAAGCATAAATGAACAACAAAAATATCCAGTATAAAATCATGGCTATGCATATGTTCTTGGTGCTGCACGTAGCATGTGTCATGAGTGAAACATTCCAGAAGCACACATACAAAGTGCCATGCCTGCACAGCACAGTAGTTCCTGAAAAGCCAAATGTATGTCCAGAGATGATTTGCACTTGTGCTCAATACAGTTCGTTCACACAATAGTGCAGAACACTTGTTAGCCAAGCAGCGGCAGAACGTGAATCCCTGTTACTGGCACCACTGCATCAAAAATGTTACACAGCGAAAATGTTACACAGCTTTGCTAAGAGAAAGCTGGGTACACTCACTAGAATGTGAGATGTAAGCGACATTGTCACGAGCCGTGCCCAAACAGAAAATAAGAGTTGACACTGCCTGAGAAACCAGCCCCAGCAGCATCATCAAGGCAACCTCCATCATTAGTGGCATCACCCACAGAATGCGAGAGGGGTAAGTTGACAGGAAAAGAGCTGGACTGCTTCAGAGGCCACGTGGAGGTCTTCACAGCTCTTGTATCCAGCTGCAAGAAAGCAAATATGGCACCACATGATATTAAGTCAGATATACAAATATGAATACCACTGAAACTAAATACATTCTGCTGTACGTCACCCCATGTAGCCACTTATGTTTTCCTTGCCAGTGAGACAAGTAGTAAGTGCCTGTATGATTTGAAGAAGGGAGAAATATGCTCCTTAAAAGGCTGAATGGCCTGTGAGCTTAGCATAAATTTACCATGAAGCCCAAAAAAGTGCACAACCATGATGACTGGTGTGTGCTACTGTGCAGTCTCTTCAGAAACAGTCACTGCAGTTGCCCTTTCCAAACCATCTGCCAAGGAATATGCATCATTAGTGACTGCTGCAATAAAGTAGAATGTAACACATCTAAGACAAAGGATCACATACAAACACAAGAACAGTTTGTATATGCTAGCTGTGTATTCTTCTTCAATTTCACATTACATTCCACTTGGTGCAGGTATTAAGATTTCATTTTAAAAAATGTTAAAATGAAATATAAAATTTTTTTTAATGGAATCTTAATACCTGCACCAAGTGGAACGTAATGTGATGTTGAAGAAGGATACCAGCTGTATGCTTACAGGGGCCCTGCAACACCTTTCCTTCAAACATGAGAACATACTGGAGTGAGTGCAAAGCTTTTCAATGAAAACATTCTAAAAAATTTGAGAAGAATCTAATAATAATGGAACCATAAAAACCACAACATTTACTTTCCCCATTACACCTCAACCGAAAATTTCTACTCAACTGGCATGCCTGCCTATCGCTCCTTTCATACTTTTCTTGCTTTCTGCAGTGCACTTATGGTAATCCTTCAAGGTTGGCGTCTGATAATTTTCCCGAGAATGATAAAGGAGCGATGACAGGATAGGCGAGAAAGGTTAACAACCGCTGACTGATTTCTAGTTAGCTTAAAAGATTGACGACTGTGGATGCATGCTCAACTCATGGTCATGAGCTATCGCCGAATGACTGATGTCATTGAGGGTAGCACAATAGGGGAGACCCCAAAAGCAGGAGAGAGTGAGTGATCTCTTATGTGAGATTGTGGGCTCTCTGCTGCATGCAGAAGAATAATATTTGGCTCGCATGTTCACGGCAGCATTGCCCTTAAAAAAATTCGCAGTTACGCACGAAAGGCAAAGCATTGATTGCGATAGCAAATTATTAGTTATACAAAGTAACGTTAATAGTTTCACGTAATAGTTCTGCGGAAACCCGCAAGGTGGAGAGAAGTAATTAATAAGTGGAAATTAGGGGAAACCATTACGTCAAACTCTTGCCTTTACCTCGAGTTGTTTACAAATTTGACTTTGACCTGCCATCTGTTAGCCGCCTGGTTAGCTCAGGTGGCAGAGCGGCTGCCCTGGAAGGGCGGTGGTCCCAGGTTCGATTCTCGGACCAGGACGAATTTTTCTTCAACTACGAGGCTTTTCTTTCGAGGAACCCGCATGGGTTTCCTTTGTAGCACTTAGCTACATTTGGTTGGATGTCTCATTTCCCCTTATTAATAATATCAATAGTATTAGCAGCTGTATAAACTGCGGCAAACATTCGCCTACTAACTAAATTAGCAAGGACGGTGTCATGCACACACAGGCAAACACAAACACATGATGACCGCGGACACTTGCTGTCAGAACACTGCTGTGATGAAGAGCAGCAGCAGCAGTGGCGAGCGAATTCCTCTTGGTGCTGCCTCTCACTTCAACGTGAACTAGGTGCGCGAGAAAACAGCACACGTGAAGCCATCAGCTATATTGGGTTGACTAGCCTTTGAACCCACCATCGATCACTTCCAAGACTCAGCTGCACCATGCATAGCCGGAGAGAAGTGGAGATGCGCGATATGCCGCCCCCCTTCCTGCAGTCCCTACACCCTCCTCCTAGTGTGGCGCACAAGAAGATGTCGCACCAAGCCGCCATCCTTCTCAGCTCAACCTCGCATGTTTTTCTTTGCACCTACAGCATACAGCATGCGGACGCAATTTTATTAGAGCTGGACTTCATACGGAACCTCATGGCAACGACGACCATGGAAATCCGCCTAGTGTCCATATATTTGCTACCACAATAAAAGCCCACATGCACGCACGTATACATGCAGACTATGGTTTTCAAGATCAGGCAGTGCGTAGTGCCTTTCCCAGGTCCTGCCACTTGACATGCTCCCCAGCATAATACAGTCGAACCCACTCATGAATTTGATAGTTCCACAAAAAGTGGCCGTTATAACAGTAGTTTAAGTGGGCTGGCCCTTCAAAACCTGAAAAAATTAGATACACAGTCATTCTTCTGCCACAGTATTATTACAAAGTGATAACAACCCCTCCGGCAATAGCAAGCCTTTTTGCTTTGTGAAGCAACTCCTGCTGCTGCATGCTTACACATGAATTGAACCGCTGTTGCAATGAATCGAATCTGCCGTTACTGGAAGAACTCGTGCACGATGCCCACGAAGAAATTCCTTCCTCAGTGTTCACTATCAACCGTGCAGCAGTTTTCAGTGAAAGCTGACAGTTGCATCAATTTAGTTTCTGCAAGTACAAACACTAAAACAGTTGAGTGCCTCGATGCTCCTGTTCACTTCAGCGTATCCTACCACATCATTTTTAAATGCAGTAGCAAAGCACGTTAGCAAAGACTTTACAAAGCTAGTGCATTTGCAATGACAACAAACAAAACGATGACACTTTCTGGTTGCTAGTTTTTAAAAAATCTGCTTAATTTGTGTGTAACATCAATCCAAAGAACGAAATGCTGCCCCATAGTTCTTTCAACATGTCACCTGATTTTGTATTTTACAATTAGCAGGACTTGAGTGGATTCTGGGTACGTGAACAAAGCATTCTAGGTGGCTGAAAGTGGAAACTACTGCAGCATACATGCCACGATTTGCAAAGGTCTTGCTGGTCTCGCCAATATGGCCTTTAGAGCTGAGCATCAGCCACGCGTATTTCCATTTTGTCAGTGGCACAAACACGCGAAAGCTGCACTGCCTTTGCCCGATGCTGGTGCGCATGTGTGAGGTGTGAGAGAGATATTTGGGGATGGCACCTAGTCACTATGGAGGAGTGCATTCTTTGCTCCATTCGCCCCAAGCCGATGGCAATAGGCACTATGCGAGAATCGGTGCTTAACTTTCATTCAAACGGGACCACAGTGGCCGACACAGAGTCAGTAATGGTGAAGCATACAAAACAACAAATTCGCAGTAACAACGTGCCATTATTCATTGGTCTGCAACCGCTAAAGTGGCATCTACCTAAGCCTCCACCCCCGTGCTTCGCACCGTGTCACTTTGCTTCCCTTGGCAGGAACCCTATGTGTCAGGCCTGCTGGTGAAGCACAAGTGAAAATGATATCATGGAGATTTATATTATCCCCAACCTCGCCAAAAAAAGGAAGAAAAAAGAAAAGCCATTCAAACATGCATTCGACCTACAGACCTCCCAATCACTAGTGCGGTGCTGTGACCACTATGCCCCAAAAGGTAAACGGAGGGAGAGCTTATTCTGGAGTATTTATTGGCAGTCATGTAGTGCAGCTTGGCTAGTGACAAACGGGCGAAAATGCGCCTGTGTCCATAGTATCTAAGCATAACCTCCACATTCATAATAGTAACAGTGCGAACAAGACGACAACGAAGTGAAAGGACAAAGGACGAGCGCTGACTCACAACTGCAAGTTGTGAGTCAGCGCTTGTCCCGTGCCCTTTCCCTCCGTCGTCATCTTGTTCGCACTGTTACCATTATGAATGTATACCAACTCGCCCAAATTTCCACAAGGCTGAGTATGCCGAGAACTGAGAAGTTACATTTTCTGCTTTGCTTTGGCCAAAAAAGTATGAATTTTGAAAGGCTGAATGTCATCAAGATCAATTATCAGCAATTATGTAAACAAAGTGGCAACAAACCATGATCTCCAGATAACGACATAGTATCCGCTGACTCTTTGCACCTTAGAGAGGCGACATGCAGACACATTCACAAAGACTCTGAGCGAGTAAAATTGACAGCAATGATAGCAACGCTTCAGCAGCTATTGGTCCAGGGATGACAGGGAATGAACGGTGTCAGAGGAGGTTACGTTGCAAAAACTGACTGCCTGATTTCATGCTCCCTCCTTGTTTCTGGCCTAAGAACGGGCCTTGCATTATGTTCGCCTTTATGGCATGAATATAATTTCTTTTTAAATATTTTGCCACTTCAAACTGCAGTGGGCTAAACCAGTAGGCACCACTGTGATATATAATAATAATAATAATATACCTTTATTCATAAAAACAAGTGGTACAAAGTGCCAAGGCATTAGAAAAAAAGTTGCTACAAGAGCAACTTGACTGGTCCTAATAACCAGAAGGTCTAAAAGGCAGCAGACAGCAAGGAGCGAGAAAAAAAAAGAAAATGAAAGGAAAGAGGAACAACGAAAATGGAGAAAGGAAAGAGTAATGGCATGTAGTACTTAGATCTCACTTAAACAATTTGCTTCATACATGAAACAGCTCAGGAAAAACAAACAATATAGATATATAGATACACAAAACTCTTAAAAAGAAAAACATTAGGTACATGGTTAAACCCAATTCTTGGGGCAATAGAAATTATACAGGTCTCTGCCAGAACAATTTGGTACATCGATGGACGCAAATCTGAGATTATTCAGCAGAGTGGGGAGAGTGTAACAAGTCATTTGGTTACCACAGGTTGAATGCACATGCGGCACATGCCAGTATTCCGGGGACCTGGTGTTATAACATGGGATGTGTGTTTTAATCTAGCCAGAGATGAAACAAGGCTTAAGTTCCGTTTGGTTTCTTTTAGGTATCCAAGAGCAAGGCGGTAGTTGAACATATCACTGGCTTTAAGTACCCGAAGTTTTTTAAATAGGGGCTCAGATGGGGAGTCAAAGGGCATATCACTAATTACGCGGACAATTTTCTATCACTACCATGTACGGAACCGTGTTTGAACACGCAATCACAGACAACTTTGCTGTGTTCAATTGTGTCATGGGCACTTTGAAGTGCTGCCTGTCCGATAACCTTGGTGGCATGGAGGACGACACCGCTCTTGCCGATAGTGGCAAAAACGTCACCACTGACAACAAATTGCGCATGCACTCGCCCTTTCACTGTATTTAGTGACGGCAGTTTGCAGTAACAACGAATAAGGTGCTCTGTGGGCACCCGCTTTTACATGTCATTTCTTGTTCTTTGCAGCATAACTTGGCATTATATTCGTGGTCACGTTAATTGTGTGCAAATGCAGTAACACTATTAATGAATTGCTTTATTCACAGCAGTAGCAAGTAAAGGTAGATGTGTAAAAGCTGCATGAAAAGCAAAAATAAATCAGATGAAAAGGAAGTCCTTGTGGCTGTTAAACAGAGCATTTGAAATTAATGCAATAAATTGTTTAATTCCTTTGCCTAAAAAAAATATTTTAAGTACAACTCAGACAAATGATAACGTAACTGCTTATTATGCAGGACTGGATATAATGTGACTTTTTATGACTCCTGTTTATCTTCCCATAGAACTCAATGTATACGCATACCACTTATAGTACAGCTGAGCGAGATGAAGTGCCGGTTGATGATAAGGCTGATTTTTCAGTTATTAATAATGAACTAGCAACCTTCTTGGAAGGCTGCATGCCCAGCTTTTATGAGTGCACTGTCAAGGAAAACTGGTCAATGTTTAAAAAGAAAGCTAACTGTCTAACAAGCAAATATGTACCTCTGCGGCTCAACCGTCGCAAGCGAAGGTCACCTTGGCTTAATGTGTCCTTAAAGCGCCTTCAGAATCAGAAAAAAAAAAAAAAACTTTTTCCGAAAAATAAAGCTCGGGAATGGTCATGGTGATTGAACCGCATATGAACAGATCGGCTGCAAATATAAAAATTCGATTACGGATGCTAAGCACACTTTCTTTAGCACTACTTCACCTGCTTTGTTAAAAGACGACCCCAAAAGGTTCTGGGGAGTTGTTACGGGTGCTTGCGAAACCGTATTGTCAATAACTGACAACAGTGGCGTTACCGTTCCTCATTCGCAATTTTGTTACGTATTCAACGAAGTATTTTCAAGAGAATTTTTGCATGAGCGTGCTGAGTGCCTGCCAGGATTTTGTGACGCAAACATTCCTATAATGGTTCCTGTAGTAATTGATTACGATGGTATCATTGGCCTTACTAACAATTTAAAGGTTTCATCATCAGGTGGCATCGATGGTGTAAAAGCAAAATTTTTGAAAAGTGCGGTTGCTTAATCGTCCAATTTTTGTATTCACTTTTCACTCAGACTTTAAATTCTGATGTGCTGCCTTGTGATTGGAAGGTGGGCAAAGTGGTGCCGTTGTTTAAATCTGGCGACTCATTCTGCACTAAATTATAGGCCAATATCATTGACCAGCGTCCCTTGCAAGATCTTTGAACATGTCATTTATTCTCACATGGTTAACTTTCTTGAAGCTAATTCTTTTTCCCCATCTCGTTAGCATGGTTTCAGGAAGACATTCTCCTGTGGAACACAATTAATTTCATTTACTAATGAACTATAAGTAGCTCTAGATTTGAGATTTTATATTGATTGTGTATTCTTAGAGTTCTCTAAAGCTTTTGACCTTGTCTGCTATGAACTACATTATCTTAAGCTCAGTAAACAAAATGTTGACCCTAACATTCTTACTTGGATAAAGAAACTTTTTGTTAAACCGACAGCAATTCGTAACTGCTAATGGCTACGATTCTTCTCTCTGTCCTGTCTTTTCAGGAGTGCCCGAAGGTTCTGTCCTTGGGCCCCTTCTTTTTATAATTTACATAAATGATTTATCTGATTGTACTAACTCCTCTATTGGGCTTTTTCCAGACAACTGCGTTGTATATCGTGTGATTTCCTCTGATAACGACATCACTAATACAGACTGACCTTGACAATATTTCTGATTGGTGTAACACATGGAAAATGCAACTAAACGCAACAAAGTGCAAACTAATAAACATTTCTCGTAAACTTTCCACTAATGCTTGTAAGTATAACATAAATGGTTCCCCTCTCGAAGAAGTGACTGCTTACAAATACTTAGGGGTCCACATTAATTCTAACCAATCCTGGCAACCACACATTAATTATATTGTCAGTAATGCTAACCTCATGCTTGGGTACCTGCACTGTAATTTTTCAATGGCCCTTTCTTCTCTAAAACCCCTTCTTTATGAAACTTTTGTTTGTTCCAAACTAGAATATGCATCAGCGTTGTGGGATCCATTTAGTGAAAGTCTTGTCGTACACCTTGACACTGTACAGAATCGTAGCACATGTTTCATTTTTTCCAACTACTCCCATCTTTCCAGTGTTTCATCTATGAAAACAGCGTTACGGCTTCCATCCCTTTCCTTACGCAGGAAAATAGCACATCTCTCCTTATTTCGTAAGATTTACAACCATAACCCTCGCCTTAAGCAAGAATTACTTTCCCACCCTTCATTCAAATCATCTCGTATTGACCATCATTATAAAGTGTTTGTTCCTCGTTGTCACACTAATCACCACTTTCATTCATTCATTCCTCAAACTTGTAATGACTGGAACCACTTGCCCATCTCCATTGTTTCTATTACAGGCAGTGACTTTAAAAATGCGCTTGAATATGTTACCTAATATTTTCTTTTCTTTTCTTTCTCTATTGTTACCACTCCCTTCTGTAACACCCTATGGGCCCTGAAGGCATTAAAACAAACAAACAAACAAACAAACAAACAAACAAACAAATAAATAAATAAATAAATAATGTGGCTGCCAGAAAGTCCCACAGACAAGCGAGGCAGCAAGAGCACTTTTTAACAAGGTGCGCTGACCGAGCGGAGCGCAATGAGGGCATTGTGAAAACGGAGAAGGAGACTCGAGTTGAACTTGCAAACAAGAAACGAAAGGCAAAAAAAAAAAAAAAATGGCAGTCACTTTAGCATACGCCAAAGAGGGTGAAGGCAAAAGCCTGCACACTCAAGAGGCATTCATTAAATTACTTCACATTCTCATCAAATGTGTTGTTACTTATTACTTGTTTTCTCCCACCAAAGGTCGTGGGTTTGAGTACTTTAATTGACACTACTTTAAGTAACTGTGCTTTAATTAACTTCATCTCAACGCCGTCTCGAACCGGCGCTCTCACTGGTTCGAGGCGGCGAGGTAATCAAAACGGCAGTGGTGGTGGTTTTGATTAATGCCGTTTGGGACCTGCGGTCATGGCAAAAGGTCTGAAAAATTGGACAGCGAACAGTTCCTGCGTCCGAAATTTAAGATACATTATCAGAGACGTTCTTATACATTGACTCTATGGGGTACGTGGTGGCACCGCGAAGCACCGGGCATCTGGAAAGTCGGTCATTGGCTGTACACTGGCAATTTCTCCAGCCGACGACAAGCCGTCAAAGACGATTCATTGCGATTCCTCTCTGTTACTTGAGCAAGCATTATCATGACTTTCGTTCCCTTTCAATAAAATTACAGCTAATTTTCCCTGATAGAAGCACAAATTCCCCAAGTTTTCCCAGAGTATTTCCACACTACTGAAAATCCCAGAGAATTCCCGGTTTTCCCGGTTGGTAGACACCGTGGGCAAGGGCCGGCCAGGCCTTTGGGATCAGTGCTTGAACTTGAAGTGGGTCTATTACTGCAGGCCGTCATGTCGTGTCATGAAGCCCCCTTTTGGGGCTTCATGACACGACATGACGGCACTGACACTGCGCGGAAATGCATAGAGTGGGCCCACAACATGTGCTTGCTTTTGTACTTCGAAGTTGGTGCACAGTACATATCTCTCTCTCTCTCAATGTCACTGGGCTTAGCTGTTGCATGTGCCAGCTGACTTTAGTGGCTGCTGCTGCTTCCTCGGTCTCTCGTCACGTAGGCCATCGGTGGCATGCAGCATTGGCACTGAAGGCTGCGCAAAACTCAGACCGCTCAGTGGCGTTCAAATGGACATTAATGCTTTTGCATTCATAACTTGTAAGTTCTTAGGTGTCCTTGGATTTTTATGCTAATATATCTATTCTTCAGAAAATCCTGTGCGGGTACCTATGCTGTCAAAACATGCACACCATAATCACAATTACACTGCAGATCTGCCAGCTCAGGGAAAGTCCATTATGTGACCGGTGCCGTATTTCACACACAGTGCCAAATGCTGAGGAAATGCACACAAAAATAAACAGGACTCACCAGTCCACCGTCTGTGTTTGATAAACTGTCAAGCACATTGTGCAAACCTTCAGGGGGTCCATCGCTACTGCTGTGTCTCCTGAAGAATGTGACATGGCAGCAATTACACATTTCGAAAGGTTAAGAAATCATTCACAAGAACAACAATGATGATTCTGTAACAGGTATTGTAGAAGGTAAAATGAACCTTTGCAGCAGTTTAGCTAGCAGGATTTGCTATGGAATTAACTGGCTGGGGAAAAAGCTGGGATATTTCATAAAATTAAAGGGCCCCTCACCAGGTCTGGCCATTTTGTGCTGACAAGCACAGTGCATACAATGCGCACTCACGATCGTGTCTGCTAAGTATTACATCTCTGCATGCCGTGGAAAGAGCTGAATTTCAAATCAAATGCTGTTTGCCCTTCTCCTCAGGGGTGCCGCGCTCCCAGCTGGAGAGTCTACTTAGACTGCACAAGTGTGCCTACGTACATGGCAGTGCTGTGACATCGCTCATAGTGGCACATAACTGTGAGAATTATTCAAGGCAACTGCAGTTATGTATTTGTTTGATCTGTTTCTTTAATAGACCAATTAAAGTTAAGAGAAGAAGTAATACCTACAAACCGAATGTCTGCATGTGTTTGTTTTACTTCGTACTGTAACAAGCAGATGAAACTGCAGTACATTTCGTACTGTAGCGAGAGATGTACTTCAGTTTCGTCTGCTTGTTCTAATGTTGTGCAGTCGCACGCATGGAGAGCGAAACTATGTCACTTGCTACCATGCTCCAGCACGCGATCATGCTCTGTGATCTGCTAGCATCTGCCTCAGTGTTCGTGCAGCACTGACTTATACCGCTAGTCAGGTGTTCTCGTGTACGGCGTCCAATGTTGTGCGCTGCACGAAACGAGACAAATGCAACAGCTTGCACCAGAAACCATCAGCGGAAGTGTGCTGCACTGCAAGAAAGAGAGAGAGAAAGAAGAAGAAGAAGAAGGTGGGGCTCGTGACATATGCGTCCCACAATCCTCGGGCTCCAGTATGGGAAAACACAGGAAAGGAATTGAGCTTGCGGAGACTAGACAGGGACAACTCGCCTCTTGAAATGATGGGTTCGCACCACTGAAATATTTATATCTCGGCTATTAATTAACCTATGTTAAATATTATTGCAGTAGAATGCTCCCTAAAGGACATGTAACAACTTCTAGCATATAACCGAAAATTTGCTATGTGACCTGGTGAGGGGCTCTTTAACAGATTACACATATAATCTGTTCAAAAAGAAAAATATCTGAATAACTGCGTATACACCCATGCAAATTCTAGCAGGAAACCATAATAGTCTCCTGAAGTACCTTTTGCCCCAAACTATGCAGTTCACTGATGTTTGAAGAATACTGAGTACAATATATTCTGACAAGTACTAACATTATGTACATAGAACACCTAATTGCAGAAGAATTTATTAACTACGTATATTCATGTTATTCTCACGTGCCCCCGAATCTAATGCACACCCAAATTTTGCCAGTTTAAATTAGGAAAGTAAGAACGCACCTGAATATAATATGCTCCAGATTTATAAATGAAAATTTACCTTCACATAGTGGATTTTCTTTTAATGAGCCTTCATTATGAAAGCGGCACACCATCGTTGCCATTTGCGCCATTGGCCACAGGTAATAAGCAAGCAGTGGCGGTATTCTCTGGTGATCACTTTTAGAGATACTACAATCACTTTTGCATGAGTGTACATGACTCTACATCGGAATTGTCGAAGTATACGGTCAACAGTGTTCCTGGCGCTGCGTGCAGATAGCGAGCTTGGCAAGGCGCCGGAAACGGTGACAGCCATATATGCCGACACATCTAGTGCCGAGTTACACAAAATCTTGCAAAACTGATCATAGTTGAGCGCAAAATGAACCCACAGCAACTTTCACAAAAATGTGCTCTGTCGGCATCTTGTAACGGCAATGACGCTGCGTCTGATGGCTCTGATGGTGGGCTATTGCAAACGCCTTGAATGCGGTTTTGGGTTCGTATCCGACCGTAATGTGCCCAGGGGCAATTTTCAGACTTACTTTCAAACACACAAACACACGCGCGTACCTACACACACACGCGCACGCACCTACACAAACACACGCACACACACATACACACACACAAAGTTCCACACTAGATTTGGGCAAATATAATATCACTGCCAATCCGTTTGGTTTATCTCAGCAGAAAGTATTGTGCCTATGCCAGGGCTACGTAAATTACTCAGGCAACTCTTTGCAGCAATTTATTCGTCTCATATTATCCCATATTATGCACCGTGTCAACTTGCCAGGGATTGATTGGTCCACGCTTAGCGTTCAGCCTCGCGAAGATGCCCATTGTGAACTACTTCTAGAAATAGCTTTCAGTAAGGATTTATAACAGGTAGTTCATGAGTGCACACGCGTAGTTGGGAAATCAAGATCTGCATTAGACTTGGTGTTCCTAGACGGGCGATTTGAAGACTATGACGTATCGGTTGAAACCGGCCTCTCGGATCATAAGCTAGTTTATGTGGAGATAAAGTCTATCGCTGTATACCCGAAGGCTGGTAGTACTACCCATTTTCTGTGCTTCGATAGAGCCGATGACACAAGCATTATTGATCATCTTTCGCTGTGTTTTAATGAATTCACTTCGACGGATGACGTCAATGCAATGTGGATTGCGTTAAAAGGTATCGTTTTTTACTGCATAAACAGATTTGTGCCAACTCGGTAGAAGAAAATAAATAAACGGAACCCGTGGATAACCCGCGAAATTATACATTTAAAGCGGAAAATTAACCGTGAGAGACAGAAGTCAAAAGAAGATCATAATAAAATTTCGGCGCTAAGCTCTATATTGCGCACAAATATGGATGCTGCTAAAACAAATTACTATGACGTGACATTAACTAATTTTATGAAGCACGATCCGCACAGTTTTTGGCTCCATTTGTCGCATAATAACAAAGGTCCAAGTGTCATTGTCGCTAATGGTGAACTTGTGTCGGACAACTAGCGTATGGCAGTATGTTTTAATGATTTTTTTCTATCTGTTTTTACTGACATTTCCGCAGAAGCCCCGTACACATCACCAATGCCTAATATTCAGGTTTTGCATGAAGGCATTGTAGCTCTTTTGCTTAAAATTAACTATAAGAAATCTGTAGGTCCAGAGGGCATACCAAATGCCTTTCTGCGCAGATATGCGGAATGGGTAGCTCACTATCTAGAGATAATTTTTAATTCTTCGCTGAAACAAAAACGGGTCCCAGATGACTGGCTGGTCGCAAAAGTCGTTCCGGTTCACAAGTCTGGTGAAAGGCAACATATTGAAAACTACCGGCCAATTTCACTCACGTGTAAATGCTGCAAGCTACTTGAACACATAGTTTCAAAGTCAATCTACACCTACCTTGAAGACAAGAAAGCTTTTTTTCCCTACTAGCACGAATTTCGACAGCACCTTTCGACTGCCACGCAGTTGATAGAAACAATAAACGATTTTTCAGCTTCCTTGAACAATATAAAGCAGGTCGACGCTATATATTTAGATTACTCGAAGGCTTTCGATCTGGTCGTACATAATGAATTAATTAAAAAACTGATGGAAATGAATATAAATTATGATGTTGTTATGTGGATCCGCTCATATCTTACAGATCGGACACAATACGTTGAAATAAATAGTAACAAATCTAACCAATTAAAGATAACCTCAGGCGTTCCACAGGGATTTGTTTTAGGACCACTTCTTTTTCTAGTTTACATAAATGATATTGCTCATAACATAAGTAACGACATAACCATCCGGTTATTTGCAGACGATTGTTTATTATATCGTGAAATAAATAACCAAAACGATCAGGCGTCACTTAGTCAAGCCCTTAAAGCTGTAGAAGTCTGGGCTGCAAAAAGTAAAATGAAAATTAACGAATCTAAATCAGTCATGCTCAGTCACAAACAAGACAAAGCATGTTATTGAGTGTAATTATGAGATGAACTCAACAATTCTAACCAAAGCTGAAACGATAAAATACCTAGGCTTAACAATTTCGAAAGACTTAAGTTGGAAATCACACATGGACAGAATTTGTGGAGCTGCAGAAAAAAAGTTATGGTTCCTTTGCCGAAAATTAAAGCTAGCAATGACACCCGTCAAACTACTTGCATACTTAACTTACATTAGACCAACATTAGAGTATGCCAGTGTCATTTGGGATCCGTTTCCATCAGGATTAATAAACGGCATTGAGAAGATACAGAGAAAATCTGCAAGGTTCATTCTTTCCCGGTATTATTGTACTGAATATGTTTCCGAAATGCTTCGGTTGCTTGATATGCCTCCACTGGCTCAACGGCAGAAGTTGGCTAGACTTAAATTTCTTTTTTTGTTATCAAAAGGCCACTTCAATATTGAAACCACACCCTATCTTGCTCCCAGGCAGGCTAGAAACGTCAGGTCAAGCAATCATTGCATGTTCTCAATTCCAAAAGCATATCTGGACATGTACGCTTATTCATTTTTTTCCGCGAACGATTAAGGAATGGAACAGTTTGCCGGCGTCTGTTTTGCAGTCGAGTAGCATTAAAACCTTTGAGGAACGCGTTAAAAACCTTTTATGAAATTGAATCTTAGTAGTGCCGTGCAAATATTGTCACACTATTCTAGAAATACATACAATAGTCTTTCTTTTATGCTGCTTCCAATATCACTGTCACTATGTTAGAATCATGTATTTCTTAGCTAAACTATGAGAAGAAAGGGGGTTAACCGAGGGGCCCGATTTTCATTAGTCATATCATAAGAAGCCAACAAACACCGACACCAAGGACAACATAGGGGAAATTACTTGTGCTTAATAAATGAAATAAAGAAATGATAAATTAATGGAAATTAAAGTGGATGAAAAACAACTTGCCGCAGGTGGGAACCGAACCCATGCGAAGGTTGTGGGTTCGGTTCCCACCTGCGGCAAGCACAATAACGAAACTACTGAAACACAAAAGCACGGGAGGCATACAGCCGTGCGAAAACAAAACCTTTTGACCGCCTGCGTCGTTGTGAAGGGCAACGTCATTGAGCTTTTTTTTCTAAACAAAAAATAGAACTGGACAAGTAGCATTTTTTTCTGTCTTATAATGCAATGCAATCATCTTTTTATTCTGAGAAGTCGAGTACTAGAGACAGAATTATAATGTGGAGTGCCTATGTCATTGGGCTAGTACTTGAATGCCCCGGGTGAGTTGCTAATCGTGTCCTGCATTTACCTCAATTTCTCCATTACTAAAACTTTGCTTGCGATAATATTGATGCCTTAGACATTCTCGAGCATCAATTTTTCACTTTAGCATGACTATTTGCCTTTAGTGTCCCTTTAACAGACACTTCCCTAGTCATTCTGGTTCCCAGCCATGTGAGGATCCGGTTGATGAATAAATAGGGTGTTTGCTTTTCTAACACAAATCATGCTTATGCAACTTTCTTCTTTTTGGTAGCAGAAATATACGTGTTACTACCTGAGAGTTATAGCTCACATTTAACAAAATTATTTGTGCCTATTTAGCACTTTTTGCAGTTTTATACACTTAATTCTGGTGCATAAGATTCTATCCTTGAATATTAAGAAATAAAGTGTAGTCTACAACATACCTCATCAAAGAAAATAATAAACTGAAACACTCAAACACGGCATACCTCTGTCGAACAGATGCCACAAGGTCACTTCCTGCCAAATTGAGCCCCATTAAGAATGTATCCGAATCCTGGCCATTATTTGATGACGACTCATCACTGGAACTTCCATTTTCTCCACTTACTAAACTGCTCCACCTGAAACACAAATATATCGACACATTAAAAATACAAACGAATGTATGTATCCATGCAAATCAAGTCAAGGATAAACAAAGCACAGGAAGCAACACAATGATACCTTCACATAAGAGACAAGATTAGAACTCGATGAGCTTCACAATTATTAACAGTCCAGCAGTAAAAAAAGTACCATTGTTTTGCAAGTATTTTATTGCAGACTGAGTAGAAATTCAAAATTATGGCTGCTTCCAATGAATGTGTAGCATACAAGTACACTAGGCTATGTCAAAGGAAGTAAACGTAACATGTGATGCAAGTGTGTGTGTAGAATGCTTGCACTTCCCTCAGATTCCGGAGTGGGCAGTATGGCTTCCATAGATTTGTGAATATGCTACACTATCTGTGATGTGTATAGCATTTTATTGGAGAGGCCCGCTTTGTTATTGCATACCTGCCAAGCTGTGAACATTAAAAAATTGTAAGAATCCCCATGTACAACACGTGAGGTGGGGGGAAAGAATAGCATGAAATTTTTTTTTGCAGTCTGCCCTGTGCCTGGGAATGCAACTTCTAAGGGATACATGCAGACTTTATTATTGATAATTTACTGTTAGTCGCAGCACACAGGCAGCAGCAAACGTGGGGCAGCAGAGAAAGACAAATAACACATTGTTTTTAGATAACAGTGACTTTTTCTGTGACTTCACTGTAGCCATTTTTGTCTGCTTCAGTAACTTGTCTGAATAAATTTGCTCGAAGCAAAGAATCCCTTGTTTACATTCAACATCAAGACTTCAAGATATGGTCACAGAGACACGGGCCTTGTTTGCAGTACTAAATATTGGCTTGGATTTTGTATTACCGAAATAAATTGACAAAAACCCCAGCATTATGAATGCTACAATCCTGTGGAGCCTCAACAATATGTCCATGCTTCAGTTTGTCAATATGTCCAATGAAAATGAGCTTGCGAGTTGGCGAACTTGGGCTTCGTACAGAACATTAGACCCACAATTCAAGGATTTCGTGGATGCCAAAGCCGAAATTCAAGAAGAGAAAACAAACATTATTCGTACACATACACTAGAATATATAGTGAAATCTCTTTTTTTTTTTTAGCTGCAATTTCTTGCAGTTGAGCAGCTGCAGAGTTGGATATATGCTTCAAACACTTCAGGTGGCTTTTCAATGTTTACTTTTGCATTGTAACGGTGTCAACCACCTTCTAGACATGGTGTTAGTAGTATCCAGCTTCAGTCAAAGATAATCATTGCATTAAAACCAAACGGCTGAAACTTTCCGCCAGGCATTTCTACAACCAAGGGCTTGTAAATGGAGCCATGAAAGCTGCAGTGTGAACCAACTAGCAAAACAACAAAAACAGTGGTAAGGCTTGGTCGCTTGCATGATTTGGCTTTGTCGAGCTCCACAATGACAACACTAATTTAATGCGAGAGATAGGGACAAGTTCGCGGCTGCGATGGTGTAGGTCAGTCGATGGCATAAGGGGCTTCACGAGGTAACTGACGAAGGATGTTTGCTCCAGAACACAGTAGGGCCCGAGGTATTTTGCGACAAGTTTTGCGGAGATGCTGGGTGTTGCTGCAGGTAATCGAAGCCAGACCAGAGAGCCAGGGGGAAAAGTTGGTGCAGAACGGTTGCCAGGTTGACGGGATTGCTGCTGCCACTGGTCCTCGGTGGAAAATGAGTGGGCAAGCTGGTGGCATTCCTCAGCATGCCGAGCAGCTTCAGATAGCGGAGAACTTTCAGACGCGTCAGGTTTATACGTTAGAATGGTATCAAATGTATTAAATGGTTCTAGTCCGTATAGGAGAAAGTACAGGGAAAATCCAGTAGTTCATTGGACCGCAGTATTGTATGCATATGTTACAATAGGGAGAACGTGGTCCCAACTTGAATGATCAAAGGCGACGTACATTGAGAGCATATCGACAAGAGTATGGTTGAAGCATTCTGTCATCCTGTTAGTTTGCGGATGGTACACTGTACTTGTGCGGTGGATGATTCGGCATTCGTCGAGTAGTGCTTTCAAAGCATTGGAAAGAAAGGTTCGGCCTCTATCGCTCAGAAGTATGCGAGGGGCACAGTGGCGCAGAACGAAATGTCATAACAGAAAGAAGGCAACGTCGCGGGCGGTGTCAGTTGGCAGTGCAGCTGTTTCAGCATAGTGGGTCAAGTGATCCACTGCAACAATAATCCAGTGGTTCCCTGCTGGAGTGGATGGTAGCGGTTCGTATATAGCGATACTAACATGACCAAAGGGTCAACTAAGGCAGGGAAGGGGTTGCGATAGGTAGATTTGTCTGGGAGGTAATCTTCTGCATTGGCACTGACCACAGGGGCGAATGAACTTTCGAACGTAGTTATACATGCCGCACCAATAAAATCGGAGGCGTGGTTGAGCATAGGCCTTGAAGATGCTGGAATATGTGCACCGTGGGTCTGCATGAAAAGCATCGCAGATAAAGTCACAGAGATGGCGGTGTATCACAAGAAACCACTTGTGACCGTTAGAAAGATAGTTACGATAAAGAAGGCCGTCACAAATGGAGAAGTGAGTAGCCTGGTGGTGAAGAGTGAGAGATTATGAAGAGGTGGATGGATCAGAAAGGATGCTGATGAGAGCACTGATACAGCGATCCTTGCGCTGCTCCGATGGCATGTTGTGCAGTAAGTGTGGGCTCAAGGACGGATAGGCAAGTGCTGTCAGAAGAGACTGGCGAGTGAGAAAGGCAGTCAGCATCCGTGTGTTTGCAGCTGGAACGGTAAAGAATGCGAATGTCATACTTCTGTAGCTTAAGGGCCTAACAAGCAGGTCGGCCAGATGGGTCGTTAACTATTTCATTACTGCAAGAAAATGGTCGCTTTTTATAGGTCTAGGAAAAAAATTATTTAGCACTACAAATAATATTCCAGCACACACTGCAGCACAGCATATTCTAGATAATGTAATGCTCTTTCCAGAAACATACATTGCCAAACAAAAAAATTTATTAGATAAAAAAAAATGATAGAAAGCACCATTTTTACTGCCAGTTGATAAAAACAATAAAAAAATATCTACAAAACAGTAATATCAAAGGAAATTCAGAATATACATTTCAAAGATAAATAACCAAGGAATAGTGTCTCAAAAAATAAATGCTGAGTACACCGCTGTTCTTCAGATACAAAAAAGGAACTAAGACCAGTTCATCGCTCATACCATGCGGTATGAACGAAGCAGTTCCTGGATTTTGTGAAGCATAGGTGCACTCCGCACTTTTCTTACAAAATGTCTGGTTTTTGTTCAGCTTTGCGGTCCTGAACACATTTTGCAGTTCCACCTTTTTGGCATCTTCTGAGGATGGTCCAATGAGAAGTCCAAGGAACATACTTCACCAGCTCGTCTGGAGTCATGCACCTCTTTCCAGGACAGATCACTCTCAGCGTAGCCTGGTGTCACGGTGCGGCATTATTCGATTCGGCGAGGCACCGATCAATGGGCACCAAAAGGGTTGTAGTAATAGCAACCGACGAGCAAGACGGGTATTGCCGGCCACTCGGGCAAGCGGCCGAGAGAAGTCGAAGGCAGGCTTAGAGATTATTGTTTTTGTCGTCGGCGCGACCGCGACGCCCCAACAGCTTTTTGTAAGAACCCCTGTGTATTCTCTGCCCTCCGCGCATGCATTGAGAAGCTTACTAAGAAGGCGGGGGTGCGAATACTCCGAAGTATGGTGTGTATGCGCAATCCCGTGTCCACGAAAGGCTGACGGGTGGTGCTGCAAGCAGCCATCCCGATCAGACGCACGTTCGCATCACTCCAACGTTTTTGAAGCTTTGGACCCGGAAGTTTTTGGGCTAGGCTCCCAAAGATGGATGGGGCGCCACCTTCATGTTCCTCGACACCCCAGGATAACGTTCCAAACGTTTTCACGTCGACGACTGGTCCAGAAAACCAGTTGGAATCGCCGGACACATGCGCCACCGGTTGCAACATGGCTTCCGAGCAGCTGCAGCAAGATGCGACGGCAGCATCGCTTCAGAGCGGTGGCACAGATAACGCGATGGAATCTTCCGAACTGCTTGACGCCGATGCAAGCATGACGGATGCAGATGACAAATCCAGCCAAGTGGTTGCGACGATACCGGTCTCCAATCCCTCTGCTGTTCTTGCCACGAAAAATGCACCTAGAAAGAGCTGTTCTCAGGTAGGATCTTGCAATTTTCCATCTACGAAATTTGCCAAGAAATCAAGGGGGCCGTTCGGCGCTCCCCATATAGTTCAACACAATGAACGCCTTGCGAGTAAACAGCACGGCGGTCAACTTAGCAGCTTCAACACAGCTAACAACGGCTGCAATGCAAATGCGCTTTTCCGAGTGCAGGGCTGTGCGTCAGCTTCCACGGCCACTTTGTCAGGCAGACTAGGTCACTTTGCTGATAATGGGCATACTGAAGGGGATGATTGGTAATATATCCGGCGAAAGAGCAAAACATCCGCCGATCCAATCAGTGTTAAACACACTTTGATAAATAAGCTCACCTCGCCTGGACTACTAGGCACTTTGCCAGCACACTGGCTGCACGAAGCCATTGCCGATGAGCTACAGACAATTCATTTTCACTCAGGCTTTCAAGTACGCCCTCTTGAACGAAGCAATCAGTTTGCAGTTGATGTTTTGCACACTCATGCTAGGGACCGTCTTCTTGGACTTCAGTCTCTCATAATTTCTGGAAGGGAAACACCAATACAGGCTCATGAAACCATTCGCCCAGGCCAGATCCGCGGCGTCATCTATTGTACCAATGGGCTTACAAGCAAACAGCTTATGGCCAATCTCAAGTGCTACTTGTGCAGGATAGTGAGTGCCAGGCCCATGGGTAAGAACGGAGCAGCTCTTATCACTTTTGAGAGCTCTAAACAGCCACGCAAAATCTACCTATACAGCACTCTCCTACTGGTAATACCTTACCATCCTAAAACTGCCATATGTGAGACCTGTCACAAAATCGGGCAAAAAAAAATTCATGCCCAGTAGTCGACCAACGTCAATGCTCAGTCTGCTGTGCATGGCAACCTCACGATCTCTCCGGCAGAACCCCTATGCCGCAACTGTGGAGGTCAACATGTAGCCACAGACTCGAAGTGCCCTGCTCAGCAACTCCCTACGAAAACCCTGAGGAACAGCATTCTGCGCCGTATCCGACTGTCCCGACGAAAGAGTGTCAGCAACAAGCCGAGCTTCGTCGAGGCAACCAAACATTTACGCAGGCTGCGCAAAAGAGCCCTGCCAGTACACAGCTGTCATCCTCGGGGCAATATGTGTTTGCTCCAAAGGACTTCCCTCCGATACAAAATCAGCCACTGTCAAAGACAACAGATAGTAGGCATAAAGTTAAGGGGCAAAACCTTCGCAAACGAACCACCGAATCTGAGAGCGTTCATCAAACGAATGCCACTCCATCTTCACAAACACCCTTTGAACAACAGGCGACGGTACCCCAAGTACGCATGCGTACATAGGGCCTATGCTGAAGCCCTCTGCAATACACGACAAGGTGTAGAAATGCATCCTGACACTGACCATTCACGCACCGTACGTTTAGACAATGACCAGCTTAGGCAAATAGTCGAACTAGTTACCACCGAGGTTATCAAGCGCATGCTTCCACTCTTGGGTATACCACAGATTTCTCCAAGGCAAGAGATCGGACTTGGGCACTCATCAGCTTCAATTTCACGGACCTCCCAGTTTAACAATGGCGGGTACTAGTGCGAAGACTCACGGCATTTTTGCTCCAGATTCTACTGTTTGGTTCTTACAATGGAACTGCCGGGGAATCCGGCGTAAACGAGCAGAACTCCAGAGGAGACTGTCCATCCCGCACACGCTTCCAATAGCTATCTTACTTCAGGAGACTAGTACTAATAGCCCTAATCTAATAGGGTACAAACCTTATTTCACCCCTTTCATTCAACACAAACGTCCTGGGCCAGGATTGCAAAGGGCGCCTGCAGTAGCCAATGGGGAAGCATGCGTTCTTGTTCTCTCACATGCGGCCCACACAGAGCTTGATACTTCCGCATGGTGCACGCAGACGCAGGAGGTAGTGGGAGTGTGCCTCACTCTAGACGGTGACCAACAAGCCTTGGTGTTTTCGGTTTATGCCAGGTCGTTCGGCGCTACGACATATCGAGTGGATATATATTTTGTGGCACATTATTTAAGAATATACCCACAGGATCGCGTTATAGTTGGGGGCGATTTCAATGCCATGCACACATGCTGGGGCTACCACCGGTCAGATGCTTGTGGAAGACATCTTTGGCAGCACATTGCCAAAGCCAAACTAACCATCGTCAATGAACTAACATTATACACTCGCCTTGGCCAACACGGAGGCCAGCAAGATACTTCTCCAGACCTGACACTAGTTTCTCATCTCCAAGAAATTGTATGGACGCGGGCTGAAGATGTCATGGGCAGCGACCATTACCAAGTGGTGGTGTCATGGACCCCTCGAGGGCGGCAATCTCGGCAACTTCAACAATGCCATTGCATAGAGGAGGACGTCTCATAGGATAAATTCCGGCAAGCTCTCGGTGAGGATCACATTCCCACCCATTTAGATTAGATCATCAGTCAAATTAACGAATTGTTTATTATTAGATGAGAAAATGAAGGTCCAAGTATCAGTATTTGAATTTCGTGCCGAAACCCAAGCGTTGGTACGTCAGCGTGACGTCAGGGATTCCAAAGTATGTTTTCGCATTTGGGCCATGTTGGCTAAATAAAGGTTCCCGAAACTTGCCATGTTTAATATTAGGTTCCTTTAGAACACAATGTAGTCAATCTGTACTGCTATATATAATTAGTAGGCCCTAGAAGATGCCATCAAAATCCAAGACGTCACAGCCCCCATGTGCGGGAACGTATGTAGGCGTCGCCACCCGTATTTCGTTCTTGCGCTTTTTCTGGCTTACCAAACGTCTTATCGTTATAAGAGTGGTGTTTTTGGTGTTGTAGAACGGTGATTTACTGATGCAGAAAAAATCATTTTTCACTTTAGTGTCCCTTTAATGTCTAACGTAAGGTGATGGAATGCATGGCTTTACACAGACTTGAATGGTACCAAGACAAACAAAACATTCTGTACCCTATGCAAGTAGGATTTCGCCGTGGGCTCTGCATGCAAGATATTCTCAGAAGGCTTCATAGGGACGTTCTCGCATACCCTAGCAGTGCACAGCTCCGGGTAGTGGTTGGAGTTGACGTCAAAAAGGCGTTTGATTCCGTGCCCCACACTACCATACTTCACCAACTTCAGGCAGTGGGGATAGGTGGGAACCTGTACCGTTTCGTGAAAGCATTTCTTGCGGACAGAACATTCATGGTGATGGTTGGGGATACGCTCGGTGAACGGCAACATAATGAAATCGGAGTCCCTCAAGGTGCTGTCATATCTCCCGCTCTTTTTAACATTGCCATGTCAGGCCGCCCACCAATGCTGACATCGATACCCGCTCTTAATTATGCTGTGTATGCGGATGATACAACCCTGTGGACCAACTCAGGGTCCCCTGGGGAGCAAGAACTAGCCCTGCAGGCAGGCCGTAACGTCGTCCACGACTACATTAAGGAGTATGGCATGCAAACCTCACCGCAGAAAACAGAGTACGTGGCTGTCATTAATGGACTGCGGCTACAAGCCGAGGCCGAACGCAACCTTATCTCCCTTCGTTTAGGGGACTCTGTCATTTGCCGGAAACAAACAATCAGCATACTCGGCATGCTAACTGACGAGGATGGAGGAGCCAAAGCTGGCTTCATGGCACAGTTCTCGGTTGCCATCAGGCCTTCCACCTTATGCGTCGCGTCTCTGCGCGTGGGTGGGGAATTACAGAAGTTGGGCTCCGTCAAATAGCCCTAGCTCTCGTCGCATCAAAAGTACTATACGCATATCCTTACATGCGACTTAACGCAACCCAATGCCTTCAGCTTGAGCGCATCAACCACAAGGTGATGCGCCTGGTTACCGGCCTACCACAGTACTGCCCTATTGCCGACCTACACGCATGTAGCAGAATCAATGCCCTGCAGGATCTGGCCAAACAGCAATTGCACGCCCAGCGTGTCCATCTATCCACAACGGCGGCTGGCCGTCAGATCCTACAGACATTAGGCTGCAACGTCGATAATTTAGAGCAGCTCTCATCTCCTGCCCCACCATGGGAACTTACCGATCTTGTAGATGGTATGCCACTACCAAAAACATGAGTTCTGCTAATCCACAAAGGCGTAAAGCTGACGCAAAATGCCACGCAAAGATGTCATGCGAACTAGCCCAAGATGCGGCCATTCAACTTCACACAGTCTCCAATTGGTGCCGGCGTGGCTTGTCATGATTCCGAGTCAGATACCACTGCAGTCCAACGGCTTCCCGAGGAACACACTGTCACTTATCTTGAACTCATAGCCATACGCCTTGCCATCACTCGCATAGTAGAAAGACAGGATCCGGCTCCTTGCACCTATTATGTTGATACTGACACGCAAGCAGCCTACACCACCTGTTGCTCAGGGCGAGCAGACCATGCCGTTCTTAAGACTATTCGTGCTGAAGTCTGTCACCTGCGAGGGGAAGGCTACACCACAATTGTCAAATTAATTTCTTCACATGAAGGAATCACTGGAAACGAAAAGGCACACCAGGCCGCGCGCGCTGCAGCTCTTTCCACACCTTTGCCTGGACCCACTGTCGTTTCGCCTATTAAACGCAGAAGTAAAGACGTTTAAAAAAAAAGTGCTGACAGTGTATGTGGTGCCTCTGTGCAATACCACGTCCACGAAATGCTGTCAGTGTATGTGTGCCAACAGCGCCATGTGGCCGGCTGCCATCATTTCTCCTGTTTATGAACGGACAATAGAGGCCCGCCAAGGACTCAAGGGTGTGCGTGTGTGGTGCAATACAAGTGTGCAACCTCTAAACGCCAGGAGGAATACCCGTTCCCTCGCCCCTAATTAAAAGGGGCGTGGCCAAGACCTTGGGAGGAGCCGGGATCCAATTGGGTGAACTTGACTGGATCGTCACCAATATCTGCCATTCCCCAACACAGGGAACTAGGGAAAGGAGAAGTTCTTTAAATGCAGGTTTTAGACCGAGCTAGGCAGTCTAGAGTCTAGAAGCTGAGCCTACACTCTGCTGAAAAGCATCAAGGAGCTAGTGCCGTCCAGTATCACCTGGGCCGCGTAGCCACATCTGAACTGCGAGTTACTAGTTGGCATAAGAGACGACAAACCAACGTCTGCAACGAAGCCCACGGTAGTTCCCCCCCAAGTTAGCTCAACCTGCTCGAGGGAAGGTGTCAGACCTAGACACCCGGGAAACCCAGCCCAGCAATCACATCTACTGCAACGAGATCAGCTTGCCAGTGTTCTTTGGGAAAGCTCTGCCGTCGACTCCACGCTTTATGGACTTGCTGTAGCTGCCCGGTGATGTGTATGCCATCATTTTTTTTCTTTGAACTCTGTTTAATTGACCACGTTAAGTGTGTCTTGTGTAGTGTTAACTCATATGTTTACTGTTAACTGTTCGTTGTATTTCTTTTGTATTCATCATTGATCTAGATTAAGTACATGTGTGTAAGTGTTCTTTTGTTTTTTTGTGTTTCTTTTAATCTTTGTGTCATTGTCAGTCAATAAGTTTTATTTTTTCTTTCTCCCGACTCTGACTCCTTTGCTGTGTTCACTTGAGTACAGAACGACCAAGCGACTTGCATACCCCATCGATTACTTCGCGCCTACGGCGAACGGGTGAGGAGCCATGACACCGGGCAACTACAGAATTATGCATCCAAGCATATATGTTTGCCTTTTGCAGATTGTCTTCATCACCTCTCCAGAGAAGAAGAGTAGAAAGAAATCCCATGCCGTTGTAAACTGTCTTGCGCTGCTCCGTAGTGCTGGGCCGAGATGTACTACGGGCAGCCTTCTTGGCGTGAACGGAAGTTTCTTTGCTGCCAATAGCAGCACATCATGATCAAGCGAAGTATGCGGCCTGAAGATAATCAGTAGAGCTCTCAGGTTGCGCAAAAAGATCGGCAGATAAGCGTGCACAAGGAAGGAGACTACTCACGGCCATAAAGGAAACTCGCCAGTGAACAGCTGCGGATGTCCCGGGCAGACTCGAAACATTGTTGCCATCAGAGCTTGAATCTGCTTTGCTGTCACCTTCAGAATCATAACTCGAGGTCTCAACAATAAATTTAAGTACAGTTGTCGCATAGTTTTGAGCACAATGCTCTTCTCGCGCACAATGCTCTTCTCGCGACGCAGCCACGCGGGTCGATGCCATGAGAGCGACTTTCGATAACTGTGCAGTGACACCAGCAGCACCCCTTGCCGCGATTTTACGAGAGAAACGAAATCGAAACTCTTGGAAACTGGCTGAAAATGCCAGGTCCACACGTTGGACATGCAGCGGATCTTCAGAAATACACTTTGGTGGATTACAATGACTCGGACTCCAAACCAAAGCTGACTAGTCAACAGCTGGCGTCATTTTTGGGTAATTATCACTGCTCAGCACCGTCGGACGGTAAAGCCGACGATATAGGTAATTTAATTCTTGACTTGCTGAGAGTCATTTGAGTACAAAATTTTTATGCTAGTGCGGCGTAATCGTGAGCGGCATGCTTTCTTCTTGATCGCAGCAGAGGGTGACAGCCATGCCCCTTTTCACTACAACATACGCACATTAGTTCATGAAAAGGTCCTTCAAAAATCACATTGCCAGAGCAGGAAAATTTAATCTGATTCTGAAAGTGCAATGCCTGTACTAAGAACTAGATGGTTGTAACTTGGTAAGAAATGGCTACCACATGTGAAAATTGGCAATCTAAAGCATCGATCCCCGATGATCTATTTGAATAGGTGTGGCAACGAAAGAGTTAAGGGTGGACAGCCAACGAAGGGCATGGTGATCAAAGACGACATCGAAAGGGTGACCATACAAATAAGGGCGGAATATTCCAAGGGCCCAAATAATGGCTAAACACTCTTCCTTTCAAACCGAGTAATTAGCCTTGGCCTTTGTCTGAGTTCGGAGGGCGTAGGCGATGACATATTCATTAAACTCCGCTTTTCGTTGCGCGAGTATGGCGCCGAGTCTGATGCCACTGGCATCAATGTGGACCTCGGTGGGGGCTGCAGGATCATAGTGGCGGAGAATAGGTGGCGAGGTGAACAGGCGGCATAATTTCATGAAGGTATCATCGCAAATGGGCGACCAAGCTGAAATTTTTTTCGCCACTTAGAAGGTCTGTCAGGGTTGCGCCACTTATGGAGGCAAAATTTTGAATGAAACGTCAGAAATAAACGCATAAACCAAGAAAACTTTGAAGCTCCTTTAACTTATTTGGTTGCGGAAAGTTGGCGACAGCGCGGAGCTTGTTTGGATTCGGAAGAATGCTGTCTCGCGATATGACATGGTCAAGAATGATGAGCTTTCGGGTGCCAAAACAACATTTTTTTTTTAACTTTAGCTGAAGTCCAACCCCAGTGAGGCATTCCAGAATGTGCTCGAGATGGCCGAAATGCGTGCGGAAATCAGCGGAAAAGACAACTACGTCATCCAGGCAGCATAGACATGTGTTCTCTCGAGGCTGCATAAAATACCGTATTTACTCGATTGTAACACGCACCCGCTTTCCAGAACCAAAAAAAAAAAGGAAAAAAAAAACGCCCTCAATTGTAACACGCACCCGTTTACTATAACCTAAAAAAGAGAAAGGGCCTTTACAGTACTGCGCACCTCATTCTTCCAGACAAAAATACAACTTTCTCTCATTTGAAAAAACAAAGATTTACTCCCAATACACTAAAGTTGCGATAAAATAAAAAAAGTCGCAGTTTCGCCCGAAAGGCGAAGCATTATTTGCGATAGCTAATTAGTAGACAGCTATACAAAAAGTAAGGATAGTGGTTTTATTGGCTGTATGGACTTTAAACATTCGCTTACTAACTAAATTAACAAGCATGGTGTCGCGTGCACACAAGCAAACATGAACACGGCTCACTCGGTGACCGCAGGAACTCTTTATCAAAGCGCTGAAATGAAGCACTGAAAGTTTTTTCACTTTCTAATTTTCTTTCTTTTTCCACACTACTTTTTAACTGCTGTTCAATTCCGCTGAAAATATATAGTGTATCTAGCCACGTTCGTGGCTGCTTGCGTACGGGAGACTCCGAAACCACGATGTTAGAACCATTCCTGTTGCGATCATCAAAACCCGTATACCGTGGATAATTCAAGCATGTTTTCAGGCATTTCAGATATACTAAATTGACTTTAACTTTACCGACATGCCTCGCACTGACTTTCTAATGAGAGCCCCCCCCCCCCCCTGCCCCACCTCCAAAAAAAAAAAAAAAAAAAAAAAATGCAGTGCTAAAGGAAGAGAAAAAGTGATGAGAAGGTTTGCAGTAGCATGCAAACAATAAGAAATAAATAGCGTAACGTCAACAGTTTGAACGTTCATATACAGATTTTCATTTTTTAAAAAAATGTCGTAGTTTGTGTCCAGTTATTTCTTCTATATTTGCACTTGTATTCGTTTTCGCGGGTCTCTGTTTCTACTCCTGTAGATCACGAGCATGCATTCACAACTGTGAATGGTCGTCGGTATGCCTGTCAGGTCTGCCTAGCAGACTTCACGGCCGTCTGCGCACGTGAGGTTCCGGAACTACGAGGCCAGAACCGTTCAGAAATCATTCTATATTGAGTTCTCACTTATATCGCGAATAAATCGAATAAGTTTTCAGGCATGTAGGGCACTATGGGCTGTACTTATCAGCGATAAGGTAGCCTCGCCGCCTGTGGGATTATCTGACTGAGCTATGTTGAATGCACGGTTGCCATAGTCGAAAGCTCGATTTTTTTTTTACGATGGTGAGTTTGAAAATTCACCTCCTCCAGTGCACAACATCTGCGACTTGGAGTGACGCCTGTCACCGGCAAAAGATGCCGAGAGCGAGTGGGGCTACACTAATCCACGTACAACCAAATTAGGAAGGCCTACTAAGCTTCAACAAGACACTCCCTCCCCAGAACAGGAATTGGCCTCCCTGGTGCAGTATTCGGCCACTCCCTCCCAAATGAATCACTCAATTACCCGATAGTCCTCAGTCCCCAGAAGCTGTGGAGCACCTGACGAAGGCAGCAGTCAGACCTGTACCGCAGCAGAGGGTGCTAAGAATCTCTAGGTCTAGACAGGCCGCCGATGGAAACTAACCCTTGCAACGTTTAACACCTGAACCCCCTCGAGTGAGGCTAGCTTAGCAGGACTCTTTGAGGAGCTATCAGACATTTTTTGGGATATCATCGGCCTTAGTGAGATTAGAACTACTGGCGAGGCTTACACATTGCTGAATAAGACATGTCCTCTGCTATAGAGGTCTCCCAGATAAGAAGCAATGCGGGGTAGGATTTCTAATCCATAAGGACATTGCGGGCAACATTGACAAATTCTATAGCATTAACGAGAGGGGAGCTGTAGTCATAATCAAACTTAATAAGAGGTATAGATTAAAGGTAGTACAAGCCTGCGCTCCAACATCCAGTCACGATGATGAGGGAGTAGATCAGTTTTATGAAGATGTTGAATTAGTGATGAGAAAAGTGCAAACTCAATATACTGTAGCAATGGGCAACTTCAATGCAAAAGCGGGGAAAAAGCAGGCTGGTGAACAAGCAATTGGCAACTACGGCATCGATTCTAGGAACGCTAGAGGAGAGATGCTGGTAGAATTCGCAGAAAGGAATAAGCTTCGAATGATGAACACCTTTTTCAGGCATTTGATGTAATAGTTCTGCGGAAACCCGCAACGTGGAGAGAAGTAATTATTCGAAGGAAAATGAGACATCCACCCAAACGTAGCTAAGTGCTACAAAGGAAACCCATACGGGTTCCTCGAAAGGAAAGCTTCGCAGCTGAAGAAAAATTTGTCCCAGCCTGGGACTCGAACCCGGGACCACCGCCTTTCCGGGGCAGCCGCTCTACATCTGAGATAATCAGACGGCTAGCAGATGGCAGGCGAAGTCGAATTTATCAACAACTCAGAAGCAAAGGCAAGAGTTAGACATAATAGTTCTGCAGAAACCCGCAAGGTGGAGAGAAGTAATTATTAAAGGGAAAATGAGACATCCACCCAAACGTAGCTAAGTGCTACAAAGGAAACCCATACTGGTTCCTCGACAGGAAAGCTTCGCAGCTGAAGAAAAATTCGTGCTGGTCCGGGACCTTTGTAGTACTTAGCTACGTTTGGGTGGGTGTCTCGTTTTCCCTTTAATCATTAATTCTCTCCACCTTGTAAGTTTCTGCAGAACTATTACGTCAAACTCTTGCCTTTGCTTCTGAGTTGTTGATAAATTCGACTTCGCCTGCCATCTGCTAGCCATCTGGTTAGCTCAGATGGTAGAGCGGCTGCCCCGGAAAGGCGGTGAACCGAGTTCGAGTCCCGGACCAGGACGAATTTTTCTTCATATGCGAAGCTTTCCTTTCGAGGAATCCGTATGGGTTTCCTTTAGCACTTAGCTATGTTTGGGTAGATGTCTCGTTTTCCCTTTACTAACCTTTTTTCAGGAAGCACAGCTACAGAAAGTGGACCTGGAAAAGCCCTAATGGTGAAACAAGAAATGAAATTCTCTTCAAACTTTCTGCTGACCCCAGCCTAATGCAGGATGTAGAAGTGATAGGCAGGGTAAAGTGAAGTGATCATAGGTTAGTGAGGGCTAGGATTCACCTCAATTTGAAGAGAGAAAGAGCAAAATTGGTCAAGAAGAAACAGGTCAGCTTAGAGGCAGTAAGTGTAAAAGCAGACCAATTCAGGTTGGCACTTGCAAACAAGTATGCAGCCTTAGAATAGAGAGATGAGGATGACATAGCGGTAATGAATGAAACCATAACTAGGCTATTGAGGCAGCGATTGAAGTGGGAGGCAAGCCAACCAGTAGGCAAGCTCTCCCAAGTAACAAAGGACCTAATAAAGCAACGACAATGAATGAATGTGTCCAACTCATGAGATAAGATAGAATCCGCGGAACTGTCACAACTGATAAACAAGGCGAAAATAGGTGATATTCAAAACTATAACGTGAGAAAGACTGAAGAAGCCGTAAAAAATGGACGTAAGCCTGAAATCAGTGAGAAAGAAACTTGACATAGGACAAGCCAGGATATATGCACTGAAAGGTAAGTAGGGTAATGTCATCAGCAATCTCGAAGATACAGTAAAAGCAGCGGAAAAATTCTATACTGACCTGTACAATACCCAGAGGAGTCAGGATACCTCCATTAGAAACAGTAATAACCAGGATACAGAAACTCCTCCTATAACTAGCGATGAGCTGAGAAGGGCCTTGCAAGACATGAAACGAGGAAGAGCGGCAGGAGAAGATGGAATAACAGTCGATTTAATCAAAGGTATAGGAGACATACTGCTTGGAAAACTGGCAGCTCTTTATACGAAGTGTCTATCAACTGCAAGGGTCCCAGAAAACTGGAAAAATGCGAACATTATACTAGTCCACAAAAAGGGAGACGTTAAGGAATTGAAAAATTATAGACCCATTAGCTTACTCCCCACCCAGTATTATATAAAATATTTACCAAAATTACCTGCAACAGAATAAGGGCAACACTGGACTTTCGTCACCAAGGGAACAGGCTGGCTTCAGGAAGGGATACTCTACAATGGATCACATCCATTTCATTAATCAGGTTATCGAGAAATCTGCAGAGTACAATAAGCCTCTCTATATGGTTTTCATAGAATACGAAAAGACATTTGATTCAGTAGAGATACTAGCAGTCATAGAGGCATTACGTAATCAAGAAGTACAGAACGCTTACGTAAATACCTTGCAAAATATCTACAGAGGTTCTACAGCTACCTTAATTCTACACAAGAAAAGCAGGAAGATACCTATAAAGAAAGGGGTAAGACAGGGAGACACAATCTCTCCAATGCTATTCACTGCATGCTTGAAAGAAGTATTCAAGCTATTAAACTGGGAAGGCTTAGGAGTAAGGATCAACGGCGAATATTTCAGCAACCTTCGGTTTGCCGATGACCTTGTTCTATTCAGAAACAATGCAGACGAGTTACAACAAATGATTGGGGACCTTAACGGATAGAGTGTAAGAGTGGGGTTGAAGATTAATATGCAGAAGACAAAGATAATGATGAATAGCCAGGCAAAGGTACAAGAATTCAGGATCAACAGTCAGCCCCTAGAGTCTGTGAAGGAGTACGTTGGCCTAGGCCAATTAATCACAGGGAACCCTGATCATGACAAGGAAATTTACAGAAGAATAAAAATGGGTTGGAGCGCATTCGGCAGACAATGCCAGATCCTGACTGGAAGCTTATCATTATCATTAAAAAGAAAGGTGTACAATCAATGCATTCTACCGGTGCTAATATATGGGGCAGAAACTTGGAGGTTGATAAAGAAACTCGAGAACAAGTTAAGGATCGCACAAAGAGCTATGGAAGAATGTAAGAACTTACGTTAAGAAACAGAAAGGGAAAGGTGACGATCAAAGTGCCAACGGGAATAGCCGACATTCTAATTGACTATAATAGAAAGAAATGGAGCTTTGCAGGCCATGTAATGCGTAAGTTAGAAAACCGGTGGACCATTAGGGTTACAGAATGGATACCAAGAGAAGGGAAGTGCAGTCGAGGATGGCAGAAGACTAGGTGGAGCGATGAAATTAGGAAATTCACGGGCGCTAGTTGGAATCAGTTGGTGCAGGACAGGGGTGATTGGAGATGGCAGGGAGAGACCTTTGTCCTGCAGTGGACATAACACAGGCTCATGATGATGATTATGATGAAGTGAGGTAGTACGGTAGCAGGAGCGAGAGAATTAACTTTTGTGCGGCCTCTTGCTTCAACGCAAACTAAGCAACGAGAACACGGTACGGTGCGCCTAGACGCATAGACTTGGTCTCCATCGCAGATCGGCAGCCGCGATGTAAGCAGCAGCTGCCAGAGTAGAACGCCTCTCCTGCACCAGTCCCACAGGCAAGTTTTGGAAACTCCGAACAGCCGTGATGCGGCCCAATTTTAGTCCATCTCCGCACACGTGATCACTTTCCTTTTAATTGCGTCATCGTGGTGAACTCTCGACACTACCATGCTGATAGAGCAAACCATGGAACACGATGGAAGAAGAGAGGCGCTCCGATGGCGTGCCCGCACTGGGGTGAGACAGCGGCCACTTCGTGTGACCGGAAGTGGTGGCGCTAGGGACAGCAAGTGTTCCAGAGGCCTTGCTCTTCACAAATTCTGCTGGCACTTCTATGGAGCAGCGGCACAAGCGTGGATAATTTATGACCTCAGTCAGCACTGAAACACCCATACCTAAAGATATGCCCTTTTTCGTTATTTAAATGCCTAATTTTGAGCAGGTAGAAGGTTTCATACCACTTACTGTCAAAATACCATCATTTCCGACACGAGAGAGACACGTCGTCTGCTTGAGCAGACGATGCACGCTCGGAGGCTGCTCTGGTAAATCTCAAGACAGGAGGCCAGCTGCTGCACCTGGCTGCTCACATATTTCAAAAGCTGGAGAGAGCCAAAGCAGTTTTCCAGAAACGTTCTGAAAAGCCTGATGCTTACAACCTCACCATCGATGAAATGCTTGATAAGCATCGCATTAGATTTCCCTGTACTGAGCACAAAGTAGATATTGCAGTGCATATTTTAAACTACTATGTTGCAATGAGGATGCGACAGTTCAGCAAACAAAGAAGGTCTGACAGCAGCAAGTTGCGCAACTTGAGAAAGCTGGCGAAGCTTGTGTGAGCTACAGCTGAAGGGACAAATGTGAAAGCTCTTGGTGGAAACAGTCGGCCATTGAGTGATTATACTCGAATGAAGGCACATCTTTCTGGACTTCTACACAGCTTGATATATACAGCGGCGCATAGTAACACGAAACCAAACATCTGCGGAGCAGCAACCACCGGCGGGATAGTCGATACCATCGATACGGCCCAAGCTTGCAACGTGCTTACAACCGTGCATCTGCTGAAGAGAACAAAGAACAAGAACAAAGAAGCTGGTTGTGTTTCTGCATTGCTTCTCATTTTTCTGTTTTGAATTTCTTTTTGTAACCATTCATGTATATAATTACCTGTTTCCTTAAACAAGATAAACGACCTGCTTATAATGCTGGGCATTACTTCTCTTACAATAAAAATAAGGAAAGCAAATGCAGTTTTTTTTTGGCTATTGCACTCTTAACACAATTCAGAAATTGATTATAGCAACTCTCAAATTGTGCCGTGACACTTTGCAGATTGAGCAACGCCCGACTTGTACATGTTGGCAGCTGTGGAGGCATATTTTTTTTTTTTTTTTTATTCAGCATTGATTTAGACACAGTGAAGGTCTTGGATGGCAAGGCTAAAGGCAGTACATTGTCTGCCTGACTAAGGCCCTGTCACCCATACATTGCTCAACAGTGCGGTAGCATATAACATACAGATAGTATACACACATATCAATAGCGTGGATTAGACATACATAGCATACATTGCAAACATACGTGCATTAAATTCAACAATCACTATACAACTTTCCAAGCAGAGATAGTTTAGGATCAACAGAGTAATATGAACACGAAAAAAACTTTATATATTTACAAGCACAAAATGAAACGCACTTAAAATAATTGTACGTAAAACACACAAAAACCAATTAGCACAATGTCAATCAGAAAGGGAAAGCAAATATTTTTTCATGGCACTTTTAAAGCAGTTTAATGATCTGAAGTTCTGCGCTATAGTGATCGTGTTAGGATGTGCATTTATGAAGGATGGGACTAAGTATGCTAGTTGTTTTCTACCGTAGTTCGTCCTGCAAAATGGAACTCTAATATGGTCATGCCTGAAATTGTATTGGGTGTAGCTTGAGAGGTGGTTTTGATAAAGAATGAGTGAATTTTTCACGAGTTCGCCTCGTATGTATATAGCGAGCTTAAGTTCGTACAGTTGATTAATTTTTAAAAGTGCATGCTTTGTGAAAAAAGGTGCCGTGTGATCGCGGGGTCCAAGGTTCTCAACACAGCGAACTGCTTGTTTTTGGAGACATATCAATCGATCCAAGTTTGATTGGAATGTAGTCCCCCATACCAACAGGCAATATATCAAGTGCTCTAGCACTATCAATATATATCAAGTGCTCTAGCACTCCTCCGAATGCATGTTACACGGTGCTCACTTTGGAACATTTAGTAAGTATGCAATTATATCGCCCATGTTTCTCGCAAATATCAAAATTAGAGTTTAATGCAGCGATATGCTGAGATGACAGCTGCTAGAGCCCTCAATTAATAAATCACTCATGCAGTCTCGAGTCAACTTAAAGCTTGGAATGTCGGCAGAAATATAAAGGAGTGTTTCTCCAACCAAATAGAGCCGTTTGAAGCAGGCGAACGGCATATATACATCAAAATAAAGCACCTCTGCCGAGCGCGCCCATAGAAGCACCAGCAAAGCAAGCGAAAAAGTAGGCCCCCAGAACAGGTGCTGCCCCTTGTGGCAGCGGTGTGCGCAAAAGTCACACTAAGTGGCCGTGCCTCGTGCCACCGTCAGATCACCTCTCTTCTTCCACCGTGCCATGGAGCAAGCTAGGCTTAAAGCGTGTATGAGGTGGCCACTTTGAACTGCCGATGGCAATATGGTAACGCTAACGCAGATTTAGAGTCGTACTCGATTCTAACGCACACACAATTTTTGGACCCATTTTATTGGGAAAAAAAGTGTGCATTAGATTCGAGTAAATACAGTATTATCCATCATCCGTTCAAAAGTGGCTGGTCTCTGCACCTTCTGAAAACATGTAGGATCATCTATGGTTAGGCTAGAGTGTATTAGGATGAATTCACGGAAGACCAAACAAGCATGTCCAGTTGACATTTTTGGTTTTCATGAAAATAATACATATTTGCTATCTGCACACAGAGCCAGTTTCGCTGCTGACAAGCACCGGTTTTGCCTTCATTACAGATCATGTCAATTGGGCAATTATTGCTCAAAGAATGTTTTCTGTGTGGGCTCAACATGTTTTTTTTATTTTATATGTTTGTTGCAAAGCCTCGAGAAGGTACAATTTTCTTTATACTGTGTTTTAGTTTTCGACCGAAAAATCCCAAGTTTGACAAATGTAACAACACTGCGAAAATTTAAATTCTTCTCTCTCACGAGCTATTAGAGCCAGGAAAACAAAACTTGCTAGGAACGCAGACATCTCCATTCTCTGACCGAGACTCAGAATTCATATAAAATTAACTTTTGGGGTTTCACGAGCCAAAACCATGATCTGATTACGAGGCATGCCATAGTGGGGGCCACTGGATTACTTTGAACCAGCTGGGTTTTCTTAACATGCACCCCTGCATAGTACATGGGCATTGTTCATTTTGCTCCCATCTAAATATGGCCACTGAGGCCGGGATTTGATCCCGCAACTTCGTACTCAGCAGCGCAACGCCAAAGCCACTAAGCGACCGCAGTAGGTCAAAATTCATATTCCTCGATAGCATTTATCTTATACAAAGTGGTACCCATATACATGCCGTGAGGCAAAAAGTAAAACATTGAAAATCACTTTAAAAAAAAAACTATTTTTTGATGACCTGTTCTATGAATATATTAAAAAAAGAAGACATCTTCCAACATTTCGTTATCTTTTTGGTTCGTACGACGACAAATTCAACCAACTTTTCAGCTTTTCACGTTTCTTGAGTAAGTGTCGTTAATCCAGCGACATGCATGGTAGTGGTTTCCAAACAAACGGTAGTGGTTTCCATAAAATAAAGCAAATTGTAAATATTCACAGACGAAAGAGGTTTGCTGAAAAATTAATAAAAGAGTTACGCCAGTATTTATTTTTTAATGCTAATCATGTCCTCCCATGCCCCCTCCCCTTCTTTTTTTTTGTTTTTAGTGTACTGTTGTCATATTTTGGGGCTTTTTTAGCTGAGCCAATTTATTTTTTTTTCTCCTGAAATCCTTCCGCCATTGGTCTATTTCTGTAGTGGCAATTAGTTGTTTGTGGCTAGCCTCAGCCACTTTCCCCGATGGCCACCCACCAATATACCCCACCCCAGTGTCTCAATCTGCCACAATGTCGTGTGGCTCAAGGCTGCCGTGGCAGCTTCCACAGCTCGTCCTTTCTTTCGAAAAGACAGGTGTTGCTTCCTCCCAGTGTATTGGACCCAAACATTTAGAAGAGAGGTAATCAGAATAGAAGTGATGACGTCTGCTTTTGTAGAACACCTTCGCGGGTACCTAAAATAATGGGTTCCTCACGAGTTTATAAGGTGTATAACGCAAAGCGCTAAGTAAAGCAGGACTATTGATGCAGAGAGGCAATGTAGTGCTCCATTTTCATTTTGCAGAGAACTGGACGGTAGTGCTACCTGAAAATCCGGTCATATCACTGGGAAAAAAAATTTTCACTAGCACTGTTAGCACTACAAAAGCTCACTGATGTGCCATTATCAGTAGCGATACCTGTCATGACTCAGTGCATGCATGCTCCCTGATGAAGCAGGTGCATGAATAGCCTGAGGAATGGTGCCTATGTTTACTTGTGTTAGTGATGGCGCAGTAAGTCTTTTAAAGAACCCATTCCAACTCTATTAAATAAAGCTAAACGTTTGGTGTCAACTCAATGGTTGTTTTCAGCTACCAGCCATGGCACAAATGCCTGTGATGGAGTTAGTGAGCTTGTGAAACATCAAGCAACACTGTACAACCTTTGAGAGCGGGCTACATGCCTAATTACGACGGCTTTGGACATGGCAAATTTCCTTGATGCCAGACTTCCGAATATAGCATTAGTTCGCCTGCCCAAAACAGAACTCGCAGAATTCGGAGAGCTGAAAGAGACACTTGGAATGTTATCTGCTCAGTACATAAAATATTCAAACCTGGCACTTGTGAAAATGCAAATTAGTTCAAACCCTTTTAAATAGGAGCTGCTCATAGCAAGAACCACTGGATGGCAAAAGAAATTGCTTGATCTGTGACAGCGTGTGACGATACGGTTTTGACAGCTGGAAGCGATGAGCCAGAACACAGGTGTAGGCTGTCAGAGTGTACTGTTCTTCCGGCACCATATGATGGTCAGCAAACAAAGCACCCGATCGGACTGTCTCATCACATTTTCTCTCATTGATATTAACAAATCTGCCATCTACAACATCTTCTTGCAGTTGACCGCGTACAAAAGCACACCAAAGAATTTCTTCTGGTGCCGCGGCACATACATGCATCTAGATATGAGTGACTGTTGCACGCAAACTGCAAACATGTAGTCTTGCGTTTAAAAAACAATTTGGCAGTCGTTGAACTACTCTGTAAACACATATCGAGAACCCTAAGAACTCTGCAGCGTTTCAAAGCCACATTTTGGGACAGTGACTTGGAAAATGCCAATAATATGAAAAATGGGGGGGGGGGGGGGTGGCAAGCTACATGTTTAATACCCTTTTCTTTGCAAGGCTTGACTTTAGAAATGCCTGTTTAGCTAGATAGAAGCAAGATTTTCCAAAGATCCCTTTCAATTCTGACACTTTTCATGGTTCATTAAAGGCTCCAATGCCATCACACAATTGTTATCACTTCGACACTAGACGTGACTAATGATAAGAAAAAAAAAAGAATGAAATTATTGCATAACATAGACCAATTTTCCAAGTTTCGTTTGAATCGGGTAAATACTGCCAAATGAATAGGCAGTGTGTTTTGGAGTTTTTCGTGCATCTTGTTTTCCTCATCTGTCTATTTTGTTGGTCCCATCAAGGTCGAATTGATGGAAGCCGACTGTATTGTTAAAACCGGTAATGCTATAAGTAGGTTCGACACTGCTTTTTTCAGTCTAAATAAAATACTTGAATGTTTGTCCCCTCTGCTTTTTTCGTGCAACCCCATTATAAAAATTATTGCTTATAACTACAGGATTTTCTTGACACTTAAATTCTGTTATAAGTGGATGCGACTGCAGTTCTGTACATCTTCTCAGACATGTACATGTGGCACTTTCTCAGGTTTTGCGGGCCTTCTTTCAGGCTTGTAAAAAACTTTTATGCAGTACTTATTGAATAACAGAAAGCTGGATAGGGAATTTTCCAGGATGGTCTACAATTTTTTCATTCACACTTTTGTTCTGGAGAAGTTGATTAATTAATAATGACTATGTAATTAGGCAACATAATAAAATATCTGACTTGCTCCAAGCGACGACAAACATTATCTTGGTTCTGTCCAGCTTTATGGCAGTTGCACATTTTTAAATGCAAGTGCAATTTTTAAATTTTGACACAAGTTACGTGGGTAACATGGTATATGTGGCAAAGGGTGGCAGCATTATTATGCTGTTGAAATAAGACACCACAATAAGAGCATACAAGCGCAATCAGTCTCGGTGCCCACACTGAAATCACGTTGAGCACAATGCAGAGCACGCCTCAGCCTCAATACAGTTCACTTGCAGTGCCCTCAGCCCATTCTTCATTACGTGGCGCCTCGGAGGGAGAGCGTCGTTCTGCCCACTTGACCATATTCTAGTACACTCTACCAACGTCTGCACAACTTTCTCCTTTGTGGACCTCCCACAGCCACGAATATGACAATGACTGAATGTGCAGTATGGTACTGATATACTTTCTGAACGTAAAGCCTTGACCCATACAAAACAGCATAATTAAAAATTCAGGAACACCTCAGCACTTCTTATGAATTGTGAATGCAAAAGCATTAGTGCCCAATTGAACGCTGCTGAGCGGTCCTTCGGGTTTTGCGCTGTGAATCATGTACAATAGTGGTACATGCTGCCCGACCTAGCAACTAATAGCAGCCTGCAGTGCCAATGCCGTCTGCCACCAACAGCCTGTGTGACGAGAGACTGAGGACGCAGCAGCAGCCACCAAGACTGGCAGGCGCGAGCCGCAGCTAAACCTAGTAGGGGTGAGAGAGATATACGGACTGCACGCTGGCTTCAGAGAGAGAGACGATGGCACCTGCACATGCGCACGCGTCTGCCTCATCAACGACAACAAGTCTCGCCTCATGGCGTCCCATATATCTGCTTCATCATGGTGTGCTGCTGACCAGTGTTGCGATGAATACCTCTCCACTCACGCAACACCCGACATGCTACAGCAGCAGCATGGTGTTCCGATTTGCCTGCTCTGCTCTGTTGAGGCATGCTTTTGGCATGGAATCACAGCCAATGAGAATTCAGGTGCCGTTTCACTGCTACAGACACCGGCTTTTTCGTTCAATGGGCCATTTGATGCTTTCACATAATAACTCCAGCATTAGTTAAGCTAACTGCGGCACTGATGTATCCACTGAACGAATGTGCATTCACAGGTCAGAACATAAATACAGCCAAAAAGACATAACAAACTGCTACTTCCAAGGTGACTTTCAACATACCCTTGCCTTTCACCAGATGACCAGAAGCCACCAGACATGCAGTCACTCTGACTAGATGGCAAGCCGGAGCAGAGTGCCCGTTGATCAAACTGCCCCAAGCTGCTCCACATAAAAGGGTCTACTCCAAAAGCACTGAAAAAAAAAAAGAAGAAAAAAACTGACATGAGATCTCACACTTTCATGGCCAAAACATGAAAAATAGGAGAAATACAGTCAGGCTACTTATAACCACCTTAGTGCATAACTATATGCAACACACCTTTTTGTAAGTGCCATTTTCCCTTCTATGGGTATGAATGTAATGGATACTGCTTACAATGCTGTCGTACGATACTGTATACAGACTACAGTGCATCTGCTGAAAGATTGTGTAGACAAACAAAGCAGCAAGCATGTTTCTTGATGAGGTGCTCCGATGGGAGGTACAGCAGCGAAGGTGATGCCAGAGAGGAGCACATGCAGAATGAACACGAACACAACAAAGAGCATAAGAAAAAAAAAAAAAAAAGACATCATGCCTCTGTAGTATGCTTGAACAGGGCTCAACAAGAAGAGTGGTGTCCCTGTAGAGTGCACTTTCCCTCAGAATTTTGTTTATGCTGAGCCAGTTGACTGTGAATACATTTTGTTGTGCATAGACCTATACAGGTTTTTAGGACCACGCAGCAATGTGTGACAAACATAATACTGAGTCATGTCATCATGGCACACGTCTGTCTAGAACTCTTGGTTGAGCTGCGGCCAGTAGTTACCCAACATGTACTGCATGCAATGTGTGCCTGTAGGTATGAATTATACCACGGCATATGTGACGTGCATTGCATACAGCAACAAATCGATGTGGTGCTTCTTTTGCCTTTCAGGTAAGTTGCACACTGTCCCTGCACTTAGCATTACTGGTGCATAGTGGGTGTCACAGAAAATTAACATAATTCTTAATTTATTGCTTGTGGCATGTAGAACAAATCTACTCATTGGGGTGGATTTCTCAGAGAAACAGACATTACTTACACTATAAATAAAAACTGACTAATTAACAAAAATTTTTACCTAGCGCACATATTGCAATACACGAATTGAAGAGACTGATTTCACAAATGTAGAATGAATGAACTAGTACCAGTTTTGAGATAAGCACTGTCAAACTTGCGGTAAAAATGCAATGTTGTTCCAATTAGTTGCTTAGCGAAATGCCTTTTTATGCATTGTAGATCAAAAATCACTGGAGCACCAATGCATTTCATCGGAAACTTTGGGAACGCGCACCCCAAAAGTGGTGCCATCCTCAGTTTCTTCCAAGTGGATATGACTTTTGAAGTCACCGGCTACAATTTGTAAATTGCAATATGTGCCGTAAAGTAATCAAGTTCAACCTCAGTATAACAAACACGGATATAACCAATTATCGAATATAACAAAGTAAATATAAAATTTGGTTGGTCATGCTTTAATACCTTACTGGTGAAGCAGCGCACTGACGCGGACACAGTGAAGACACACAAGAAAAGAGGACACTCGCTGTACTCGCAACTATTTTATTTCAGAACACATACTTCTTATTTATATACCTGCGCACCCTCAGGCGTCAAAGAAAATCAAGGCAAGATTAAAGGCATTTTTTAAAAATCATTTGCCCGCGCATACTCGGGCGTCAAATATATGGCACCTATCTATCATGGTGTGCAATCCTATCGTAATTTGTTGCAACCCTAACAACCATTTTTATTACACAATTTTTTTTCCTTTTTTTTTCCTTTTAGTTTACTTCCAAAAAGGCAACCTCACCATGGCTTAGACGTACAGATGGCTGACTGATACAACCATCTCCCCTCTTGTGAATATGAAAGGCTTCGATTATTTCCCTGGTTAGCTGATCCTTATGGTACGATAAAACTGTGGTATCATTGTAAAGCGGCCAGCACCCATGTTGTGAGCAGTGCCCCTTAATGTGGGAATGAATGTTTCCCCCCAGTGACTTTCTGTGCTCCAAAAGTCTTGTGTTTACACACCGACCCGTTTGGCCGATGTATACTTTTCCACACGATATGGGCAAACAGTAGACTACGGATGACCTGCACTCGACAAGTTTTTCTTTATGCTTGACCGTGCACTTACGACCATTTACTTTTACTTTTGTTGAAACTCTACAATCCAGTCTGGCACATATTTTTCCGAGTTTGTTTGGTGCAGAAAAAACTACTCGTAGACCATATCTGCCACCTACGTTCTTTAAGTTATGTGCAATTTTGTGTGCATATGGTAGTGACACAATTTTTTGCTGTCAATCTCTTTTTTGTTGCGCTCTTTCTGATAGCCATTGCGCACATAACGAATCAACTTATAGGCTGATGTACACAGTACATGTTTTTCATATCCTGCATTCTTTAGTCTGATAACTTGTTGGCTGAAAGTCTCTTTTATTTTTTCCGGGCAAGAGTTAGTTAAGGCCGCCCTTAGGCACGAGAAAACTATGCCACTTTTTACAATTTTCGAGTGTCCCAAATTATAGCTAAGCAAGCGTTTTTCTGATCGTGGATTGTATGACCAGTAAATCTTTCATCTTGCCTTGATTTTATTTGATGCCTGAGGGTGCGCAGGTATATAAATATGAAGTATGTGTTCTGAAATAAAATAGTTGCGAGTGCAGCGAGTGTTGTCTTTTCTTGTGTGTCTTCACTGTGTCCGTGTCAGTGCGCTGCTTCACCAGTAAGGTATGATTATCACTCACCAGCTAGCCCAACTTTCCACATTACTATGCTTTAATACAATGGAGTATGCTCCTGCTATGATGAAACAAAAAAAGTGGGATATAGACTTCAGACTACAGTGCATCGGCTGAAAGATACTGTATACGACCAAAGCAGCAAGCATGTTTCTTGATGAGGTGCTCACATGGGTGGTGGTCCCTTATCCAACATACTATCGGTTATAGCGAGGAAATGTTTGTTTGCACATGCCGCAAAATATATATTCTGGTAGCAAACATGTCAAATACAGCTGCTGACAGATTTTTCAGACGCTTGATTTTTCGGACCTGCACGATTCCTGCAGCACTGCTGCATATCCCTAGCACTTGCATATAATGAGAATAATCAAAATTTTGGATACCACACAGTGTTTCGGGCATCAACCGCATGTGTAACACTGCAAACAAGGTGGCCATGAACCATGTTGCTGCCATGTTGACTGGCACGAAACCGCAACTTTGGTTGCCAACTTCTCACAAAGCAGCGCTGGTTAAGCCTAGTGACCTAAGCAGTGCGACCAGTGGAGTGGCTGGTGGCAAGCTGTTGCGGGAAGCTCGCCATCAATAGGTTCACACTCATAGACCTTATTGGCAATCAAGTGTGGGATCAGAAGCACAGGCACACGAGATCAGACAATGGCCATAGTAGCAAAATGCGGATCCACGTGCGGTCTCCTTTGTATCCGAAAAGTCTGTCTGCTGCAGAACATTTTAGCCAACAGCTATGCTTAGTTGGACCGCAGTCGGCAAGCCAACGTGCCGATAGCGCACGATAACACCGATTCCATGGTTCCGAATTTGCGGCAGTACAGAGCATGTGTGTGTAATTTACTGTTGTTCCTGTGCCTCGTATCAGCATGGCAAGATGTAAACAAGTCACCAAAATTCTTGGGAGATCTTTGCTGACCTGCCGGAGGCTCCCGTTTAACGTTTCTTTTGCACAGACCTGATCATGATTTTTTTCTCGCTGATATTTGTGTGTATGCTTATAATGAATATCGAATATAACGAAACCATTTTCGTTTCTGATGTGACTTCATTATAATGAGGTTGCAAGCAAAACTGTTAATTAGTCAGATACTCAGTTTTGTTTTTCGTGCAAATAACGTCTGCTAACTGAGCATAATCTAGCTCAAGAAGTAGAATTGTGCTACATGCCACAGGTGATTTTTTAAAATTCTGTTAATAAAATAATTTTAAAAAATGATGTAGTGGCCGGAAGTACACTGGACACAAAACTAGAGCAAATTGTCGTTTAACAAGGTCATGGAGTAAAAAAAAAATACTTCGTTATAAGTGGTATTTCTTTAAAAGCAGGGAGGCTCTAAAAGAGCCATAGTAACACAGGACACACATTCCAACAGCATGGGAGCTTATAGAATGTTTATGAAACAAAGCAGCACTCAACAGTGGTGAAGTTCTGATGATACCAGTGAGCATACCTTGTCAGTTGAATACAATTTAACCTAAATATAACAAAGGGGGGAGGGGGAGTGAGCTCAGAGCAGGCAGGTTGGCGCATATCTCCTTTTCTGGCGTGGCTATGGCTGCACATGGCTGTCAGCTGGCTCAACGCATGCGCAAGTCATGCGCCGTGTTTTAGAGGTAATCTGCTGCGTGTGCTTAAGAGTGGGCGTGCCGAGATGGTATGGCATCATGTACAGTATCTTCCCGCGCATTTAATACTGGAGGTTGCATAATCTCGAAGTTTCAAAGACGTTGAAGTAAGAGGGAGACGAAAAATTTCCTCCCCACTGTCGGCGCATGATAGTGTCATCCCACTGCAGGCAACACTATCAGCTGCAAGGGTGGAGTGGACATTAAAGAGTGGGTGGCTTCCACCAATGTGAAGATATTGCCTAACAACATGAAACTATCTTCCGTCACTGACTCTCAAATTCAGCATAATGATCTTCTTTATTAAAGTTTGCTTCGCCCGATTGCCCGATAATTTGTAACACTTTGTGGCCTTCTGTGTAAGAAAAATTCATCAGTGCCTGTACCTACTTGCTAAAAAGTTTAATTTCAATAAAATGAAATTTTGATGTACTGTAGCAAATTTTACTGACTTTTTTACTGACTTTAGAAATTTTAGACTTTTACTGTTATATATTGACATTTAACTGTATAATCACATGATACAGCTAGCCCCAAGGAATACTGACATGTCACAGAATTACCTTTGTAGCACTATTTGCTTCTCCAGGTTGATACAAAGAGAAGCAAAGTGTCATTATATATGCTGCACTGAGCAGTCCCGTGCAGATTTCTTCACGCTTCATATTACCGAAGTCCGGTACCACAGTGCTTAAAATAATTCAGTATGAAATGCACGCACTGCAGCTGGGACCATGAAAAATTTCAAATAAGCCGATTTTATTAAAATGAGGGTTACTGCACTTCTAAAACTCAGTCCCAGTAAACAGAAAACAAACTAAAGTGAGATGATCTGGTGTTAACTACAGCTGAAATACTTCTCACTTGCCACACATAAAGGAACACTAAAAGCAAACATTAAGTCAAGCTAAAGTGATAGATCGGAGCTTGAGAACATCTCAGGCATCAATATTTTTGCGAACAGAGCTTTAGTAGTTGAGATATTGAGGTAAATACAGGATACGATTAGAGACTCACCTGGGACATTTAGGTACTAGGCTGATGACAAAGGTACTCCTCACTATACATAATTCTGTCACTAGTACTCAACCACTCGTAATAAAAAGATAATTGTATTGCATTACAAGTCAAAAGAAAATGCTACTTGTCCAGTTCTAATTGATTTTTAGAAAAAATAACTCAGTGACATTATCCTTGAGAAGGACGCAGTTTGTGACAAGGTTTTGTTTTCTCAACTTTGTGCCACCCACGCTTTCGCGTTTAAGCAGTTTTGTTATTGCATAGCACTGCACTAGTTTTGCTGGCTCACAAAACTCACACAAACTGCAAGTAGCAGAGAATTCCACATCCGTGTGATTACGTGGGATTTCCCAACGGTCCATGCCACTTGTCCAAGAGCAGCTGCAGCAGCAAATCCAACTCTCTGTCTTGGCTCAGTATCTCCATGGCTGCGTGTTTGCATTTTGCACAGAAACCCATAGTGTCATCTGTTGGGCGCCATTTTATTTACCGACGGCAATAAAGGACGATGATGGCATACGCAATGTACCCACTCACTGTTTGGGGCGGGAAATTTGAATTGCGTAGAGGTATGCAGACCCTCCAATGCAATTTTGTCGTAAACTAATACCGGTGTCAAGCAGGCAAGTACACTTACGGAGAGAGCCACTCGGTTTCAAGTGCACTTTCCCAAATCTAAACGTTGCAAGCAGAGTGTACTCGCAGAAGAGTGCACTCCAGTCAGAGTGCGTTCACAGAATGCACTTTGCTGGTCGAGTGCGTAGCCTCACCACCAGCGGCTTCAACGATACAAAATGCAATGCATAGAAAAAGGGCACAGAAATTCATTTTAGCTGTTGAAGAGCTTTTAACAATATAATCAGAACAGAACTCACTGATATTCTGTTCTAGCAGGATCAAATGCCACCTCGTCGCACGCCACCATCTTGTTCTGGATTGGCTAGGCCCTCGTCTTGGCTGGCATTGACTAGCAAAAAATTTTGTTTTTTTGTTGTGTAAATATAGACCAAGATTGTTTTTTATTTATAATACAACTAAAGTAATTACATTTTAGAAGCTTTTTTTAATTTTAATCTACATCTTCAAAAAACACGATTTTAGTCTGTCGCCAATTTTTTTTTTTTTACTGCGAGTGCACTTTGTTTTCCCATTTAGCACCGCATAGCCTTAAGTGTCATTCAAGATCCTGAAGTACACTCCCCGTAAGTGCACTAAACTTGCCTGCTTGACAGAGTTACAAGTCCTTTTTTGGCACGAACAAGTGCTGCAAGGTTCCTGAAATGGCATTTTAAAAGTCTGTGTCGACTAGTACTTGCATTTAGTTTCCCTTTAAACATGTGCATAACAAGCCACGGCATCAGGCGATTCCAGAGCCCCTGCAGTAGAGCATTGCGGCTTGGTGGGACCTCTCCTCGTGGTGCCATCTGTCATTGTTTGAAGGAACGTACGAGCAATGGCAAACAATATCTGATCACATTTTTTAGGCAGTGTGAACACCTAAATTATTTTTCTTACACCCCGATGTATTGGAGGGAAGAAGAAGAAGCAGAGGAGGGCGGACGTGCCCTGCATCGGTTCCGTCTTTTTGAATGATTCTGCAGGCAATTTTGGCAGGACCACGCATTGAAGCTCAACATCAGATTCGTGAGGTTAACGCGAATCGGTGGATACCTTTGGACGAGGTAGACCAGCATATTTTGGACTTCTATCGCATCTTTTCTGTGCATCGCACGTGGGCGCCACGCTGGGCCTAACGCAACGTAGGTCTAGCGGGCCCGCCAAGCCGGCATGGCCGATATACGTATGGACGACGAACTCTCCTCGGAGATGGAAGATGGCAAGGAAAGAATGGGTTGGCAAGTGGTCACCAACCGAAGATCGCGATCTGCGAAAAAGGCCTGGGGAGCTGGTGGAACCGCCAAGTTGATCCAAGAATCACAAGGAAAGGAGATTGCCAACAAAGGTGCTGCCGGGGCCGACAAGCTCAAGCACCGGATTGTGAAGGCGTCAAGGATGCCGCAACTGCCAGAGGAGCACAGGAAAATCAACGTTAGGCCTCAAGGAGGCCTCAACCTGAACAAGGTCAGCACAGCTATTGGAGAAGCGATCTCCGAGGCAGCCGGACTTACAGCAAACCAAGTGAAGGAAGACATCGTCTGCCCCAACTTCACACAGAATATCGTGGTGGTTAGTACACCAGACTCCTATCATGCCGAAAGGCATGTGAGAATCAAGTCCATTACGATCATGGAGGCAGAATATGAAGTGAGCGCTTATGAAACAGCTCCCCACTCTACATGCAAGGGGGTTATTAGAAGAGTGAACCTCAATTACAGTCAAAGTGTGATCACGAAAAAGATTGTGCATGAATACAACCCAACGGTGCTGGCTGCACAATGTATCAAAGTTACAGGCTCGGTTATTGTGCTTTTCGATGGATTAAGGGCGCCCAACTTCATCAAATATGGGTCAACCCTCGTGAGGTGCTATCTGTACAGGAAGCAATTTGACATATGTTACGCATGTGGAAGAATTGGACACAGATCAGAAGACGTCTGTCCCACACCAGATGTTGTGCAGTGCAGGGGATGTGGTATGCAAGACCCAGGGGAGGATCATATCTGCTCTCCCAAATGCAAGTTCTGCGGTGAAGATCACCCCACAGGTGACAAGGCTTGCAAGCAGCAGTACCAAATACCATATGTAGTAAGAGTAAGAAGAAGACAACGCTCCGAAATTGGAGACCAAGATGGAATCGACCCTACCGACAAAGGAAACCCCTCCAGGCGCCGGAAGGCGCTCACACTCAAGAAGCACATCAAGATCAAGACAGCGCTCAACATTGAGGGGAAGAAACAGTTCCAGATCTCGGGAGGCGCAGGTGCGCTTCGAGGAGCAGGAGCTGAAGACAAACAAGAAAAAGGAGCCAGGAGCGACCTGGGCCGAGAAAGTCAAAGGTACTATGAAAGTCACAGGTGCAATCACCTCGCAGGAACAAGGCAATGATGCCAAAGTAGAATAGCCGATCAAAGAGGTTTTATCACTAAAGAAAGCAAATGAAGAACTTAAGAAGCAGATGCAGGAAATGAAGAAAGGGTTGAGGACAGAAAGCGGCAGTGTGGCAATAGCTAAGCCGGTGAGTAGAAGTAACAGCCAGGAAGAAGAAGACACACCAGCGCCCAAAAAGAGAGCTGTAGTTCCGGAGGTAGAATCAATGTGCTCGGTTCCAGAGGAGATTAGGAATGCGATTAGGGACCTAAAGGACATGGTAGACAGCGTTAACCTTAAGGTGGATAAAACATGGAAGCGGAAGTTAATAGCTGAGAAAAGGCTGAAAAAGCTAGAGGCCCAAGGAGAGGATGAAGAATATATGCCCTCGGAAGCTGAAAGCGCTAGAACACTCCCAGGAGAGGTAGGTGGTACAGTCATGAGAACAGTGACAGGGGGTAGCAAGTCAGGAGGCAACGACAATAATAATGTATAATAGAAAGAGACTTAGTGTGTGGCAGTGGAACTGCAGAGGATTTTAGGAAAAAAAGAGTGTCGCTAGCACAGATAATCAAAACGGTTGAAAATAAGCCAAAATTAATAATGCTGCAGGAAACTCTAGCGGAGGAGATCAGGCTGTCTGGCTTCAACTCGGTCTGCAAAGGCAAAGAACCGGGCAGAGGAATTGCCACCCTAATTGACAAGAAAATTCCATACATAGAGCATGATCTAAAATTAGGGGCGAGTAAAATTGAATACATATTGATAGAAATGGTCCTAAAAAGGCACAGAGGTAAAGCGCAAAGCTTGTTCTGCCTCAACATATATAGCAGTCCCAGAGAGATGAGACAGAGCTTCAGAGTAATTTTTAATAAGGCCATCAGGGTAGCCAAAACTGCGCCCCTCATAGTAGGAGGGGACTTCAATGCCCCACACCAATCTTGGGGTTACCGCTGGAGTAGTAAGAAAGGGGAAGGAATCTGGCATCTCGCCACGGATTTAGGCCTTTCTCTTACCACGGACCCAGCCTATCCTACCAGGTGTGGCAGTTCCACGTGTAGGGACACTACCCCGGACTTACCTTTCACTTGTAATTTACCCAGGGCAGACTGGATCAACTCTGGTGCAGACCTAGGAAACGACCATTATATACTACACATAATGGTGGAAACGACGGGGGTGGAGGTAAAGCATTTCACTTACATAGACTGGGATCACTTTAGAAAAATCAGAAAAGACAGCAGACACAGATAGAAAGGGGCGCATCAGACTACAAGAGTGGGTGGCGGCTCAGCTTAGGGACGACTTGAATGTAGCAACTAAGGCTATAGAGACAGAGGAAGAGGTCGAACAAATTGACAGTAGATTGGCGCATTTGATCGAAGCCAAGCAATCGATTTTACAAAGATGGAAATCACAACACTTAAGCAGAAGACTGAGGAAACGAATTGCTCAGTTCAATAGGAATATAGAGGAGCATGCACAATATTTGCACCAAAAAAAATGGGATGAGGTGTCTAAATGTGTAGATGAAAGGATAAAATGTGGAGGCAATTGGAGTCTGCTCAAGCATCTACTCAACAAAAAAGGCACTAAATCGAATAGACGTGCGGCAGTGGCGAAACTGGTGCTTCAGGAAAGTCAGACTGCAAGCGCAGAGAGCATAATGGAGCGAGTGGAAACTAAATACTTGCCTCTCAGGAAAGAGGATCAGGATGTGCGTTATCTCGATTACTTAGGGGTAGAATGCAAACATACGGATCATGAATTCACCGAAAGTGAGGTACGCAAGCCACTGTATGATCTGAATAGTAGGTCAGCAGCTGGCCCGGATGGCATCTCTAACAGATTGCTTAAGAATTTGGACGACGAATCAATAAAATATCTGACCACATACATTAATGAAATATGGAAAGATGGGGTATATCCAGAAGAATGCAGGACGGCCAGTACTATCTTAATACCAAAGCCGGGCAAACAACTCAACTTGGATAATCTCAGGCCAATTTCATTAACGTCATGTCTAGGGAAGACAATGAAGCATGTCATATTGAACAGGTTAACGAAATATGTGGAGGACAATGGCATCCTACTGTATAATCTGATTGGTTTCAGATCAGGCTTGTCCACACAAGATGCCATGTTGTTAATCAAACATCAACTGCTATTAGCTAAACTAAAAAACACTCGAGCTCTCTTGGGGTTGGATTTCGAAAAAGCTTTTGGCAGAATTAAGCATAGAGCAATACTTGAAGTGATTTCCGAACTGGTATTGGGCAGAAAACTCTGTGAAGTGGTCAAAACTTTTCTTGGCAATCATTCAGCTCACCTTAGATTCGGGGGATATTAAATCAAAGAAGATGGATCCCGGTGACAGAGGGATGCCACAAGGGCCTTGTCACCTATGCTTTTCAACCTGGCCATGTCAAAAATGCCAAAGGGATTAAAAGGGATAGAGGGCATTTACTTTACCATTTATGCAGACGATGTGACTATATGGGCCGCTAAAGCAAATATGGGACATGCGGAAGCAGACTTCAGAAGAGCATTTATGAGGTAGAGTCTATTTTAGAAGACATGGGACTCAAATGCTCTGCTCATAAGTCTGAACTCCTTCTACTCAATAACAGGAGAAGAGGTCGAAAACCAAGCGGATATGTTCCCGAGGACGAACTCAGGTTAGTACTAACCACGAAGGCAGGCGAATCTATTAAGCAAGTAGAAACCATTAGAGTCTTAGGGTTATTCCTGGAGGCAAATGGGGCAAACGGAAGAACAATACAACACATCACAAGCAAGACTGAGGAGGTAATAAGACTGCTAAGGAGAATCACTAACAGACACAGAAGGTTGGGAGAGAAGAGCGTCATGAGAATGGTCCACGCTTTCACCTTGTGTCACTTCTCATATGTAGCTGGGATGCTCAGTTGAACACAGACAGAGCTAAACAAGTTGAACAGATTAATTAAAAGGCTAGTCAAAACAACAGTGGGCTTACCGATTAACACACCGGATAATAAATTAGTGAAACTGGGGCTCCACAACACAACAGCCGAGATAATTGAAGCTCAGCAAATTGCCCACAGAGAAAGGCTCTCTGGAACAAGGTCAGGTAGAGCAATACTAGAAGAGTTAAGGTGGTGCCCAACCGAATCCAAAATTTCAGGTGAAGGCACTGTAGAACTAAAAGATAGCATAAGAGAGATAATCAAGACGACTCCTTTCCCCAGAAATATGCACCCGGTGCACAACCTGGAAAGACGAAAGGCAAGGGCCAAAGCTCTCTTGCAAGAGCTAGATCACGACAGAGGAGATGCGGCTTTTGTAGATGCTGCATGGGTCAGAGGAAAGAAAGCCTTTACGGATGCAGTAGTAGATTCAGATGGTCTCACTCAGGATGCTATTACAATCATGACTAAAAACACGACAGTCGCGGGACAAGTAGCGATAGCATTGGCTTTAAGGAATAATAAGTGGACGAGGATTTACAGTGACTTTAAGATGGCTATTAGACACTTTACCAATGGCTTTGTAACCAAAAGGGCTGCCCAGCTGATCAGTGAGTTGGACAGCCAAGGGATTTAAATCCACTGGTTTCCTGCGCACATGGGGTCTGTCGATCCATCTCGGAAGAATTTAAACGAGATGGCTAACGCAGCTGCACGATGACTTACTATCCGTGCACTAAGCGACCAGGACCTTAATAATATACAGGAGGAGAACAGGGAACAATTATTAACATATAATGAAATCACGAAGCATTACTACATGAACAGAAGGGAACTCCCAGTGCCACACGCTAAGCTCAATAGAGCTCAAGCGGTGAATCTGAGATTGTTGCAGACTTATCCAAGTCCAAACTTTATTAACAAGCTACATACAGAAAGAGAGGTACCAATCAATTGTGAGAAGTGTAATAGCATCATTACTCTGGATCACATACTTTGGCAGTGTCCTGTGTCTCACAGGCTGTGACAAGGAGAGAGACTGGTGGCGGCGAGTCCTACACAGTGGAGTTCTTTTCGATCAAGTACAGGCCTTCCAGAAGGCCCATGATACGGCTGTAAGGTTAAACTTTACTGTCCCGACCTGGGAGCCGCCTGCGTCAACCTAAGGGTTTATCTTCAGGACATTAATAAAGTTCATCATACCATACCATAATGTATTGACAAAGCAGCCAGCTAAAGCTACCTTATTGAATTTCTTTTCAGGAATGGCAAACAAGTAGGGGTGTGCGAATACTCAAATAGTATCACCAAATCGAATTGAATAGTGAATGTTCGAATAATTTTATTTGCGATTCGAATAATTACTACAGTCGAAACCCGCGATAACGAAATTCCGCAACAACGAAATTCTCGCGACAATGAAACATTTTCGTATCCCCGGCGAACGCCCATAGGATTCAATGCATTTCGTACCTCACGGCAACGAAATCTCGCTGTACTGCAATCCTGCATCAACGAAATTTGCCGGAACGTAACTCTGCATATTTACTATTCGCGTAAGGCTAGCAGGCTCCAAAATGTGCTCGAATGCAACTGTTTTGCACTAAAATTGCAGAAAATACCCCCCACCCCCCATTTCACGTGTGGGCACCGCAATTTTTGTTCACAAAAACAACCAAGTGCTGGAAGCCATCAGTGCACTGGAAAGACGTCATGGCAGCCATCTTGTTTGTTGATCGCCCGTTTGAAGTGGCATGCATGTTGCTACCGATATGTGATGATGGTTTTTGCACGCCTACTAGGCGAGGTCGCAGATCGTTGTTCGAAACACGCGTTAAGTTTACATTCTCCGTGGCTGATGACTGGGTGAGGTCTAGGCCAATCATGTGAGGCGAAACTGAATGCAAACTGAACGCGCGTTTCGAACATCAATCGCTGATCGCAACAGTGCACTTCATAATGCGCACCTCAGGGAGAAAAATGCAGCAAAAACAAGAAATCCATGTCCCACCGGTGGTGCTTGAGATAGCGATCGCAGCATATGGAGTGTCATGCATTCAGCCATGAATGAGCGATCGTCTGGGAATATGCATCGCTTGCTTCAAGAACGCTGGCTTTGGTGCCACCCAACAGGCATCGAGCACGGATTCGGCACCGGACATAGATTTGTGCGAAAGGGTCGTTATCTCGATCGTTTGCCTTCGGGTATCGTTTGACAGGCCGCCTCAGCTAACACAGAAACGGACTGTCACTGCGAGCACTCCCCGACATCGGCCTGATGTGCGATTGCACCCACATTGTGCTGGCAGGCAGGGCTGTCTCGTCATGGCCACACTATCTAGGCTACTAGGCCTAATCGGCACTGCCTTATCGGGTGTCTTTAACTAAAGTTATGGTTTGTACCATAAAGTTATGGTACACTCACTAACCAAAGCGAGTGTACGGGATAGCAGTGTACAGAAGTTATTCATGGCCACCACCTTTGCGACACGCTGTACAGCAGCCTCTCCTTTCTGACCCCATTCGAAGATGTACATTTGAAGACTACCGTATAGTGCGGAATATAGGTCGAGGTTTTTTCCAAAAAGTATTACTAAAAGGTCATCCCTCGACTTATATACCGGCCCTTGGCACAACATGAATAGTCGTCTGGCAACATGTAGGAGCGCAGACCTTTTGACATCCGCATCATTATCGCCCCCTTGGTGTCCGACGCCAAAAGAGGCTTTCCCGCGGGATTTTGTCGTTCGCGTGAATGAAAAGGGCTATATGGATGAGGCCTTCATGCCCAATTGGATTAAGACCGTCTATAATCGGCGACCCGGCGCACTCCTGCGGTGTCTGAGCATGCTCGTCTTGGATGCCTATCGCGGGCACTTGACCGCAGGTGTGAAGCAGGCACTCTGCGACGGGAGGACGGAACTCGCCGTCATTCCAGGAGGCATGACGTCAACACTTCAGCCACTGGATGTCGTGCTCAACAAGCCCTTTAAAGACCGTGTCCGTGAACAATATAATCCATGGATGGCCGGCGACAACCCGACGAACCCAAGTGGCCGGCTACGCAGGCCGCCTCTCGCCACTGTGGCCACATGGGTGTTGCAGGCTTGGCACTCGCTGCCCGACGATATGGTGGTGCAGGCATTCAAGAAGTGTTGCATTAGCAACTCCTTGGACGACACCGAGGATGACATGTTGTGGGACACAGCTAGCGAAAAGCAGTAGTCTTCGGAAGAGAGTTCAGACAGCTCAGACGAATGAGCAGGTGACGAGTCTGGCGGCACCACTAAATAAAACAAAGTTTTGTGCCTTATAATTTTTATGTTGACTTCTTTGCTTCAATATAAGGGGGTCGACCTATATTCCGCCTCGACCTATATTCCGCATTATACGGTAGCTTTGGATTTACACGGTGGGTGCGAAAGTGACGTGACCCTACAGGGTGTTCTGCAATATAAACCGAGATGTCCATTTTATCTGCTGCTGAAGTTCTGATTGGTTGGGCTAGGGTATGTGCAAGAAGGAGACAGGTGCCTCCAGCCAATTGGCACTAGACATATCCACTAGGTAGACACAGAATACTCCCCCTCCCCCCCCCCCCCCCCATGAGGACATAATTTGTGACAGATGGCAAATCACGTAACGAACCTGACAACGAAACTATGCAGATAGTGCCTGTTCTTTACCATCGGCACCAGATACGCATGAAGCAGTAATTGTGACACATGATGCAGTTTTTTCATTTGTCGCACATATTGGCCTTAGGATAACCCACCTGCTGTAAAGTTGAGACGGCCATTTTGTTTTTTTGGAGAAAAACTGGAAAGCAAACTTTCTGTGCAATAAATAAAAGATTGCCGCAAACACAGGTCAACTATTAAACTTAGAACCTCACTGGTAATCACTACAACTGAACGCCACTAATTAATTAGTTTCAGAAGGAAAAAAAAACACTTGGTTCTGTTCTACAGAAATTCTACTAACAAGAAATATTTTTACGGCTTTCATATAGTGGGATTGAGCTACAATCAAAGATGGCATACTCATTAGGTGTTCCTTTTAATAAGAGTAGACTGTACTGTGCATCTTGATTTCTATGTACAGTAAAACCTCGTTAAATCGTATCTGCTTAAACAGTAGTTTCGTTTTAAAAGTAGTAAAGTCAAATCCCTGACTCAGTGCCCATTGAACATAATGCGTCTTGTATCAGCATATGCTGTACCAGGTTAGTGCATACGTATTGGTTAACACATAGTGTTTCCACTTTTTGTCGCAAAATCACGGCGGTAAGTCGGCCCGGCAGAACAACGAGACTCAGAGATCAGAACAGCCTACAAGCACAGACGCAGAGGACGCTTGGAAGGGTGAAGACACATCAACGTCAACATCACTTCAGCGATGTGCCAATCGAAGTATTGTGGCCCGTGTCGTGGTTTCGTGCAAACTAGGATAAAAACCAGGTGCTCAGCATAGAAAAAAAATTGGACATCGTTAGTACTGGCGAACGTGGCACGAACGAGTCGGTGCTGGCACGCAAGAGGGATATACTGTTGACTATGGTGTGTGGCATTTGGAATGCGAAGGAGAAGTTGGTCAGCAATGCTGCTGTGACCATGAAAATACGTCAGCTATGAGGTTTGACTTTTCGAGGTTCGACTTTTGCCATCTTTGCCTCTGTTATTGCCAAAGTATCGCCTAACAGTGATGAGGACAACACGGAAAGCGACAGCATTTCTGTTCACTTTAAACTGTGGCATCTTCCTTGTAGAAGTAGTGTCACTGTTGCAGATGGTTTCACAGTTGTGCTAAATGGCACTTCTTATTCTGCACGAAATGTCAACTAAGACTGCAAGAATTAATGTATATTTTCTTTCAGATGCAATACAATTTTAATGTAATTTCTTTAAAAATCATCGGTACTTAACTAGCCTCGTCTTAGTTGCTGCAAGAGGCACTTGGAATACTTGAATATGGCATCACCATCTGTCATTTGAAATTTTCTGGTGTACCAAATCTCTGTGCTATTTCGTTTGCTGTTTTCTACTTTGCAGGTATTATGTAACAATTAAGCTTGACAATATTTTCCTCCAGTGACCTGTCACAGGTCTAAAGGCTACATGAAATGTTAAGGAAGTGCAGTCACCTAAGGCCTTGGTGGGCCCCACTTGTGGGTCGTGGCCAAGTGCGCTTGCCACTGCAGCTACCCAGGGCACTGGCTGCAGGTGGGGGCCACACAGAAAGGGCAGCCTCGCGCAGAAAGCCTTTAGGACAAGCTGTTGCTGGGCTAGGGTGTGGTGCAGCAGACAGCAGGTTTATGACGTCCTCCAGGTCACTCCCCGTGTCAAGCACGCCAAGCAGCCCACTCTCTGCACAAACACAGTAATCAATGATACTTTTCTCTGGATGTTCCTCCTGGCACCATTCTATATCCCGAAACATACAACAGCAGCGAAAATCACTTGATTGAACACATAATTGCAATCAACACATTGTTGAACAGATACAGTAGAATCTCATTAATTCGAACTCCGAGGGGAAAGGAAACTTATTCAAATAAAACACACAGTTTTATTTGAATAAATTTGGACAGACAGTTGCGCCACTGCAACCGACCGTCCAACGTGGTGTAGTGCCAAGGAGTGCATGACGACGTTCAACGAACTTACACAGTTTCACCGCCTGGCTCGAAGGACTTTCCCACCCCCCACCCGGGGCTGAGCCGAGCGGAGGCAGTACTGTTCAGACAATTAGAAACTGGTTCCTTACCCACCCCAGTGTTAACGAATCATCTGTACCCGAAAGTATATGTGAGTGATGTGTACTGCGTGTGCCAGTGGGAGAGGGCCACCCTGACGCACATCCTATGGGATTGCACCAAGTTCCCCGACGAAGCTTCGACAAGTACAATGATTCCGCCACAGCCGCGAGTTGCGGCAGAATGCTACGACTACGAAAACCAAACCTGGGCCGTCCAGCAGGTCTCGGCGGCTCTTGAAAGACAAAGGCAGAGTGAAACCAACACAACGTTGGCCCTCAGGGCGACCAACCCTGGGAGTAACCTGCGCTGAAGTTGAGTAGAGACCACCCGCTGAGAAGACGTCAAGGCCCGCGTGGCGGCGCCATTCAGTCATGGTGTCGTTCTGCAGGCGACTAAATAAAGTTGTTTCTCTCTCTCTCTCAAATAAAACAGAATTTGAACTAAGAGCCCCTTTATATATTGGATGTCCCATGTAACTTGAGCCAAATTTTAAAAACATGCTAATGCCACGTAGCCGGACAAAACCAAGGTAATGTGTGCTGGCGCTTGGAGGTGCTTGGATGATTTACTGCATTCTGCCTAAATACATAATTAGTTGGAATTATAAAATTCTCAAATATTATAATTAGATTAAAAGTGTAAATAAGGAAAATTGTACAGCAACATGAAAAACTACGGATACAGCTTTCTGTTGCTCAATGTGTACTACATAAAAGTGTTTTTCCAAGTATGAGAGAAGCCTGTGAATACACACAACGTGCCTCAAGCGGCCAGTCACGTGGCAATTTTTAATCTATTTGCACGCTTCAATCATGCTTGGCAAAACACTTTTATGTAGCATGCATTGAGCAACAGAACGCTGTAGCAGGAGTTTTTCACATTGCTGTACAATTTTCTCATTGACACTAAGCAGGGTAATATCATCAGCAATCTCAAAGATACAGTAAAAGCAGCAGAAGAATTCTATACTGACCTGTTCAATACCCAGAGGAGTCAGGATACCTCCATTAGAAACAGTAGTGAACAGGATACAGAAACACCTCCTATAACTAGCGATGAGGTCAGAAGGGCCTTGCAAGACATGAAACAAGGAAGATCGGCAGGATAAGATGGAATAACAGTCGATTTAATCAAAGGTGGAGGAGACATACTGCTTGGAAAACTGGCAGCTCTTTATACGAAGTGTCTATCAACTGCAAGGGTACCAGAAAAGTGGAAAAATGCGAACATTATACTAGTCCACAAAAAGGGAGACATTAAGGAATTGAAAAATTATAGGCCGATTAGCTTACTCCCCCCACCCAGTATTATATAAAATATTTAACAAAATTACCTGCAACAGAATAAGGTCAACACTGGACTTTAGTCGCCAAGGGAACAGGCTGGCTTCAGGAAAGGATACTCTACAATGGATCACATCCATTTCATTAATCAGGTTATCGAGAAATCTGCAGAGTACAATAAGCCTCTCTATATGGTTTTCATAGAATACGAAAAAGGAATTTGATTCAGTAGAGACACTAGCAGTCATAGAGGCATTACGTAATCAAGAAGTACAGAATGCTTACGTAAATACCTCGCAAAATATCTACAGAGGTTCTACAGCTACCTTAATTCTACACAAGAAAAGCAGGAAGATACCTATAAAGAAGGGGATAAGACAGGGAGACACAATCTCTCCAATGCTATTCACTGCATGCTTGAAAGAAGTATTCAAGCTATTAAACTGGGAAGGCTTAGGAGTAAGGATCAACGGCGAATACCTCAGCAACCTTCAGTTTGCCAATGACATTGTTCTATTCAGCAACACTTTAGACGAGTTACAACAAATGATTGAGGACCTTAACAGAGAGAGTGTAAGATTGGGGTTGATGATTAATATGCAGAATACATAGATAATGATAAGTAACCGGGCAAAGGAACAAGAGTTCAAGATCGCCAGTCGGCCTCTAGAGTCTGTGAAGGAATACGTTTACCTAGGTCAATTAATCACAGGGAACCATGATCATGACAAGAAAATTCATAGAATAAAAATGGGTTGGATCGCATATGGCAGACATTGTCAGCTCCTGACTGGAAGCTTACCCTTATCATTGAAAAGGAAGGTGTACAATCAGTGCATTTTACCAGTGCTGACATATGGGGCAGTGACTTGGAGACTGACAAAGAAGCTTGAGAACAAGTTAAGGACCGCACAAAGAGCGATGGAACGAAGATTGCTAGGAATAACGTTAAGAGACAAAAAAGAGAGTGGTTTGGATCAGAGAGCAAATGGGTATAGACAATATTCTAATTGACATCAAGAGAAAAAAATGGAGCTGGGCAGGTCATGTAATGCGCCGATTAGATGATTGTTGGACCATTAGGGTTACAGAATAGATACCAAGAGAAGGGAAGCGCAGTCAAGGATGGCAGAAGACTAGGTGGAGCGATGAAATTAGGAAATTGGCGGGCGCTAGTTGGAATCGGTTGGCGCAGGACAGGGGTAATTGCAGACTGAAGCTAGAGGCCGTCCTGCAGTGGACATAAAACAAGCTGATGATGAGAATGATGATGATGACTTTTAATCTTAGGATATTTGAGAAGCTGATTAATTTGTGACTAATTATGTAATGAGGCAGGATGCAGAAAATAAGCCGAGTATTTCCAAGCGACAGCAAACAACATTACCTTGGCTCTGTTCAGGTACGTGGCATTTGCATATTTTTAAAATTTGGCTCAAGTTATGTGGCACACCCTACATAGCACCTAATCAATTGTGTGGTACAGGGCGCAACACCAAAACCATCACTGGGCTCGCATTGAAAGCCTTATCTTTCCTCCATCAGCACGCGACTGAAGACGTGTCCCAGAAGAAGCCTAGGTTCCGTATAAAGTCCAAGTGCGATAAGACCTCGCATGCAATTTGTTGTGGTTGGGAGGGTAAACTTGTAAGGGTGAGCTGAGAAGGATGGTGGCTTGATGCATGCCGTGCTCCCGTGATTAAGCACACTCATATGAACGCATGCACACTGTGGGGTCTCTCACACCCGTACTCTTGGGACAAAGGAACGACAACACAGTAGTGCAAACAATCACAAGGGCATTTATTGCACCTTTCATAGATCAGTGCCTGCTAGCCGAGGTGCTATCCACAAAACATGCCGATGGGCGCGCGACAAATCTAGAAGTCTGACTCACCGCGACCGGAAGCGAGCGAATATGTTCGCCCCATGCTGGATCCCAACGCCTGGTCCTTCGCGTGTATGGTCACGCGAATCGTGGCACGTTCGAAGGCGGCCACGCGAGGCAGTCTCGCAGAAGCATCGGTCGGCGGCGCGCGGGATGTCCACGCCGCGCGCCGACCTGCCGGGGAAGAGGGTCGCTCCACGCGCGGCACGGCACGTCCGTGCTGCTTGCTGTCTCGACCCCAAGAGCGCAAGCGCCTTCCCTTCGGCGCCCAGGTAACCTCGCCTGTCGGCGAAGTTAGCAGCGCAACACTCGCGCCATCTCTCGCACTGCGCTTCAACCACATCGGTCGGCGCAGGCGTCACGCAGGCCACGCGGCGAAGCGGGAGTACAGGAGACGCGCTATGCGGGAAAAACATCAGGGGACGCGCGAGAGTCGCGCATCCCCACAACACAAACACCCCAAGAAAGGATGTACCCACACTTTTACACACAAGCGCTCATGTGGAAAAGTGGGGAGACATCCTTCCTTGACGTGTTGGTATGTGTGAGTGCATGTGTACATGTGAGTGTGTTCCTTTGTGCTCTGAAATAACTTACCGTATTTACTCGATTCTAAGCACCCCCTTTTTTTCACGATTGCAATGCTCAAAGTGAGAGGAGGGTGCTTAGATTCGAAAAATCTAACATGACCCCCCTCTCACACCTTCTATTCATAGCAATATCTCGACGAGACAGGCACGAAAACTAACACTTTATATGACAAACATTCAAAAGAAAGATACCAAGGTGCAGACAGTGAACCTAGTGCTCGTGTGAGTTCACAAGGCAAGGTGCGCCCCTTATGCCCGCGAAACTGCGCCGCTGATTGAGGTCGCTTTCGGCCGTTTTTGGGGAGGAGCTTAGTTTCTGGCGTTCTGTGCCACCAGCTGTCGTGTAGTGTCGGAATGCAGCAACGCAAGACACAACCACCTGGATAGGCACACAGCGGCGGGGGACCCCCGTCGTATGCACCGATCCATGCAGCCGTGCGCAAGAAGCCGGAGATCGCGCCGCCGATCCAGGCGGCTGTGGGCAAGAAGCCGGAGATTGTGCTGACACCGCGCCACCTTGGGACTTCGACGGCTCCGGCTCGACGAAAGAGTGAGCAAGCATGCTTGGCAGCCTTGTCTACGCGCTCTTTCTAGTACAAAAGAGGATGCTTAGATTTGCATGCAAACTTTTTTCCAAATTTTTTTGCAAAAATAGCAGGGGGTGCTTAGAATTGCAAAAATACATAACAGAACAGTAAGTGTGAACCTTATTGAAGTTTATCCAGTGGTTACAAAAGCAGTGGGCAGTCACCTTGTTGTCCCGGTTGCACGGGAGGCTGAGTGGAACCTGCGGTGGACCCTATAAGTTCTTCAGAAGGGTGCGTCCAACCAAGAGCCTTGGTGCCAGGCTGAGCAGGCCCTTCAGGTGCAGATGTCAGGCTGCTGGAGGCAGGCACTGTGCCTTCAACATAGAACTGGCTCTGCTGGCTGTCTGCAACTCCAGTGGCAAGGGAACCCTATGAAAGTAAACACAATCATTCCACGATGGCTTGGCTTTGCACACTTGGTGTTGCTAGAGGAAAGCCGAAGAGGTTGCGGATGCGGGAAAGACATGGTGCCTTGGAAAGCTATCACATTACAATTCATCTGTTTAAATTACATGTACTCACATTTGCAGCAACAAATTGCCAATTTGTGCTATTGCTATATCCTCTTGTGCACTCTGTGTTGAGAAGATGGACAGGAGAAAAGGAAAGCTACCAGGTGCAACGTAACAGAAAGAGTAATGTTAGGCTTCCACTAAGCAGCCTTGTTTGGATTCAGCAATAAGATGAACTAGTTTGGAAAATTTGATGCCGATTCACTTAGAATACATGACCATTATTAAAAAAGTGTCACTTAACGACCAGAATATCTCAGTTGCTGTGTTTCCTGATATGAATACGTGGGACATACCGAAAAACGTCTTTTAGAAATATTACACGTATAGGCAATAGCAGCGCGCTGGCAAACAGCGCCGCTTTCAGCGATCTTGCACTGCGTTTCGAAGGCCTGACAAACTGAAAAATGCATTTTCGTGCATCTGCTCTTGGGAAAGGTCACCTCTTGTTTGAGACAGGTCACATAAACAGCATTAGGTAGTATATAAAGCAGAAAACAAGTGTTAATTGCAATGCAAATGACCCCACGAAGAAAACTCACTGCTGCAAGCTTGGGTGTGGCTATCCAGCAGTTCATATTATTTTGCTGTGCATGTTAAAATTGTCATGTATTTAATGCATGTAGAGTGGCAAAGCAGCACAAAAAATCACACACAAAGGAAGACTTACGTCTGCCTCTTTTTTTTTCGTTGCTTTGCTCATTGCATGTGTCAATATGTTCCCATTCTCTGTCCATTTTCTTTTTTTTTTTCCCCAATGCTTCGACAATTTAATGTCAGCAACTAGCCTAGTCTTCACTTTTGGTCTATTTCACGCAGCTTGGTGTGACGAGAACTGGCATCAGTAGCCTGTACACATGTAAGGCTGGCATTGACGACGAGTGTAAACGCACCGCTGCATTGGCATTTACCATCGATGTAGAGCACACAGACTCACGCACCAGCCGCAGCCAGAACTGGGGAGTGCAAGGAAAGAAAATATACCCGTATACTTGTACTCTATGAAATTCATTGCACTCATTGCGTCATATACTCAGCTTTTGGGAAAAGGTGTTTCAGTGCCTCCTTAATTCTGTTTCTCAATTTTGAGTGCCATGAAGCCTCTATAGCAAATGACACTGCATCAGAGCCATTTTAAACAGCTATGACCACTTCTGTCCTCTGGCGCCCTAAAACAAGGGCTAAAGTGTTTCCATGCCACATTTCGTACGCACTCACCATGTGAGCATGATCCAGCACACCACTCTTCCTGACACCACGAACTATGTAGGGCCACTGGACCCCGACTCTGCCCGTTAACCTGAGAGTGGTTCCCTCAACATGCACAAATTGCATTACTCCCATGTTGAAGTCATGACTAAAGTATGTTCCACTTAACCAATGCTTCATACATACCTGCTTTGTACTTGGTCCTAACTTATGCAGCAGGCTGGCAAAGTGTTTTTTAATAGTAGTTGCAAGCTCCGCTGATGACTTTGCAGCTGCTGACTTGCTGGAGTTTCTGTCTTGAGGAAAACTTTTGGAAATCTTGCTCAAGGCCTTCCAGGCAGAGTAGGAAAATTGCACTTGCAGCTCCAGGTAAGATCCAAGGCATGAACCCACAGCCTGCAAAAAGCATGCTTGCTGTATGAGAAAGAGACAGCAAAGGGATTTTTATATACACAAAAATCATTCTAATGAAGGCTGGACCCAGGCCAAAACGTCAATAAATCGATTCATATGCGTGTCTACTTGACAGGGCTGAAGTTCTTTCCCCTTTTGTTTTTGAAAGAAAGCAGATTATCTTTTCACGGCTGCTTTACATTGGGTACAGTTATCTCCTCTATTTTAAAGATACAGTGCAAATGACAATGAACTAAAGATATTACTCATGTTAGGAGAAAAAAAAATCTGAAACGTTCAGACCTGTTTTCTCATTTTCCTCAGTAGATAGATACTAAAGTTCTTCGCACATGCCAGGGAACAAAAGTAAGCATATCAAATTTTAGTGATTTTATCTAAATTAAACTTCACCACAAAACTGAGATACAAATAGCTTAGGCTGTGACGGTTATGGTAGTATTTTTTACTGAAGCTTTCAGTGGGCATGAGAGGAGAGCGATTCACAGAGGCGACTAAGACCCGATAATGATCTGCTCATACAGGACAGCCATGCTCATCCATTTTTTAGTGGACCATGGAAAAAGAACACGTGATCTGTGAAAACATCACATTCAACAATGCTTGCAGCAGCATTACTGATGATACAAATGCTGCGCTCACACAAAACCCTATTTGAGGTAGATATAACCTATCAAAACCCACTCAGTAAAACTCATTGCTGCCTGGCAGTCAGGTTGAATGTCATGCACTTTTTTGGAGTGGTTACAGCCATGAATAAAAGTACATAAAGCTTGCTTGTAATTTCCATCTAGCCTTTGGGCAGAAATCTTCTAAAATAGCAACTGCTTTTTAAACAACCACAGCCCTTTTTCAGTTTCTGCACCAGCTTGTACAAAGGCTATACTAAAGTAACACAAAAGTTGGCAAAACTTTTTTTTCATTAACTGACATACGTTTCTCATACTCTATGTGTTTGTAGAGTAAATATTCCTCTATAATATCCCATAATAAGCCTACTTTTTCATTACAGGTAACTAATGGATTCCAAGCAGAAGCAAAGGGCTGTCAGTGAGTTTTTGACCAAGGGGTGCAGGCTGTCCGACATTCACAGAAGGCTGCTGAATGTTTGCAGTGATGACACTATTGATAAGGGTAAAGCGCACAGATGGATAAGAAGTTTTAAAAAGTGGGAAATGAGCATTGAAAACAAACCACAAAATGGGAGACCATCAACTGTTACCAGTGCAAATTGTCAGTGAGTGGACAAACTGATTCGATGTGGACAATTTTTTTTTTTTTTTGAGAGCATTCCAGCAGTGGATTCAAAAATGGTGCAAATGCACCTCTTGTGATGGCGACTATATTGAGTAGTATCTTTGTATTGAGAAAGAGTTGCTCTACAAGCATGTAGAATTTGAACAACATATGTCAGTTAACAAAAGTTATGCCAAATTTTGCATTACTTCTGATACAACCGTCGTATATCAAAGTACTACGTATGCAAGGTATCAAGGGTGACAAGAGTGGCTGCTAATATGGGTGTGGGTTTACTCCTTATACATTTGTCTGCTACTTCTTGGCTTTCGACTTCGTAAGCCATGTTCAGGTTGGCGACCGGCAGTGATCTGAACAAGGCGATGCATGGTATGGTAATGATGATGTATGGAGCTTTATGGTGCAAGGGCCAGAGGCCATATCCATTGCATAGCAGTTTCTGTGATCAGTGAGATGATATTGTGAATGTGGGAATCCTTGACGGACATTACTGCGTCAGTAGTGCACCGTAGCAATTTTTTAACATAACCATAAAGAGAAATGTAACACACGACTCTAGGAAAACTAAACAGGACCAGTGCTACAGAGCGCGAGAGCCAGGAAAACACATCGAACAGTAGCATATCAACGCGGTTCTACTGTATTATGAACGGTTCTAATATATGTACTTATGACAGGACATATAGCACCTTTCTGAATAGGTGTTCCTGGTGTAGTATGACAATTCATTCTGACACTAGACACAATCGAGGTCGCACTGGCAGTACACGAACGCTGATCACATGCACAGCAGACACAAGAGCGTTTTCTTCATCCTCTTCTTACTACAATGTCGCCTGGGAGAGAAGAAAAGCCATCCTGATGACTTACAGCGTAGGTAGGATCAGGAGGTCATAGTATGGTTTAAGTCAGTTGACATGAACTGTGTCACACTTGCGATGCCTAAGGTCAGGTGCTAGCATCACAGGTTTTACAACATAGGTGACAGCGGAGCTATGGTCTATGATGCAGTGGGGGCCATCATAGCGTGCAAGAAGTTTGGTTGAAAGGCCAGGGCTGTGAGGCGGGACCCACGACCAAACAAGGGAACCAGTCGCAAAAAGTAGTTTAAGCGTGCCACTGTCATGCTGCGGCTTTTGACGATCTTGAGCAGCAGTCGTAAGGGTTCGAGCGAGCCGCCTACAGTCCTCTGTGTATTTGGCGGCTTCAGACACAGGCATGCATTCAGAAGCGTTGGGTCGGTATGGGAGCAGTGTTCCCATAGTACACAAGGGCTCTCGTCCATACAGCATAAAAAAGGGCAAAAACCCAGTGGTAGCTTGTGTGGCCGTATTATAGGCATACGTTAGGAACGGCAAAACAGTGTCCTAGTTACTGTGGTCCAAGGCAACGTACATAGTCAACATGTCACCGAGTGTGCGATTGAACCTCTCTGTCAAGCCATTCGCTTGCGGGTAGGAGGCTGTAGACTTACAACGAACGATGCATGCAGCGAGAAGGGCTTGGATTGCTTCGGACAGGAAAACACGCCCCCTGTCACTGAGCAGTTCACATAGGGCGCCATGTCGAAGAAGTTCCACAAGATAAAAAACACAACTTCGAGCACAGAGGCCGCCAGGAGTGCGGCAGTCTTGGCGCAGCATGTCAAGTGGTCGACACCTACAATTATCCATCGGTTACCCGAGGAGCTGCAGGGAAGTTGTCCGTATAGGTCTATGCCGACACGATCGAAGGGCCGAGCCAGACAGGGCAGCAGCTGTAGCTCAGCAGAAGGGTGCTGCGGAATTTTACGTTGTTGGAACACCGTGCAAGCGCATACCTACTGGCGCAAAAAGTGGAACATGCCGTGCCAGTAGAAACGCTGCCTTATACGTTTTCAGAACCCCGGCGTGACCATTATGAGGAGCAGCATGAAAATAAGCGCATATGTCAGAATGTATATGTCGTGGTATCACAAGCAGCCATTTGCGACCATCAGGCAAATAATTTCTGCGGTAAAGGATGACGTTGCGTACAGCAAAGTGAGTGGCTTGGCGATGAAGTGTTTGAGAAGAGGCCGTGACGGATGGATGGTGGAAGGAATTCAGCATACTTGAAAGCAGGGGATCCCTACACTGCTCATCCGGCATATCAGCGACGTTGATGGGCGACATGGATGCGAAGGGCAGAGACACTGAAGCCACATCAGAAGGTATCAGTGACCGGGAAAGCGCATCAGTGTCAGAGTGCTTCCTGCCCGATCAGTAGATAATGCGGATGTCATATTCTTGTAACCAAAGTGCCTGTCGGCCTAGGTGACTTGACAGATCCTCCAACAAGGACAGCCAGCAAAGGGCATGGTGGTCGGTGACAATGTTAAAAAGGCAACTGTATAGGTATGGATGAAATTTGACGAGCCCAAATAATGGCCAAGCACTCCTTTTCTGTTACAGAGCTGTTGGCTTCTGCCTTCTTTAAAGTGTGGATCGTATACATGACAATGAACTCGTCATAGTCGTCTTTCCGTTGTGTGAGAAGGGCACCAAGTCCGATGCCGCTGGCATCCGTGTGTACCTCTGTAGGCGCTGTGGGATCATAGTGTCGAAGAATCGTTGGCAAAGTAAGTAGGTAATGTCGTTGCTTGAAGACTTCGTCACATAAGTTGACCACGCGAAGATGCCGTTGGTAGCAGTAAGCAAATTGGTCTGTGGTGCGATGATAGTTGCAAAATTGTGCACAAAGCACCGAAAATAATAGCAGAGCCCTACAAAGCTGTGGAGAGCCTTAAGAGTAGTGGGCTTCAGAGACTCTGTGACCGTGCAAAGCTTGGCTGGGTCAGGAAGCACACTGTCCTTCAATACAAAGTATCCCAATATTGTTAACTTGCGGGCAGCAAAGCGGCACTTTTTGATGTTGAGTTGGAGGCCGGCAGAGGTGAGGCAGGTTAGCATCTCACGCAAGCGAACGAGGTGGGTCAAGAAATCCGGCGAAAAGACACCGATGTCATCAAGGTAGCACAGACATGTTTTCCACTTGTAGTTACAAAGGATGGTGTCCATCATACACTCGAAAGTAGCAGGCATGTTATAGAGCCCAAATGGCATTACGGTAAATTCGTACAAGCCGTCAGGCATGATGAAAGCTGTCTTCTCACAGTCGTCGTTTGCCACTGGCAGTTGCTAATAGCCAGAGTGAAGATCCAAAGATGAGAAGTATTCTGCGCCTTGTAAGGTATCGAGGGCGTCACCTATCCAAGGCTGTGGACAGACATCTTTACAAGTGATCTTATTGAGTTGATCGTAATCCACACAGAAGCGTATTGACCCGTCCTTCTTGCGTACTAATACTACAAGGATGCCCAAGGACTGTGGGAAGGGCAAATGATGCCACGGTGCAACATATCATCGACTTACTCATTAATTATCTGTCGCTCGGCTGCCGACACGTGGTATGGTCGCTGGCATAATGGAGGATGGGAACCAGTGTGAATGCTGTGAGTGACAGTTGCTGCATACCCCAGGGATGGTTGGTCGCAATCAAACGATGAGTGAAAATTCTGAAGTAGCGCGAGGACTTGCTGGCGATACGGAGGTGGCAGATCGGCATCTATGACAGATTCGAAAACATCTGATGACGACGACGACGACAATGATGATGATGATGCACACAGGACGGGAGAACTGAGGGCATCGAGCTGATAACAGACCGTGTCGTCAGAAATATTGAGAATGTGAAGTGAGTCAAGGGGCTGAACCTGACGTAGTGATTCTCTGCCCAGTAAGGTTACAGGGTATTGAGATGGGTTACAGACAAGCATAGAAGGTAATCCAGATACAGCATTAAGGACAGCAAACGGGAGAGGTAGAGCCTTGCAACGTAGAAAAATAGGCGACAGTATAAAAAGTACTGTAGCGTCTGGCGCGGTAGAGCAAGAGACGAGCACAAAAACCGACCTTTCAGGTGATATGTCTGTATCGGATACAATGGTGAGCTTGGGTGCTTTATTTGCAGAAGGGTCAGGCAACGGGGCATTGGCAAGCGGGAAAAGCGCCACTTTGTCCCGGGCACAGTCAATGATGACACGATGGTGAGACAAGGAGTCCCAGCCGAGAATGACGTCATGTGAACATGAAGACAGCGCGAGAAATTCAACATCAACAATGCCGTCAATGACCACCCTTGTGGTATATTGAGCAAGTGGTGCTATATGCTGCGCAGTCGAGGGTAGAAGCATAACAGACAATGACGTTGTGGAGGTTTATTTTTATTTTACTTTTATTTGGTACAATACTGCAGACTACAGTCCAAGCAGGAGAGGGTGCAAACAAAGAAAACAGAAAACATTCATGTTAACAAATCACAAAGTATTATGTAGTAAGGATAAAGTTGATGTTAATGAATTTTATCCTGCAATTGTATGCAGGAAGAATGACAAAGCTTTTCGTCTATGACAAACTGCAGCCCCACTATCAATAAGCGCAGTTGCGATGGTTCCTTCGACCAAAACGTCCAAAAATTGCATGGCGACAATGCAGGCCTTGTAGAAGTTGCAAAGCTTTCAGTTCCTGCCTGCGGAACGGCAGCAACTAGTTTCCCTCGCAAGGTGACTGGTGACGACGTAAGGGGGAAGGCGAGCAACAATGCAGTAATAGCGAACCATGGGTGCCGACAGGGCATCGAGGAGACAGCGAAAACTCTGGGTTGCGAAGCATGGCATGCCCGGTAGCATAGTGGGAATAGCCATATCTAGGCACTGCGACAGCATGCGACAATGGCAGAAGCATGTGACATGGCCGGCACAACCACAAGCGAAGCATATGGGCCTGTTGCTGCATGTGTACCAAGGGTTCTGAACCGGGCTTTGAGGCGGAATTGGAGGCGACGCAGGAGGTCGCATTGAGGTCGCATTGGCACAGGAAACGCAAATGTCAGCGGCGCATGTCCTGCTGCGACTGCGGCATAGGTCAGAGGTGCATCCACAGGAAGACAGGGTTGAGCTAAAGGCAGGGACTCGGCAAGTTCTTCGCGAATAGCCCGCCTAATGGGAGTAGCCAGTGATGTGTCAGGCTGAAGAGGTCAATCACTATGAGGCAGAATAGACAGCTGGCGTGCCACCTCCTCACGAATTAAATCCTTAATTTTAATTGAGAGCGATGATGCGGGCATGGAGTTGGAGCAAAGCGTGAGGCCAGAGAGAGTCACCAGGTGCAAGACTGCTGGGTGCAAGAACCCTTTGTCAACGCAGCTCATTGAAGCTCTGGCAAAGAGTGACGACAGCAGCGACAGAAGTTGGGTTTCCTGCTAGAAGCACTTGAAATGCGTTGTTCTCGATGCCCTTGAGGATATGCTTCACCTTGTCCACTTCACTTATGGTGCAATCGACGCGTACAAAAATATCCACGACATCCTCTATGCAGCTGGTATAAGTCTCCCGGGCTGTTGAGCACGCTGGTGTAGACGCTGTTCAGCACAGAGTTTTTGCAAGGCCGGACAGCCGAAGACTTCTGCGAATGCTGTCTTGAAAGCGGACCAGGTTTGTAGTTCCCACTCACGATTGTGGAACCAGAGGTTTGCAACATCAGCAAGACAGAAGATGACGGTACATAGCTTCGTTGGGTCATCCCATTTGTTGTGATCACTGACGCACTCATAGGTAGAGAGCCAATCTTCCACATCAGTCTCACCTGATCCGCTAAAGACAGCAGGGTCCCACTGCCGCTGGACGGCGCCGCAAATGATAGGAGTGGCGGATGCTCCAGGCAGATTGTTGGGAGTCTCGTTCATGGTAGTGGCTGGAGCAGTGGTCAACATTCGGCTGCGAAGTTCCAGGGTGAGGTCAGGGAATGCAGCACCTCCACCAAATGTAGTATGGCAATCTATTCTGACACTAGACACAATCGAGGTCACAGGCAGCACACGAACGCTGATCGTGCGCACAGCAGACACAAGAGCGTTTTCTTCATCTTCTTCACTACACTGGGAAAAAAAGTCATCACAAGTTTATGAATTTCTCGATGGTTTCTGAGCAACCCGTCGTGGTTGCTCAGTGGCTATGGTGTTAGGCTGCTGAGCACAAGTTCGTGGGATCGAATCCTGGCCATGGCGGCCGCATTTAGATTTAAGTGCACGTTAAAGAACCCCAGGTGGTCAAAATTTCATTTCTCCACTACGCCGTGCCTCATAATCAGAAAGTGGTTTTGGCACGTAAAACCCCATGATTTTTTATTAATGGTCTCTAAAACATTTCTATATTTTCAGGATTTGAAGTTGATGGTTGAAAAATAAGAATAAATAAATCAGGACTGGCACTTCTAGAATGGTAAAGAAGTCACTTTTATCTAATTCTAAGTTTATCCAAACCAAAAGCAATGTAATGTGAAATATTGGTGCTATTGCCACCTCTGACATCACAAGGTGCTTTCAGAATACATAGCTATGGCAAGTGCCAAATGCTAATTGTGCTAGTTAAGCGTACATACACCTGAGAAAATAATTTGTCATACTGCAGTTACCTTAATGAAACTCTGTAGAGTTAAATTTCCTGCTCAGACATTTGCTTCTAAACTAGCAAAACAGATTTGTTTAATTTAACAAATGGTATAACTACAAAAAAGTATACTCGCCTGTACAGGCTTGTGGTATCTAAGGTTGTTGGGTGCAAGAGGCTGTATTAATGTTATTTAACACTACAATGGCCAAAGAATACAGTTAGTTAAATTGAGTTTATTGGCGCAAAAGCAACTTAGGCTATGCTGCACCAGACACGGGGCGTTATTTGAAGTCTGTTCAGAAAGTCTACTTCGTCAAAAAAATCCACTGCATCTGTAAAAGGAAAAAGTGAATCATCTCCCAAAATGAGAGTGGGGTGTAGTGGTACGTTCAATACGTATACATAGTGGAAGTGGTTTTGTCTTTGTCTTTCGATATGAGGGCATATAATTAGAATGTGTAGTACGTAAGTGGTTCCTGACATTTATCACATATCAGCTGTGCTTCCTTTGCGAGTAGATTAACTGTGAGTGAGATGTGTGTCCCTATTTAGAGCCTGGCTAATACTACCTCAGTGAAGCATTCTTGGTGATAGGTTTTCCATTCACCAAGCACCGGTTTGATGAAGTGCAATTTATTACCATTCAAGTTCCACTGACACTGCCACTTCTTGTTCAGTGCTCTGCAAATAGCTTGAAGCCCATCCCTCAAGGGTAACTTTAGTTTAGATACAGTTTTGTGTTTTGCATTAGCAGCACACCATGTCCGCCTTTTAATTTCCCGGGATCCCAACATGACCTGGGACCCAGCAGAAACGAATCGAGTGGTTTTGATTTTTGTGTGACAAAATGTGTAGGATATTGCCGATGAAAGGTTCTTACTTGAATTTTAAGTTGAGCGTTTTAAGAGCACTTAGGGAGTCTGTGAAAATGACTGCTTTTTTGTGTTTTCTAGTTGCAACTTCTTGCACAGCCATCCACAGAGCATAAAATAAGGCTGTGAAAACAGAAACGAACTGCAGGAGTGTAACAGCCCGTTCCCAGGTTCCCGATAGGACACTGCTTCCCACATAATTGTGTGTCTTTGAACTGTCTGTGTAAAACTTTTAAGTGCTGTATGTTTCTTGTACTAGACAGAACTCTTGTATTATGTGCTCCTGTTAGGTATCCTGCTTCTTAAGGTGTGTCAGTGAAAAATCTAAAAATTGTGTAAAGTCGCACCAGGGGGATAATCTGGATGGCTTATCTTCAACACGAAGTGCCTCTATTGGGATATTGCTCTCGCAACACTTTTCTTCATACTGAAGTATGAGAGGTTTGATGACATGTGGTTTATTTGCGTAGTGCATTCGTGTTACAGTATGTGACAATGTCTTAGCATATGGCCTGAAGATGATCGAATTCTGAGAACGAAGTAAGCATGAGTTACGTTCTTTGTTCCAGGGATGGCTCGTTTATTTCTGTGTATAGACTAGAAACAGGAGAAGTTCTGTAGGTGCCAGTTGCTAAGCATAACCCTAGATTATGTACTGGATCTAGTTGCCTTAGGTAGGACTGTCTGGCTGACCCATAGACTGCACAACTGTAGTCTATTTTGCTGCGTACCAAAGATCGGTATATATACAGAAGGCATTTCCGGTCAGAGCCCCTGAGTTTCCGTGACAAGACTAAGTACGTTCAGTGCATTGTTCACTTTATTTTCCAACTGTTAATGTGTGCTAGAAAGTTTGGCTTCTTATCAAACATAATGCCTAAAAACTTGTGTTCTTTTTTAGCTGGTAGGGCACACTGGTGAATCTCCAGGAGAGGGTCTCGACATAAGCCCCTTTTTTGGGACATGACCACAGCGACAGTTTTTTCAGTGGAGAAACAAATGCCGTTTTCGGTTGCCCATTATGCGAGTTTATTTAATCTGATTTGAACTTGTCGTTTGCAGGTTACTATGTTCGATCCTTGGCACGCAGATCACCAACGTATAATGAATGCATGAGAGAAGATGGAATTATTCTATTTACGGAGTTCATTTTCACCACGAACAGAGTTGTGCTTAGTACAGTATACATCCCTGTGGCACATTTTACTGGACGAATATGCGTGAAAACGCTGTTCCTAGACAGACATGGAATGTTCAATCAGACAAAGTCAGCTGGACATTTGAGCATTTTTCTATGGATCCCTAGATCCGCCAGCTCTCTTAATATGCCAAATCTCCAAGTAGCATCATATGCCTTTTCCAGGTCAAAGAAAACTGTAAGGCAGTGTTGCTTATGCAGAAAAGCATTCCGTATTTCATGTTCCAGTCGGACAAAGTGATCAGCTGTTGAGCAGTTTTTTTTATAACCGTATCGGTGAATGTCTAGTATATTTTGAGTTTGAAGAGTGAACGTCAGCCTTGTATTTAGAATGCTTTCGTAAAATTTTGCTAAACAGCTTACGAGGGCAATGGGCCGGTAGCTGCTGGGATGTAGGTGGCTTTCTGGCTTTCAGGAAAGCTACTATGATTGCGTTTTTCCATGATTTTGGTATTATGCCTGTATTTCATATTCTGTTGAAAAATTCTAGCAGAGCTTTTACAGATGCAAGTGAAAGGTCGGAAAGCATTGAATAATGAATGCGGTTGTGGCCAACTGCCATTTCTTTTGCCAGCAGTAAGTACCCTGTTTAATTCTTGAAGTGTTAGGGGAGCATTGTAGGGTTCATTCGATGTTGCTGTAATGTGCAATCTCTGTTTCTCTGAGGACTGTTTGTACTTAAGAAATGCATTAGAGTAGTTCGCTGAGCTAGAAAGGTTATAAAAGTGTTCGCCTAGTATGTCAGCTTGTTCTTGTAATGTTGTCTGTATGCCTGGAGCTGTGAGTAAAGGTACTGTATGTGATGAATAGTCTCCCCTGAATTCACGAGTTGATCCCACAACTTTTCGGATGTGACTGAACTATTAATGGATGATATTCTTGCCATGGAGACTTTTCTGCATGCCTCTGGACATATTGCGCTTTTGCTTTAGCCTGTTAGAAGTTTATAAGGTTACTATAAGTGGGCTACTTTCTCAGGATACCACAAGTCTTATTTTGCCGTTTCTTTGCTTGTGTACACTCTGGTGTCCACCAGGGGTTTAGCTTTTTTCGCACAATGTTCGATGACTAGGGTATTGCCTTTTCTGCTGCTGCTATTAGGACTGCTGTGAGTTTTTCACTTATTTCATCTATGTTGAGCTCTACTGAAAGGACACCTTCGAGTTTTGTGTTCTCTATAAATAAAGGTCAGTCTGCATGCTGTAACTTCCAGTGACATGTCTTAGAGTTTATGGTAGGTAATGTGGATGATAATTTGATGATTGCTGGCAAATGATCACTTCCATATGAAGTGTCGAGGACTTCCCACTTTTAATGGGAGACGCTCCTCGAAACAACTTATTTTTTTATTACTTGTATTACAGGTTTCAAAATTCAGTCAAGTATAGAGTTTTCTATGCAGATTTCAAATATGGCATTACTTGTTGTGTACCTATTACAGTTTTAGAGTTATGTGATGCACAATGGCAAAATATAGACATCTTCGTGGGCACTTTTTTATGTAATAAATTTTGACAAAAAGCATCACGCTATAGCTTGTTTAGCTCTTTGCAGATAATAAAGTGCCAATAACTAGCCAAACAGCGTGTACAATTACTGAAACTATGCAACAAAATTAAAACATTTCAACTAACTTTTTTTTCTCAATTCTCTGAAATATAACCACGTACTTTCGCAACTTACTGCTTGGAGATATTTCAAGCAGACATTAGCACTGTACATATCTTCAAGAGTGTGTATGCCAAATTTCGTTAGCATATGACAATTAAGTACAATGTAAATAAGACAATAAAGTGTACAAGGTTATTTTCATGTGATTGTGAAAAAAATTTGTTGAAGTGTCCTTTTTTTTCTTTTTTTTTTTCATAGTTCCAGTAATTGTACACACTGAATAGATATCGGCACTTTGCGGTCTACAAAGAGCTAAATAAGCTTTATTACACAATGAAGTGCCCACAAAATCACTCTATTTTGCCATTGTGTAGGCCTTAACAAAAGAACTATAGCAGCTACACAGAAACTAATGACATATTTGAAATCTGCTTGAAATGCCCTATAAGTGGGTGGATTTTCGAATTTCTAGTACAAATATTAAAGAAATGGTTTTTTCAAGGAGCGTCTCCCCTTAAAATCACTAAAAACAGATGGTGAGCAGAAGGCTAAATCGAGACAACTCAATTTGCGTGAGCTTGGTGAAAAATACGCTGGCAAACCCGAGTTTAAAAGACATATATTGGTTGACAAAATAAAATTTTCAATAACTTGCCCTCTTTGGTCTGTTCTATCGCTGTCCCAGAGGGTACAATGGGCATTAAAATCTCCTACTAAAACAAAAAGCTTCAGCAACTGGTGTGTTGCTTAACTGGTGTGCGCGGCAACTGGTGTGTTAGATTTTCCAGGTGTTTAGTAGTAAAATGAGTATGGGGTGGGATGTACAGTGAACAAATGGTGATGGTTTTATGCGATAGAACGGTGACGGCAAGAGCCTCAAGAGCGGTATTCAACTAACATTTCGGGCAAGAGTGCCACCCTGAACGACTATGGTGCCGCCTCCTGACTAAAGGCTAGAGTGTACGCGGTCCCTTCGGACAACGGTAAAACCTTTAAAGGGCAACTCTGCCGTTTTTTTAACCATATTAGGATATTGTGATTTTCAAATGGCACTGACAGTCCTGTCACTGGTAGGGTGATTCAATATGCTTAGGAACTCATTACTTTTAGATAACAAATAAACAAGATACCGAAACAGGTAGCCACTTTGTGTGATGTCACAATGGGCCGATGACGTCAGATCCTACACTACCATAATGCAAACACGCAGAACGCATGCTAAACACACAGTACACATGGCGCTAATGGCAAAGAAGCGAAGCTGATTACGTCTCCTGACGACACAGGGATCTTTCACAGATTTTCCTAACTAGACAGCGGCGAGTTCAGCGATGATATCAGCGACAGTGGCGTCAGCGTCTCAGACGTCACAAAGACAGGGTGGCCAGTAAAAAGTCATGAGTTGGGAATGCAACGAATCTTCAAAATTCATTTTCAGGAAAACTAAATGACTTGCAGCCATATCGTTATATTGGCTGGCACAGATAATCAGAGTGCAAAAGAGAACGTATATTCAAAATTTTATTGAAATCAGTGGACATAGAAAAATCGCTGGAGTTTCCCTTTAAGAATTTGACTGTTCTTGGGCCCTAGGTTTGTTTTTTGAAGACGGAAGGCCACTGGTGAGAATTTATTTATGATATCTCTGATGTCACCTAGATTATGAATCAGGCCTCTGCAATTCCAATGGATGATGAAAGCCAATGCAAAGCAATTAAAACTTATCTGTGTGTGAGCTATAAAGTGATAATGACATGCAAAGAAAGGATTACTACTCTAATCAAGGGTGGTAACCGTTCAGGTTGCCTGTCCCTTTTTCAGCGCCATTACATGAAGTTTCTCCTTCTTGACGCGCTCCAGGGAGAGCGGATCTTTTGGCATCAATGACGCCGGGGTTTCCGGGTTGACCTCCATTGCCTTCTCCGAGGCGCTGGATGATCAAGAGGTAGGCGCCGCCAAGACGCGCGTCTCGAGCGTGGAGTTCAGTTCAACTGTTCAGTTCAGTTCAACAAAATAAAGCGGATGGAGCTTCTACAGGAATACCAGACATGGACCCTGTAGACTCCTGAAACTGGTGTTGTAGCACTGCCTCCTGTTGCGCTGTACTGGCATAGCTCACTCGAGGTAAATGTGTCACCCTTTTCCTCGGTTCGTAGAGTGATATCTTTTCCTTTACCGTGATTGCAATGATTTTCTCTTTTCCAGCAAGGGCAGCTCCATGAGTAAGCTGGATGATTGCCCTTGCAATTGACACATTGTGCAGGAGCATTGCAGTTTTCAGATGGATGGTCAGTGGCACGACACTTTGCAAGCGTTTCTTTTCCTCTGCATGACTGTGATGCATGCCCGAATCTCTGGCACTTGAAGCATCGCCTCGGGTTTGGTATGTATGGTCCGACGTTGATTTTCAAATATCCTGCATCAAGTGAACTGGGCACAGTACTGGTACCAAATGTCAGTATTACATGTTCGTGAGAATCTATTGCCATTTCGTCGTAGTGTGATTCTTTGTACCGTAATTGCGTTTTGCTTCTGAAATCCTTCAAGGAGCTCCTCATCACTCAGGTTCAGGAAGTCTTCTGATATTACTCCTCCGCTTGTGCTGTGCAAGTGATGTGGAGAGATTGTCACATTAATGTCACCGATACTGGCGAGTTCAGCAAGCTTTCGACTTGACCTTCCTTTGTCAGTTTGAGGAGGTCTTCGCTTGCCATCTTTGAGGCATTGTAGCCATGTCCAATCATGTTTGCTGGGCATTTAGATACCAGGAAAGGTGGCAGTTTTTTTACAGTTGCGTTGCCTTCCCTGTGAAGGGCATGGCACTCCGAAAAGGTGTCTTCATTATGTTTCATAAATAACTGTAAACTTACTATGGTGTGCCCTCGTTTTTGAAGGCGATCTTGGAGGGGGGCAGGGGGGGGAGGAGCATTTGCCATGTAAACCCTGGAAAATTCAGCAACATGGTAGCCACCCACCACCGAGCCCAACAAGGTTGGGATAACACCTGCAGACGCCAGCCATGCATCACCACTATAACCTAATATATGTATACCCAAGACTGGAATTACACATGGTTAACCCTTGCCACCCGGAAATTTGGAAGTGATAAGAAGTGAAAAGAAGATAGGAAGGATGAAAAGGCGAGAGAGAAAGATGAAGATTGGAGAGGAGGGCTGTAAATGGCAACTGCCAATTTCCTCCAGGTGGGTCAGTCTGGAGGTGCCGTCTATGTGATGCAGAGGCCAAAAAGGTGTGTTGCCTCCATTAAGGGACCTTAAAGGTCTGAACACCCGGCATCGGCTCAACCCCCGGGATACCCCTTTCCCCAGACATGGCTATGCCATGCATGGCTACACGCAAGAGTGTCTACTCTCATGTGCTCAGGTACGTGGTGTCGCAACACACCAAATGCTTGCTGACGCAGACGCCCCTGAGGAGGCCAAAGAATACAATTCAGTACAAAAAAATTCATGTTGTAAACCTATATAATTTCAAAAAAATAATCAATACCTCCATTTTTAAACAAAGATTAACAGTTTTCTTTAAAAGTGCTGAATGAGAGGTGCTAGAAATTGAAATTAAACACAGAAAATTGAACTTTGTATGCATTTCCGGAGATGCGCACAAAATTTGGTTCAAATTGCTGAACAATGAGAACACATTTTAGCACAACGAAATCGTGAAATTGGCCAAAAACATTGAACCCAGATAACAAAGTTGAATGGCTGGGCAGAAAGAGACAAACACAGTCTGTAAATTATGCAAAGAAACCACAGGTAACCCTGTCCAAGTTATTGCATGATCGCATATAAAACTGAAGCTCCTTTTGCACTGACATTGTTGCCTAACTTAAGTTTTACGATACAGTGGAATCTCGATAAACAGAAATCACTTAAATTAAACTGCTGCTTAAACGGAACACCATCCTCATGGTTGGTTGGTTGGTTTTGTACTCATGCAATGCTCTCTGCAATGTCTCTCAGTAAATGGAACTCCTGATAAACAGGACCAATTTCATCCCTGGTCCCTTGGGGTTCTGTTTAAAGAGGGTCCACTGTAATCTGAAGTGCTAGTAACACCTGCATTGGCTACAGGATGCAGGGAAATAATGTGCTTGCCAAACTGTGATGCTCTTAGCCACTATGTACCTCTCAGTAACACATTTTATCAAATTATAGGACACTCCAGGCAAATTTTTGTCGTCGCTGTGATGTTCCGTACAAAGTCCAAGTGCAATAAGAAGCTAATGCAGCCAGTGCACGATATGCTGCAGAAGATGAGAGGGAAAGCGTGCAAGGCTAAGTTGAGAAGGATGGTAGCTTGACGTGTGCAGTCTTCCTGCACTCCCGATCTTGGAGGTCATGTAATCAAGCACGAGCTAGATGGGAGGCAGGTGAGCACGAATCTCCTCCTCTAGCCAAACCGTGGTGATGCAGAGATATCCACACGGCTGAGCACATACATGGCCCATGCGCCATATCTTGGAGGAAATCTGCGGCGGGCGCAATGGCTAAGGGCAAGCTGAAATGGCTGGTGGCTTCATGCGCACTATGTTCATGTGCAAGCCATGTAATCTCGAACTTCCGAGACACAGTAAAGTGAGAGGCAGAATGAAGCATTTGCTTCTCGCTGCTGGCACTCTTCATCACTCCAGCATTTGTGACTGCAAAGTGTTCGTGGTCAGTGATCGAGATCTGTTCATTTTTGCCTGGCTGCATGTGAACACATGCTTGTTAAATTTAATTATTAAGCAAATGTTTACATCAATTCTTACGCCTTATAAAACTACAAACCTTATTTAGTGCAGTTGAATACTTTGCTGTCACCATATGCTTTGCCTCCTTTCGGGCAGAACTGTGACCTTTTAAAACTCTGTTTTTATTTCCACCCCAATTCTTTTATGCATAGGTATAAAATTCCGAAAGTTAATTTGGAAGAACAAAAAAGTACGTTTTGATCCCCAATGACAAAAAAATAATCAGTAAACTTCAGAATATGCACTTTTCTAGAGAAAGGGACAAAATAAAAAATTTAGCTCATTTTTTTACTGTATGGCTGCCACTACTGTTGTTCCACATCTTGGCATTTGTACTACTGTGATGTATATAATTAAAGAACAGGTACTACGCCCTGTGACAGTACCTCCTTACCAGTCTTAATATGCTTCACTGCCTAACAAAGATGTATTGCGGCGAAGCTGACTTAATAAAACTGATCATTATGCAATGCCTATTGGACCCTTGCCTCACGTGCACTCAACGCATTCCCCATCTGAAGCGAACCAAGTTAAGCTTACACTGCCTACACACAAATAGCTTAGATTTACATTTGATTTCGGCTAGCTACCTAGTGCATAATGGCAGTTACAATGTGGCTATGCAGCACGACAGCTTTTTCTTTTCCCCTCCTCTCGGTGGGTTTTAGCACTTTTTCAGGAGATGCATGGCAGTGTAAATACAGTTGGGAGGATTGGTGGGAGGATTGGTCAAAATTCAGGAGTCTTCCAGACAAACTGGGAGAGTTGGCAGTTATGCATGACTGAACTGTGGCAGGCATCTGCTGACTGCAACTGAAATAAATTGACCAAATCAGCTGTGCAAGACTCCTGCAAGTGGCTGCCACATTCGAAAGAGCAAGTGCCTCCATCACTGTGAAAAGGTCTTCATGTTAACATTACACACAAAAACAAACAAGGTGGCCTTAACTGAACAAGCTTGTACCACCTAGGATGTTTGTCTTGATTCTTGCACAGCAAGCATAGCGGTCTTACAAACCTCTCACAAGCAGCACACCTCCAGAAAGCCGGACACCTGGCCAGGAGGCTGCTTTAACAGCCTTATAAACCGGTGGGTGTCCAGCGATGGGGATCAAACCATGCACCTCCTGCAGCTGACCCAGGCGTCCTAATCACTAGCCCATGGCTGCAATAACTGAGTCTTTAAACCTACAGTGATCTGTAGCTATATGTAATGTGACAAATTTACACAGTATCAAGAAACTTAATCAGCCATGGAAAAGTCCTGAGATTGAAAGGTTGCTGTCTAGTGTGACCTATTAGTCCAATTAAAGACATATTTAAAAGCAGTGCTTTCCTTGCAGACAGAATGACTCTAGGCAACATTAGTCCAATTAAAGATATATTTAAAAGCAGTGCTTTCCTTGCAGAGAGAATTACTCAAGGCAACCTTAGTTTTCACATACTACAACACTGCCCGACAAGCTCAGCTAAATCTATTTTTGATGGGCTCATGAATCAATTGGAGGTTAAACTAATGTTTACAGCACCTTTGCTTTCCATCTGCCACGTAATTACATTGCACTGTTACTTCTTTTGATCCGAGACTGTAATGTCTACTGTGAGTGAAATCAGCAAAAGACCTGAATGCTCTCTGTAAGTGCAGCAGATTCATCCCCAGGAGATTCTCCCTCCAGTTTGTTCAGGACATCCTGAAGTGTCATCAGAGTCTCTGTCTTCACTGCCGCACTGGCAGCTGCTGTCACTCGTCCCAAGTCTTCCCAGGCACCAAGAAAGAGGGCAGCAACTTCTCGGTAAACAGGAACATTGTGAAAGACGCGCACCAGGCTCTTGGCCAAGACACTGCTGGAGCTACAAAATGAGTTCAGTGCCTGCAACAAAAGAAGAAAAAAGGCAATGAGCTTGGCAATGAAGTTGGTACTACTTGTACTTGTTCTCATGCCCTGTGGCTAAAGTCACATGGAAAGACTAGAACCAAATGTAACCAAATGTGGGGTTGAGATGTTGCCACCACATCATGAAACCATCATTTTCAACACATGCATGGATGTAGCATAGTGTGATGACTCATGGAAGCAAAGTGCAGGCCCTCATCTGATATTTATGCTGCTAATACTACTCACTTGACAATAATGCAGTGCATGATACATAGAAAGTATATTCACCTACAACATTTGTTCATAATGTTTAATTGTGCTGATTAAACTTGTAAGTCCCTGGCAAGTCCCGATAGCGAAATTCCTCAAATTTACAAGTACTCTGAACTGAGCTAGTTGGTACGGATTCTTTTCCCAAACAGTGCAGCGACAACACAAAGACGATGCATGAAATAAAATTACTCATATTGTCAGTTTTCATTTCTTTTCTTTTTTTTTTTTTCAGTGTCGTTGCTTGTTCGCGCTGTGTTAAGGAAATTAATCCTAAAATCTGCTGATCCAGAACACAACTCCTGGAAACAGTTTTAATTCAATGCACTGCAGTGCAGTGTACCAGCATGTAATAGCCACTATGGTAAAGAGTGAAAAGCAAACTTCCAGAAAGCTGCCTTGAAAATTTTTGCATAGTATTCCAAAAATGAAACACAGAAATGCAAATTCTTAGAAAGAAGAGACATGACAGCAAACTAAAGGAAAGGTGCAATGACTGGTCTCTCCCACTCCCCATCAGAAAAAGCAAAGAGGTGGTGGAGACTTAAAGCAGGACAGAACAGGTGTCCGAATTAAAATAACTGCGCAAAGATAACAATGTTAAGCAGGTGCATCAGATTCATCCCCAGGAGAGCCTCCCTCCAACTTGTTCAGGACATGCTCAAGTGTCATTAGTCTTCAATGCTATACTGGAAGCTGCTACTCTTCCCAAGTCTTTCCAGGCACCAAAAAAGGGGACAGGAACTTCTCGTTAAATAGGAACATTGTGAAAGATTCACATCAAGCTCATAAGTAAAACTGAGCTTCTGCAGCCGCCTTTAATGGGGCAATAGACTGCACATGCTGTCACTCAGCAAAACATACAACTAATCTTGCAGTCAGTCACACTGCACCACCGCTGCCAAAATGGCTGTCGGCTTTTGTACTCCTCAGCAGACTGAATAGCAACCATAAATGGCAAAATAAGCCAATACTCGCTCATACTCAGTCACCTATACTTTCGCAGGCTATGTACTCACTCATCTCATGTGTACTCACACACAGCACTTCTTCAGGTTCCTACTAATGACCATTCATCCTCACTGATACTCACTCGCGTTCATAGTCACTTATATTCATATTACCGGCACTCACTTTTGCTCATACTCGCGTCTACTCCCACTTACCTGCACTAGTCCCAACAAAACATGACCTAGCGTCCCGAATACTATTTTTAGGCACCATACTTATGAAGAAAACAGTTGCGTGTCGACTAGAGCCATGGTAGAGACACCGTCAATAAGCACATGAACCCTATTCTTGAGCATAGAAATAGTTGCAGGTATCTCAGTTGGCAGCAAAGATTTTCCAGCGACTTCACCTCCATCGGATACACTGGTTAGTTCTTTATTGGCAAAAATTATCTATACGGTGTTCTAAGAAGCCAATGCAGGCCAAATGCGAAAAAATACTTTGAAATTCATGATGTCACGATGATGTACCTATGCTGGAGTTATGGCATAAATTCAAACACTGGCCGTCGTTTTCTCATCTAATAATCATCCTATTATCTAGAAATTAACTAGAATAGTTTTCAATAAAGACTTCTTAATGAGAACAATTTTCAAAAAATACTTTGATATCAGTCTAAACAGATTTTAGTGTTTCTCTTTAAGGTTGTCCCTTGCCTTAAATTTACATTCTCTAATCCTGTTTCCGGAGATAATAGTCATAGAATACCATGATCCATTAATGTGAGGTGCCATTTGTGCATGCATGAGTCCTCCTTCAACTCAGCTGCTACGGGGCACCGTGTCGAGTCAACTGTGCATACCAAGGTCTGTCTGGCTCTGCTGTCCTGTGATGCCGCAAAGCCATGCAGATGTCTCTGTGAAGATGGCTCTTCATGGTTGCGGATCACACTATGCTATAACTACTGTGAAACATGATTTATATATTCTTCAGCTCTAAGCATATTAAAACAGAGCCTTCATTTTCACAATAAACATTGATATTTTCCCAATTTCTGCATCATGAAGGCATTTTGTAAATGTGGTTTACAAACACTGGTTTTGTAAACCATATCTGCAACCGAAAGCCTGTCTCTAGGGTATGTTTCACGCAGAGCTCAACACTACGAAAATCAACGATAGCAAGAACAAGTAGCAGTGACTTAATGATGACTTATGTGACTTTAATGCTTTTTGGTGTTATGGCATTATATATTAACCCATACTAGCAAATAAAACATTTGTTGTTATGCATTCCGAATGACTCCTCCGAAGTTCTGATAACATACTCCTAGTGCAGGTTTACGATAATGTCAGCTGGCTATAAACTTTACCCGCTGCCTTTTAGAGGCAGCCTTGCGCAAATCCGTCATGTTTAAGGGGATCCAATGGAGAAAGGCCAGAGAGTGAAGTACCTCCTGTGTGGTTAACACAGTGTCTAGATAAAGCTCAATGCATTTTATTGGAAACTTGTGAAAGAAAGCTTTACTTAAAATGAACAAGGAGAGGACCTTATAAACATTTCGTGTCTTGTCACTTAGCTAGAAAGAGTGCAAGCACAGTGTGAGACAATCGGTTCTACATGAGTTGTGTTATTTGGTCGGTTAAGCAAAGTATAATTTTCATGAAGGAGCACACAAGATTGCAGTTATTTTTTGCTTAGGTACCTAAGAACTTTCTTAAAGGAGTTGCACGGGGGTTTGTGAATTATCTACGAGTGCAATATTCCATGTATCATTTTTTCTTGACGGTCTACTAGTAGCCTCTCACTTCTTTTATTTTATTTATTTATTGATAATCCGGTCCTGTTTCCAGGATCTTAGCAGGATGGATACAAAGTGAAATTGAAAAATCTAAGTACAAATTACAGCGGTACATAACATAGGTGACTCGCTACGTGCAAAGGCAAGCAGTAACTGAACCACACACAGTAAATCACTCGCTACATAAACATAGATGCGACTCAAATAAAGGTAGTGAGCATTGAGTTAAAATGGTGTCAGTAAGATTATTCCATTCAACAATAGTTCTAGGAAAAGAGGAAAATTTGAAGCAATTCTTTTTAGTAGTTAACGGCATTATTGTCTGTGAGTGTCGATGACGTGTAGTATAACCAGTACAAGAAGTGATAAAGCGTGAGTGATAAGCACCTTATGTCATCTTATGCACGTGTCAGTCTCATGCCACCAGGTTTTGTACAGGCATGTGCATTTTCCTCTTAATATCATAGAATAATCATTTCTCTTTTACCATTGTTTTGTTCTTGCTCAAATTGCACTGAAAGATAGCATTTTATGGTCTGGATTGTTTAATATGACACTTGGCACTGTTACGTGCCTGGTTGTAAAAGAGGAAACATTTAACTGCTTTTGCCTGCCCCACCCCCCTTGCAGTAACCGATGGTTAAAACAAGGAAGCTATGTTACTTCTATTGTCTGTAGTATGGCAAAGCGGGGCCTTCGTGGTTGATTTTCGTTAATACCTCAGATGTGCACCAAATACCGGCGTCATAAAACAAATAATAAGATTCCTCATTCTGACCATCAATTTCTAAATATATAACCCTAAACACTAAGAAAAATTACCTTAAAACAGAAGAAAAAATGCACATTGAGTACAAATGTACATGTAAAACAGCATGCTGGAGTTAACTGCCCAACTGACTCTTACTCTCACAAGTCAAGCTAGGTTTAGAAAATTTAGATTTAATTCCATTTTTCCTTGAAAAACTCTCGTAGAAAAACAATCAGCTGGCAGAACTACACAGAGAAAGTGTTCAAAACTCCAAATAATATCTTGACCAGGAACACTCTTTAACCTTTCTTAGAAGCACACAAATTTTTAAACGACACACCTTCACTGCCACACTGTAAGTTCTTCGTTAAAGCTAAGCTACAGAGGAAAGCCCGGCTTAGGCCCGGGCATGCTATTAGCAATGAATTCCAGACCAGGATGAATTTTTCCTCAACTGTGAAGCTTTCTTTAAGAGAAACCCAAACCCTTTCGAGCTTCATGCTACTTTCAAGTGGATGATAATTTTTCTATTCATGAACCTTCCTCCACCTTGCAGGATTCTGGAGAACTGATTTGCCATGTTCAGTGTCCCATTGCTTTGAGTTGTAGAATGATTTGCCCTTGCGATGTGATCTGCTGGCCTCCTGGTTAGTTCAGATGGGAGAGTGGGCAGCTCAGAAAGGCGTTGGTAATGGGTTCAAATTCCGAAGCAGGACAAATCTTTCCTCAACTGCAATGCTTGCTTTCAGAGAAACCCGTAAGGGTTTCACATGCAGCTTTGTGCTATATTTGGGTCGATGACAATTATCCCTGTCAAGAACCTTCCTACACCTCGCAGGATTCCACCTAGAGCTGATTTGCCAATAAAAAAACTTTGGTCAACATTGTGCCCAGGTTATTAAGACCTCGGATTCCTAGAGGTGAACGTGCTCAGGCGAGAGATGGATGACCCACAGCTCGAATGGAGGTAGTGCCGAGTTTGATAGCGCCCCGACGGTAAAATGTTCAAGAGCATTAGGGTGGTTGGGAGTGGCAGCAAAGGCTGAATTCCAAGAGTGGCAAGATATCAAAGAGTTGGATCAAAATGACCAAGAGTTAGAAAGATATTTGCATTGCAATGGTGTTGAAGATTGGAAGCTATTTTAATGACGGGAGACTCGCTGGAAAAAAAAAATTTACTAGACTGTTTTCCGCTGTAAAAAGCTTAATTTGTATTTTAGCCACAAGAGGAATTGTTGACAGTAGTTTCAGTACAGCTAGTTTCATTTTTCAAGAACAGAAGACTTGTCTAAAGGCAGAGTTGTTTACAATATTTTGTTGGCACACAAAAATATGTTGATTTTTGGCAGGAGTCATTGATATGCCGCTTGGTACTGGCCTATGGGTGATCATTTTAATCGATAAAACAAAAATGAAATAAATTTTTAATTATTTCTTAGAGGATTGAAATAAAGTAGTATCAAATAAATTCTGGAATATTCATCAACAAATTAATTTGTGTGTTAAGGGATAGTGAAAATCACTTTGCTACTGGTTTCCGTTACTTTTCTTCCCTATTTGTTCAAGAGAGTTGAATATTCGGCAGTAGTTTATTGCCCAATTAGTCCAACTAATTAAATTTAAACTTTCAAGTGTCCATTGTTCTTAGATAAATACTTTAAGCCTACGTGAATGCCAAAGAATTTGGCAATGCTGGTGAGAGGGATGTGAAAAAGAAAAAACAAAGAAAATTTTACTCTCACACTTCTTTATTTTTAAATGTTATGTTAGGTGACTAAACCCATGTGGTCACAGCCTTGTATATGTTTTTCTAGCACTCGGTGGGTTTCGCATGAAATTACGTAAAAAAGATCATATCAAATCCCGATCTGACGGAAAAAAAAAAGTTGCCTATGCTGTACATACACTGTGCTTAAAACCCTAAGCGATAAGAACAGTAGACAGAGTCCAACTTAGGTCATGTTGCGAAATAAGGATGCCTAAATTGTCAAATGAAAAATTGACCCCAATATCATCATCAGCAGCAGCCTGTTTTATGTCCACTGCAGGACAAAGGCCTCTCCCTGCCATCTCCAACCACCCCTGTCCTGCACCAACTGATTCCAACTAGCGCCCGTGAATTCCCTAATTTCATCGCTCCACCTAGTCTTCTGTCGTCCTCGATTGCGTTTCCCTTCTCTTGGTACCCATTCTGTAACCCTAATGGTCCAACGGTTATCTAACCTGCGCATTATATGACCTGCCCAGCTCCATATTTTTCTCTTGATGTCAATTAGAATATTGTCTACACCCATTTGCTCTCTGATCCAAACCCCTCTCTTTCTGTCTCTTAATGTTATGCCTAGAAATCTTCATTCCATTGCTCTTTGCGCGGTCCTTAACTTGTTCTCAAGCTTCTTTGTCAGTCTCCAGGTCTCTGCCCCATATGTCGGCACTGGTAAAATGCACTGATTGTACACCTTCCTTTTCAATGATAATGGTAAGCTTCCAGTCAGGAGCTGGCAATGTCTACCATATGCGATCCAACCCATTCTTATTCTTCTGTGAATTACCTTCTCATGGTCAGGGTTCCCTGTGATTAATTGACCTAGGTATACATACTCCTTCACAGACTCTAGAGGCCGACTGGCGATCCTGAACTCTTGTTTCTTTGCCCGGCCATTTATCCTTATCTTTGTCTTCTGCATATTAATCTTCAATCCCACTCTTCCACTCTCTCTGCTAAGGTTCTCAATCATTTGTTGTAACTCGTCTGCACTGTTGCTCAATAGAGTAATGTCATTGGCAAACCGAAGGTTGCGGAGATATTTGCCGTCGAACTTTACTTTTAAGCCTTCCCAGTTTCATAGCTTGAATACTTCTTCCAAGCACGCAGTGAATAGTGAATAGTGACCCCAATATAATGAAGCCAAATAATGCAATAAAAATCGCATGTTTTATGTCACAACATGATTGCACATAAGCGTTACTCATGCAGATCACCAATTTATGTTTAATGAAAAAAACTTTTAGCGGCCATGTATTATAGTATTTCTGAATGCGAATAGACCAACATATTTAAATTTACATTTGAGCCACATTTATTGGCTTGAGTTCCATAACTGTACATCACAATGATTAAATGAGATTCTAAAGTAAGATGAAATGGCTAGCGATAGGTGCGGGAGTGTTTAACTCGGCCTTTGCTATATAGTGCCATGGAGCTAGTCGGAAAGTCTAGTAAGGTCGTTCATATCACATATTAAAGCACAAGCATGGTGATCAAAGGATTCACTTTATTCATTATTAGCAACAACCTTAACGGAAAACTTGATGCACTGAAATCTGCCTCTTGGAAATAACCTTCACTTAATACATCATCCTTCCTAAAGTGTAAGCAGGAGTTGTGCCACTTTTGGTGGCAGTTTCTAGTCCTGATCTCACCATTTTCTTCACTGTCCATTGTATATGTGAGTTTGCATATAGAATAATTTGAGCAGGTTTGGCTAGTAATGAAATGTTTATGCCTCTTAAAAGTTTCAGAGTAGCCAGGAAGAGTCCCGCAGGGCAAAAAGCTACTTTGATACAGCTTAAAGACCGCCCAGTGCCCCTCGATCACATGACAGTATTTTCACAATAAGCGAGAACTCAACCTAGCTTTCTGTAGGCTCAATGGCTAATGAGTCTAACCGAACCAGGCTCGGCCTGAATCTTTCAGGCCCAGACCAGGTATGGGCCAGGTTTGAAATAACTGGGCCGGGCTCAGGCAGGTCAATGTATGACACTTTCGGGCTTGGGCCGGACCCAGGCCTGAAAAAACGGCCCGTACAGAGCTCTAGTGGAAGGCTCCGATTGTTTTGAACTGCTGGGGGTTCTTTAACATGCACCCAAAGAAGACGCACACAAGCGTTTTTGCATTCTGCCCTCAATGAAAAGTGGCCGCCATGGTCAGGATCAAACCTTCAACATTGTGCTCAGCAGCACAACAGCACAGCCAGTGAGCTACATACAGGCTGCAGAAAACTATTGATGAGCTCTTAAAGTTAGCTTAAGAAAAATTTAATTCTAAGGTTTTAGGTACCAAAACCACAATATGATTACGAGGCACACCGTAGTGGGGAACTCCGGGTTAATTTTGACCACCTGAGGTTCTTTAACATGCACCCAATGCATGGTACACGAGCGTTTTTGCATTTCGCCTCTATCAAAATGTGGACCCCTCGGCCAGGACCTTGTGCTTAGCAGCGCAACATTATGGCCACTAAGTCACCACAACGGGTCAAAGTTAGCTAAATAAAGGTTTAGTAAGTGATATGGTAGAAAACCATGACATGGCAGCAATAGTAACTTTGAATTGTTTTGCTCAAATATTGTATTCTCCATATACAACAGCACAAAATACTGCGTACTAGTGAATACTATGAGAAAGAAGACAACAGACAAGCATGCCATTCGACATCAAAGCAGAAAAAGATGAAGGGGTAAGGAAATAAAGGACTGTTGATGGATACTTGGCTCCAATGCAATTTTGGATGCAAGAGTGGATGTGAGAGCTGCAGATGTCGCAGGCAATGAAGATGTAACCATTTCAAGACATTGTCGAGAACTTCACACAGGCACTGCATGACGAAAGGATTTGAATGTGTGGGAGGATAAAAGTATCGATGAATGTGCCTCTTTGTTGAGGTGAATGCAGGTGCTGAGAGTATAACAAAGAATTTGCATCTAAGCAAACAATGATAAAGAAAGATTTTATAATGTCCAGCAAACACCGTCCAGCTACTGAGACCAAGACACTGATGTGTCAGCAGCAGTCAGTGATGACGAAACTTGCAGTACAAAATAAATGAAGCCAGAGAAGCCAACACAGACTACCAGTCAAGAATGAGCTGCTTCCAGGCATTATCAAATCAATTAACAGAGCTCAAGGATGTGCTTCAATTCTTTCGTAGTAATCAAATGTGCACAACATTTCACGTGAATGGAAACCAGTCAAGCTGTCCAATGTGATCAATATCCAAAAAGCATTCTGCCCTGTGCGACGGTCATCTACAACACTGTGCACAAAGGAATTCTGCACAACAGGCGACTTTCATGTCTCGGAAGTACAAATGAAGATTGAAGATACCAGTGTCTTCCAAGCTGTCACCAGGGCCCACTGTATTTTGAAAACGATGCCAACTCTGTCCCCGCATTTGCGATGCACCTTGCACTGAAAGAGAAGCCACTGGAAGAAGACCCCACATGAATTGTTTTGCACCTCTCATCATGCTGTGTGCAATAGCTTCACACCAGCGCATAGGAGTGAATGTATGAACATACCACTCTTCCAGTGCTTCCATTCTCATTCCACTTTCAGTGCTTCCACTGAATGACCAGCTTATCAGAGAGGGAGGAGAGACAATAAAAACTGGAAAAAGAAGAGTAAAGGGCTCATAATGAAAATAAGATTCACTGATGTATACTGGCTTCACAGCAGTAGTAACTTCTATATTCCAAGTTATTTTAGAAGGAACCATCATTCTATTAATTAATTATCAGTCTTTTCCCTATTTATGTCAGTGAAAAATGGTTATACATAAAAAATAATTAAAAAAACAACAACACATGAATTGGAAGATGGTTTCTCAGTGCAGCCCTTCACAAATATTTGGAAGAACAACCCGCTATGGTACTGCGCTTCTGAGCATGAGGCGTTTTCAATGCCGGCAGTGACAGCCACATTCCGATGGGGTCGGAATACAAAAACACTTCTGTACCGTACCATGCATTTGATGCAGATTGAAGAAAACCAAGTGGTCAAAAGTAATCTGGAGTCCTTCCCCCTACAGCATGCCTCATAATCAGATTGTGGTTTTGGCACATAAAACTGCAGAATAAATTTTTTTATTAAGATGTATTTTATTTTTAGAGGGAGGGTGAAAAAGAAAGTTGCATCTGAAAGAAAACAAGAGGCAAAAGGAAAAAGCCAACATATGTTAGAAAAAGCCCAATTCCTCCCTGATTACAGTCCATTAACATAATCCTCATAAACGCGAGCCCTAATTATGCACCAGTTAACCATTTATTTCCCAAATTATTTTTTAAAAGGACACTTCCGAATTACCTATTTCTTTTAATGCTCTATGCAATCGGCACTATAAATAAGCACAAGAAATGCATTCAAAACAATATTCTTTACTGCAGAACACACACACAAATAATTAAGTAGACAAGTAAGTTGGCCTACACACACAATGTCACTGCCATTTTCCTTGTCAGCAATGTTCAGTATTTGTGCATGAAAAAGAGAACTAGATGCATGGGCTTGCTCAGATCGTCTTTGGATGAGAAATTGGGACCTTTAGCTGTTGACAAGCCCAGCTCATCAACGGTAGAGCGTGTACAAGGTGTGTGGACATGCTGAGCTTGTCTACAGGAGGTAAAGGGTCAATATTTACTGTAAAGTACAACATGTCTAATGGCCAAAACAATAGTGAATTTTGTATGCAGAGTAATTAGTTAGGGTTTGGTCAAATCAAATTAACTTCATCTGCAACATGCTAACTATACAAGTTTCATGGAACTGAAAATTTTATGCGCACATAACTAATGCATACTTTCATGACAGTTTTATACACAAAAATGAGCACCAGCTGCAAGTTTTATCCTACCCCACCATTTGAAGCCTATAAAACTTTCTTACAAAAAAATTTCAATGGTGAACATGACTACTGCATGCACATAGCTGAAAATCTCATGCAATCCTTTTTTCCCAATCGTCAACACCTTTGAAACCTTTTTCTGGAAAATCTTTTGAATGTGAACATGTATGGTCTTTGGAAATCTTATAGCCATAAGTTCACTTTAACAGAATTAAGCATAGTGAACATGTAACTACAAAAGTCCAAAGAAGTGTTCAGCTTATCCCTGATTTGTCCGTCTTTAAAGAAATTCACTGGGACAAGCTGAAAACAATGCATTTATTTCTGCTGAAGCAACATTGTTCAGTCAACAGCAATGACTATGGAAAAGGAATTTCTTATGCATTCCCATGTGCACTGCGAACTTTTTTTTTTTTTTTTTCCAAAATGCTTCTATTTAACCGTCTAGTCCCGACTGAAACAAGAACAAGCTGTAGGTCACTCTTATCGATCGATCGTGCTCACGTATACAAGAGCTTGACAGTGCGGACGGCTCGATACAGTGAACAGGGCACAAGATTAATGTCGAAGTCGGCAGTGGTCAGTGCAGCGCGATACTTGTCACTCAAAACGGATTAAAACAAGCACGCTTCGCTGCATCACTACAGCGTTTGCAATGTGTTCAGTTCTATCACGAAAGTACGGTAGCTAGCGTGAAAGTGACAGTGCTTCTACATTATATAATTCTGTCTGACCTGCATAGCTTTGTGCTCAGCTTACCTGTATATACGCCGAACAGTGGTCGAGGAAACTGCAGACTTCATTCATAAACGCCGACCTGCTAAATGCATGGTCGGGAAATGCGATGCCTTCAGAGTTTGACTGATTGCCATGTGACAGCCCAAACGTGTTGACAGATCCACTCTTGTGAGAACCGAAATTGAAGTGTCGTCTTAGGTTTGCCATTAGTACGAGTGAGGTAACGTTGCAGCAGCACTAAACATCACTCAGCAGACTTCTCGAGACGATCGTTTCCATGGCTGCATAGAAAACAAGATAACGACGATAAACCGATAAACCGCAGCTCCCAACACACGCTGCACTAACAGCTGCAGCCATCTGAAGTGAATGCAGGAAACAACAAGCAATACGACACCAATCCCAATACGCCGATTTGCAAGCAAAACACACCCACGCGGTTTTCAGCAACGACCATAAACGCGAGCACGATGACAGCGGCCTACAACAGTCAGAGGAAGTAGACATTGCCAATGCACAAGACAAAGAACGTTGCGCGAATCAGTACGACTTCGCGCTGTGATGTCGAAGTATCAAACGAGCACTGCCATGCCCATGCTTTCAAAACATATTTTTCCCTGAATGCAATATGCTTCAACAATTACGGCAAGCTCGAAACCTTACCAGATCTATAACGGATGGCCCCTAGAAGCAAAATTCTTCGTAACAGCCGTTTAATTTGCAACTAAATCAAATACCATGCGACTGTATTATGTATAGTCAACGCCCCACACTACTGATCGAACGGACACGGAGAACGAACACAAGTTGCTGATACGTTCGTGCCGCGAGCATTTGTTAGGCTTATCCAGCACCATCGTCACAAACTAAACTCTGAATCATAAAGCCGTGTTGTTATACACTACCTTAGCAAGTCCATCACGCAAATTATGCAAAGCGACGCTCACAGCTTTAGTTGGTTTAGTTCAAAACTTTTTTAAAGCTATACATATCGCCAGCGACCCGTGCACCATCTATCGAAGAGCTGCCGAAACGCACCCAAACAAGAGAGAAGCATATATAGAATCGAGCGGAAGACACAGAAGGCATCGCTCGCAGCCACCGAGCTCGCGCCCCAGGTTGGTTCTTTATTCTGTGGGTCACGGCGCCGCGGTTAGGCAAAATTGGCTCCGGAGGCCAGCGGAGGCTCCATAGCGGAGATGTGCTGTGTCCGGCACAAGCGGCTTGTCTAATTTTTGTTCTGCATTCTTAAAAAAGTTTACACCTTTTGGGGCTTGTCCCCAAACAATAATCGTCATCTGCCTTAATTGCTTGCGTTTCCTCTCTTGAAAACTCGGCGCTCGCTACTTTCCTGTCGAGAATGCTGTGTCAAGCTGATAACGCACGAGCCGTTCGTGACTAAGTACCAGACTCTCAGCGTTGAAGAAAGGAAATGCGGGCAGGACAAGTGACGATTATTGTTTGGGGACAAGATAAGCCCCAAAAGGTGTAAACTTTTTTTTAGAATGTGCACTCTTCACTCTTACACTCTCTAAAAAAATTACACCTCTTGGGGTGTATATTTGTCCCACAACGATAATCGTCATCTGCCTTAATTGATTGCGTTTCCTTTCTTGAAAACTCGGCGCTCGCTACTTTCCTGTCGAGGACGCTGCGTCACTGATAACGCGCATGCCGTTCGTGACCGGGAAGTACCGGGCTCGCAGCGTTAAGGAAAGGAAACGCGGGCAAGACAGATGACGATTATCGTTGTGGGACAAATATACACCCCAAAGGGTGCAACTGTTTTACGAGCTATATAACGCGGCGAGCCCGGTACTTTCCAGTAACGAACGGCATGCGTGTTATCAGCATGACATATAGCGTTTCCGACAGGAAAGTAACGAGCGCAGCGTTTTCAAGGAAGGAAATGTGGGCAAGACAGATGACGAATATCGTTGCGTGGCAAACATACACTTCAAAGGGTGTAAACTTTTTCTTAGAGTGTACACTAAAAGTTTGCACCCTTTGGGGTGTATATCTGGATAGTTATCAGCCGAGCTGCCGGACGTAGCCACTTCTCTGCTGTGGTTATGTGGGTGTTTTTCTAAGCTTCCGCGGTGGGCGCAGTAAGTCTAGAATGGCAGCGTCCTGCACCCTACGTGGTTGTACGGCACTAGCGGGTGGCCACGCATCGTTATGCAACTTCTCAAATAACAGTAAGAGTTGGTTTTGGCACTTTGTAGAGCAGTAAACGAGGGATCCAAAACAACTGTGATTGTTCCACAAATACATATTTCTATATAATTCTTCCAGAGGTAATTAAAAAAACGCTACTAGAAATCTTTATTTTACAATTTTGCTTGTTTACTTGTTCTTGGCAGTGTTCTTGTGCTCCTAATTCCTGCGCGAGTCTATTTGATGTGGTTCCTTCTTTTCCAAGTAAAGGAGAGAGGTGTATCTCACAGGCATACCTGTGAGATACACCTTATTTCATTTCGCTTTTGCGGGATTATGCATCTTTATGGCCGCACGGTGGGCATTATTCACATTTGTACTAGTAAAGGTACCCCCCCCCCTCTCTTTTGCATAGAAAAGTCACCTTGGGTTGGCTCCCCCCCCTGTAAAAAAATCCTGGTTACGTGCCTGCTAAGTTTTGTGCTGGCTTATAAAAAAAATTAATTAAAAAAACGATTCAATTAAATCAACCTTTTCATTAGATGCCAGTTAGTAATGTATAGTAGAGAAAGTAGTTCCATTCCATTATTTCAGCATTCATTTTCAAATGTACAAATGCTAGGACAGGAGCAAAAAGCCGCTATTTTAAGCGGCTTGACAAAGGCCCCTACAGCTACAGTATTTGGCAGCAGACAGTTTGTGAACTCTTTTCATGCAACAATACACCGATACATAATATAAATTTTGAAAAACATTTCTAAGGGCGTGATAACATGCGTTTTTGAAAACATACACTATAACCAACATTTTTTTTTACCAGCAATACACGCCTTCCCTAACAGAAAATTGCAGATTTATGTAATGTAGTGAAACAATACATTCTTCCAGGCACATAACAATATATAAAAGCACTTTCACATACAAGACAAATACAAAATAATTCCATACTCAAGTTACAAGCAAGAAAAGGAAATGCAAATATAACATACACTAATCACATGCAGCCGCATGGCTAATGAAATATTCCTTCAGAATTCGACGTGACACAGTCTTAAGATCCATGTTTTCTTTTTCGAGTCTGTTTCGTAATAGTACCGATATTCGGCAAGGTAGTCTGTCCTTTCCATGATTGGTTCGTGAAAAAGGCACGGCCCAAGTTTCTTGCTCCCGAATGTCGTATTTGAGGTGATGAGGTTTGCTTAGATGACAAAGATCAGTAAATCCCATGTGGCCTCGTTTTATGCTTTCTTTATATTTCACAGCAAGATTAAATTGATAATTGTAATGAAATGGGAGAACATGAAACTCAGAAAAGGATGTACTTGTATGACTGCTGTAAGAAATACAAGCAACATGGCGCAATGCTTTTTTTTGTAATAGAGATAACGTTTGAATATTTTTTTGTGATGTTGTCCCCCATAGAAGACTACAATAATTTGCATGAGAAATAAATATGGTATTGTACAGCAATAGCCGTAGTTTTAATGGAAGAACATCTCGAAGTCTACAGAGCGCACCACATGCTTTTTCCATACTTGTTGCCACGCTTTCTACGTGTTTGTCCCACCTTAAATGCTGATAAAAAATCACTCCCAGTGTTTTCACGTCCGCGGTGACGTCAATTCGTTCTGATCGATAGAATATGTTTACATTACGATTTACATGTTTTTGGGCGGGTGCAAAAAGAACAGCTTTGTTTTTTTAGAGTTAATCTGTAAAGAATTTGCTTTGCTCCACCAATATAGTTGGTCAAGGACAGTGTTTGCTAGTTGTGATAAGTTATCAGCATTACATGATTGGAAGAAAAGCCTGGTGTCATCTGCATATATTATATAGTGTGGTGAGTTACTGATGTTTGTTAAACCATTTATGTAGATGTTGAACAGGATAGGTCCTAATATGCTCCCTTGGGGAAAACCAGCTTCTAAATTCAGGGGGCTGAATATTCTCCTGAGATGTAAACGCATTGTTTCCTATGGGCTAAGTATGACTTTAGAATGTCCAGGGTAATCCACAGAATCCGTAATGTTCATGTCTTTTTTAGTAGAGTAATATGATTGATCCTGTCAAAGGCTTTGGAAAAATCGATAAATACGCCTAATGTTAATTTTCTTTCTTCATAGCCGTTCAAGATTAAATCCTTCTGTGTTAATAGAGCTAATTCAGTCGATCGGCCCCTACAAAACCCAAACTGATGTGGAGATAATAATTGATATTTTTCACAAAATGACACAACCCTTTTACAGATAACCTTCTCCAAGCCTTTTGATATGACCGGGAGCACTGACACCGGTCGATAATTTGACATGTCATTTCTGTCCCCTGATATGAACAGAGCAGTAACCTTTGCCTGTTGCATTTTTGTAGGGAAAACACCAGTAGACAAGCAAACATTGAATACGCGGGTGAAAGCGGGCACTAACAAGTCTATTGTAAATTTAATTGGTTTAATCTGGAGACCATCGATGTCACATGCCTTTTGTTCTTTAAGGATATAAAAGCAGAGTAAACCTCGTCAGGTGTCGTAGGCTCAAAAAACGCTGTATTTACACTGGGCGCGCCCAAAAATTGAGAGCATCTATATTGTGAGTGCTAATCACTAAATTTATAAAGTGTTCATTGAGACAATTTGCTAATTCTATATCCCTTAGCTGCTTCCCATTTTCTGTAATCTCGAGCTCTTCATAACGGCTTCTGTCGCGATTTAGGAGCTTATTAAGCGCACGCCAAACTAGGTCGCCTTTGGTATCCGCATCACTAAATAGCTTTTCCAGATACTCTTTTCTTGTATCTCGAAGAAACTTAGTTTCAAAGTTTCTGAATTCCTTAATGCAAAAAGATCATCCGGGCTTCTAGACTGCACAAAAGTGAGAGCATAATTGTTTTTTTTTTTTACAAATTAGCTTTAAACACTCATTTGTTAACCAAGGTTTCCGTATCTTTCTAGATGTCTTTACCTTTTTTAATTTAAAACAACTATTGTACATATTTTTTCTTATATGCATGAGCATATCGTAGGCTGTATCAGCATCGTTACACTCAAATACGGGTGTCCAGTTTACACTTCGAAGTTGGTTTCGAAAGTCAATCATTGTTCTTGGATTTATTTCCGGCATGATGAAAGATTTACATTGGTTTCGGCTCACTTTAAGTGTGTTATTTCATTTAGAAAACATTCCTACTGGCAAGTGAACGCCTAGATCGGCGACAAAGATACCAGCATTGATATCTTGCATTGGGCTTTTCCTAATGCAAATGTATTATTGCAAATCTAGTAGTGCAAATGTATGGGCGAAAATAAGACCCCAAAATTAAGCTTCTGTTCTGTCCTCATTGTCGAGCTTTCCAAAGGCATCGAAAAGCATGACAGATGCAAAATAACTGCAAATGCATAGCAATGAACCGTACTGCACAGTGAAAATTCTCGGTGCCGATGACATGGCAAAGGAAAAAAAAAAAGAAAATGAAGAGCCTATCACAAAAAGTGCCGTCCTAGTTTTCCCTGAAAGCTTATTTTGTTATAGCGCAAGCTTCACACGGACAACAGAAGGCACATTTGACACACACAGCGCTACTTTCAACAACAGATTTATTTCTTGTCCTCGTCGCTATATATACACCCTCGACCCGTCATACAGCACGTGTAAAATTTTTGGAAAAATAAACAAAAAATATGAACTGGGAACCACACGTAGGCAGTTTCTTGACTCACATGTTCACAGACATGCACACGTTCAACGCGAACAAAGATAATTCAGCTCTTTTGAAGATAATGAAATGGAAGGTTTACTGACGCATGCGTCGCCGAATGTTGATATGTGTCTGGCTTCTATTATCAAGTGCGTCATTTCACACCTGCTTCTACTCATGATGACTGTTTCTTTAAATCTAGGTTTGCACTTGCGTCTCTGGCAATGGATGGCAAGAAAGCCGTCAGCGGCCACATTGTTAACTTTGTTACTGTGTTCTCGTAGCCTGTCATTTATGCATCTGCCTGTTTGACCGATGTAGGATCGTCCACACCCGAGAGGAATACGGTATACCACACCGGCAATGCAATCAATGAATTTGTTTTTATGTTCTTTTTCGCATGCGCTACGCGAGATTCTTTCTGGCCTTGTGTTTTTACAGAGGCTGACCAATTTATTAGGTGCCGAAAATACAACATTGATGCCGCTCCTTCCAGCAATCTTCTTTATTCTATGGGAGAACCCGTGTATGCGGCATCAACATTGTATTTTCGGCACCTAATAAATTGGTCAGCCTCTATAAAAAAACAAGGCCAGAAAGAATCCCACGTAGCGCATGTGAAAAAGAACATAAAAACAAATTAATTGATTGCATCGCCGGTGTGGTATACCGTATTCTTCTCGGGTGTGGACGATCCTACATCGGTCAAACAGGCAGATGCATAAATGACAGGCTACGAGAACACAGTAACAAAGTTAACAACGTGGCCGCTGACGGCTTTCTTGGCATCCATTGCCAGAGATGCAAGTGCAAACATAGATTTAAAGAAACAGTCATCATGAGTAGAAGCAGGTGTGAAATGGCGCGCTTGATAATAGAAGCCAGACACATATCAACATTCGGCGACGCATGCGTCAGTAAACCTTCCATTTCATTATCTTCAAAAGAGCTGAATTATCTTTGTTCGCGTTGAACGTGTGCATGTCTGTGAACATGTGAGTCAAGAAACTGCCTACGTGTGGTTCCCAGTTTATATTTTTTGTTTATTTTTCCAAAAATTTTACATGTGCTGTATGACGGGTCGAGGGTGTATATATAGCGACGAGAACGAGAAATAAATCTGTTGTTGAAAGTAGCGCTGTGTGTGTTAGATGTGCCTTCTGTTGTACGTGTCAAGCTTGCGCTATAACAAAATAAGATATGCCGTACCAACAAGCCCCTATTGCTATCCTCATTTCCCTGAAAGCTTTCCTGTGCAAATTTCAGTTCTTTATCGACAAGACAGTATCCCACAGGTGAATTCACTTAAATATTTTGGAAATATACAACGAAAAGCTTAACTGGAGTCAACGTGTAGAGCCTATTACCTCAAAGGGAGCATGCGCAGTAAGAATGCTGCGTAGACTCAGCAGCAATCGATCAGGGTTGCGTTGGCATGTTCTCATTATGATCTATTGCATGTATGTTCACCCGCTAATAGAGTTTGGCTGTGTTTTGTTTTCTGGTGGGCCTGCATACAAAATTCAGCCTCTGATTCTATTAGAACAAGAGGCGTTACATTTATGTCTTGGGCTTCCTAAATTTGTCGCTAACAATATCTTATATCAAGAAGCACGCCTGCCTTCTCTTCTCATGCGATTTCATATCCTAACAGTACAAAGTTTTCTAAAGATATAGGCATCACCACAGAGGAGATCACAGTGTTTTCGTTAAACCGGCCTTATTTTTTTAACTATCAGTGGTATCGCTCACATTGCCCTCAAGTTGCTTTTGCTCAAAAACTATTGGACCCTTATTAAACTATGTGAGGTGGTCTTACTAAATTCCTCAGTTCCAGATGCTGAAATTGAATTTGAAAGATATTTTTCCAAATAATGCTAAACATCTTCCCTATCAATATCTGAATAGTGTTCTGTAAGACCACCTAGCACATCTGGATACGAAGACCATTATAGCAGCTGATGCTGCCGTCTGTGAAGAAAAAGCAGGTGTGGGCATTGTATCACCACATCTAAATTGGTCTTTTTCGATTTGGCTACCTGACTTCACACCTATCTTTCAGGCAGAATTATTGGCAATTGTCTTAGCTTTACGCAAGTTACCACCATCTATGTCATCAGCCATAATAATAACGGATTGCCTGTCTATCTGTTCTTCAGTAACCACACCCAAATTGTCAGATTCATTAAAAACATTCTATTCTCTCCTCCAAAGACACATACGTCTCGTTCGTTTAGTGTGGGTGCCAGGACACAAAGGTCTAGCCTTAAACGAATATGCACATACACTCGCAGTAGCATCCCATGATTCCATTTCACCTTCGTCGGCTTTCATCACTGTGGCGCGATTCAGAAAATATACTACTACAAATAAATTCGCGCAGTCATCATTGACAGCACCTGATTTCCCGCATCTCAGTTTTCCTTGGAACAACAAATGGTAATCCTCTAGAAAAATTGAAGAAACGATTACAAGACTACGGTGCAAAGTCCCCCACTGAACTTTTCCCTCCACAGATATGGTCTGGCTATATCACCCTTGTGCCCTTTATGCAATGAGAGTGAATCTCTGAAACACTTCTTTTTGACATACCCCCATTTCATTATTCAACGGAAAAGCTTTTTAGAAGAACCCTTACAAAAGCTCGGCTTGAATTTGATTCTTCCTGTAACCCTTTCCTTTGGGGCTACCATACTGGGTTATAGCCACAGGAACGTTTGTTAAGCCCTCTGCATCTTTCTGCATGAGACAAAACGAATTGCATGTTAGAATTCTTCTAAATGCTTATATGTTCGCAAAATATCTAGATGACTGATTATTCATACCTGTAACAGTAGACACTTTAAATCCCAATTGAAAGATACTTATTTCATTTCAACCTAGTTTATGCGAAGAAAAAAAAATAACAGTTCGTTCACCGCCCGATTCATGGCCAACCCCCCCGGAGTGGGTTGCGCCATTTCACGAGGGAACAAGAACAAGAATGTTTTGTCTGCATACATATGCTGCACAGTGGCTGCAACTGCAGCCCCAAATTTTCTAAAGCTGTGGAAAAGGGTTCATACATGAACATACAAAATTTGCTATAAAAAAAAAAAAAACAGCAGATACAGGCTCTCTAGTTGCTGCTCCGTTTAGCAAGACTAATTTTCAGCTTTCCCAAAATTCACATTTGGCTTCCTGCAGTAGTTCACTCATTGCGAGCAGCCATTGGGTGCCCATTATCAGGCACCATGTTATTACTAGTGCGGCCTAAATTGTACTATCCTGCACATCATAAATGTAGCCTTGTTAGTTCTACAAATGTCTAGATGCCTGCCTCTACTGAATTGTACCACTGCAACACCTTCCTTTAATATCAAATTTTCTAAAAGCACAGAAAGATGGTAAAATGTGCATTTCATTGTTATCCAAAAGACAAACAGTTTGCACAGAACATTGTCCGTCTCAAGAAAACCCAGAGCAACTTGAAAGGAGTGCCAATCAGTGTTGCGAAATGGGCGCCTCCATTCCATTCCAATTCCATTCTGGCGAATTAGAATGTGCCGCAAGTCCATTCCTTTCAATTCTTAGGAATGAAAAAAACATTTAGCCCTTTCCCACGCCGGGAATAGCCGGGCAGTTTAATTCCATTCCTATAATATCCTCAATGTAGGAAAAGCATTTTGGTAGTTTTATCGTGTTACCGATGAACGCACCATAAAGCTGATGTCATCAGAAGCGTGAAGACCTGCAAAAATATGCAAAACACATTACCAAGGTTGAGGGATAGTAGCTTGGCGACATATCTCGTGCAGTACAACCACCCTACTAATTCCCAGAGGGGCACTTCTCCCGCTATCTATAGTATTTGCATGGTCAGCATGTTTTAACGGCTTGTGATATTTTAATATTGTTTAAACTTACATGTGTTAATGCTAAAATGATGACGATCTTAGGTGTGCTCGTGATTTTTAAATGCTGCAATAAAGGTCGCAAGCAGTGCAAGGTGCAAAAAGAAGCTTTATTTTGGTTTTATTCATCGAAATTCTGCAACAAAATGTCATGAGCTAAATGGGTGCTTCACCGTTTAGTTTGAATGAATGAAGTGTGAATGACGGATGCTTCAACGGTTAGTGCTAAAAACAAAAAAAAGTGAGATAGAACAATTGCCTTCTACCTGTATGTTGCGCTTCACAAACATGAGCTGCTCGAAAGAAGTGCTTGACAGCCGATTTCGCTTTGCTGTCATTATCAGGGATGCTGTAGAAAGCACACGTTCCATGTCAGCTGACATCGCATTCACGTTGAAAACTGCCCTTGCAAGGCGGGAAAGCAAGGGAAAGCGGCTAGTGTTTGCTTTCCAATATGTCAAGGGCTTACCGTGTATGCGCAAGTTCCCTCTGTAAAGTAAAGAGAAATTTCCCCTGCAATAGATTCAGGCATATTGTCTTGGTGGGCATTTTCATGTTGCCTGACATTTTTAAGCATCAGTCTGCTCAGCCCTGCTTCAGAGTCTGCATTCCTGACGGTGCTGGCGCTGTCCTGCCCTAACAAAAGAGGCCCTTCCCCCGCACCGCAGAATGCATCTGCTTGGCTGTTGCAGCTGAACACCAAGGACTTAAACCGTGCATCTAGGAGGGCACAAAAAAAAAATCAGTCCACGTGCGTGTGAACCACTTCTCCAGGCTACGCTGTAGGCCTTTAGCCGCCTCTTTGTAAAGAAGTGTGCCTTCAAGATTTCCACAAGGGAAACTTCAATATTTTGCAACGCGGGAAGCAAAAGCCGGCTGTCTCATGCCTTTTCTGCAGAAACTCTGTGGCTTCTTCTACAGGGGAGAGAAGCTCAATGAAGTCTGTCACCAGCCTCAGTTGATATTTAAACAGTTTAGCCTTCTTGCACGTGTGCAGAGTTTCTGTAAGGCCTGGGTGACTCGAAAAAGTGGCAACGAGCTTTTCCATCATTCACAGCTGCAAGTTCCACCTTGTCGCGTTGCGAGATTCCAAATACAGACCGGCCACATTCAGCACTTCTTCCGTGTCGGCGGTGCTCTTGCGTATAGATGCAACGATGGCTCCGCATTTTTGTATGAATTCCTCAGCATTTGGGTCCTAAAATAAAGCGAGGACGACCATTAGCGGGGCGAATGTGGGTTTTCTTCAGCGCAAATCGTCACGTCGGGGCTCAGAGACGTGCAGCCATGGCAGCAGTTACGTGGGCTCTCCTGCTTCAGCTGGCTTCCCAAACCAATGCTTTCAAAAGTTCGTTCTCTCTCTCTCTGTATGGAGGGAGAGGGCGCACAGTTCATCGTATAAGACTGTGCGCTACGCTGACCTGCAGACCTTCCTCGACAGAGTTTCGGGCAAAGGCATCTGTGTGTCTAAACAGGGGGGCGACAGTATAGCAAAAGGGTTGGGGGAGGAGTGCGAGGTGAGACGGCATGCAGACCGTATGGATTGCAGTGAACACAAGCATCACACCAGTGTCAATATACATCACAACTTAGAGAAGCGCTCTTTTGAATATGCGTCCGAGTCGCTGACGGTGACAGATGCAAAAACGAAGTGAAGGATGGGGAGACAGCAGGTGGCCAGGGCAAAGGCGCCGCCGAGGTAAAAAAAAAAAAATCACAAGGCGTAGGGGGGGAGTATGCTGCCACCATAGTTCCGCACGACGGATACCAATGGCATAGAGCCGCAATTACGTGAAGAAAAGAGACAAACTTCAGAGCAACTCGGCCTACAAGGACAGAATTGTAGTAGGCACGTTGCTCATAAATGTGCCATGCTTGCAATCAGCCAAGCATTTCTAAAGATACTGCTTTATTGTTAAATTCTAGGCTCTGACTTACTAATCTTTGAACGTGGGCTGGTTGGTTCTTCAGCATGTTTTGACAAAAACAGCACTTAGACGCAAACGTGCTTAATTCCATTCCCATTTCTCCAAGCGTTGTTGCCATTCCATTCCATTCTGGGATCGCGAAAATGTGGAAGGATTCTGGAGTGGTAACTCCGCCACAGTGGTGCGAAATGCTCTTCACTAGTAGTACACATGTACATTGGTACCACATTTTTGTACCTCCAACCCTGCAGCCTGGCCAATCCCGATACCAGGCGCTTTGTTTTGCAACAATCAATTTTCTTCGCCACAAAAGAGTACCAATTTGGACTGGTTAGTACATATTACGGCTAAGCAGAGCAAGTGCAGAACGAGGCAAACGGAATGAACAAAGTGCCGACTGAAAACCTATTTTTTTGCGCACAAGGCAATACGAGGTGCCAGAAGAAAAGGAAATAAGCATGCAAATTACCAGGGCATAAAAAGCAATAATGCGTATGCCAGTCATACACATGAAAGGAGAGATCAATTTCTTTGCAGAGTAGCGACACCAACAGCGTGCTTGTGCATGTGTCACTTTTCCTGTGTTTTTAAAAAGCCTCATATATTTTGTGTGCACACTTGTCTTGACAACGCTCTAGTATCCTGCATCAATTGAACAATGCCTCACAACCACATTAGGAGCTATGCGCTGCAAAGTGGCTGCCTACGCTCCCCTTAACTAGACAGGCATGTTCCCAAGGCAGTCATTGATACACCAGCCAGTTTGGCTGATGCAGAAACTGCTGCACGAAAAGGGGATTTTGTACTCGGCATTGAAGTAGCATTCAACAAATTTTCTTGTGCATCTTTTTACATCTTCCATTGGCTGGTGTCCTCTCTGTTGACTTAGTGGCACACACTGGACATTTCTGACCTCCCCCTCTACCTTTTTCTTTGGACAACTCGCTCTATGCACATACAGAATGACAGCGAAGTTTTTTTTCTTTTGGATTGGTTTTTTCGCTTTGGTCATTTTAAGTCTGCCAAGGGAGACAGCCGCAGGAGAAAGCAAACTGTCAAAAAAAAAAAACCAGCCATTTTCAGCCTAAACGCAAGTCTCTTAAAGCTGCTGTGCATAGTGTGGTGGCAAGACCACAACAAGGCAGCCCCCAAACATGCGTTTTGCAATTCCTCACTTCACTAACTTCAAGTGTGAAGAGCTACAAGGTAGGCGGCTTTTCTCAGATCTGGGGGTATATTGCCAGCACCCAGTCAATAGATAAAGGCAATTTTATGTCTAGTAACCTTAGTTTGATATTCATTGGAAATTTAACAGTTAGTTGTCGTTCCTTCATGCAAAAACAAAACGTCAATCATCTGTCCAGTATGTAGCTGAGCTTCGCGTTCATTATCATTAATAAAAAATTATACATAATTGACATATCTGAATACCTTCACAGTGCCTTTTCATTGCAGGCTATCCATGAGGCATCTGTCATAAATGGCCAAGAAGGTCTCTCCAAGGCTTCCTGATGAAGCATGGATCGTCTGAAGTACGGAAAGGGAGTGCTAAAGGAACCTTCCTACAAGGTGCAGCAAAGTGTCTTGTTTGGACATGATGATGTAGAATGGTACATCTACGTGCATCTTCACCGTGAAGAACCTGGAAAGGTTCATGCCTTGTGACAGGCACTCCGAAGACGCTAGCTTTTCTAGTCTTGTCTCTTCACATAATTTAGTGACCACCGGCTTAATTTTTGTAGTAGGTTTGATGTTGACGGCTTTGAAGTTGCCAGAAATGGCAGCCTCGGCCTTCTCGTTCTGCATGGCACCGGGTACAAGAACAAATCCGCCTCCTTTACCCACCTGGACCAACTTGAGGTACACAGCACATAGCGACATGATGAACCCTGTCACCACCGAGAGCCAGGCACCTCTGTGCCACATCGCGTCTTCAACAACTTACCGCAATGGATAAGAAAACGCTGAAAAATATAATGGATATTTACAGCATGCAGCCACCGCAATTTTACCTGCATTTGCTGTATGTCGTTTGGCAAGAGATAGGAGTTAGCCAATGCCACCAACCTTTCACAGCCATAAGCTCAACCAATGAGCAGATGCATGGCATTCAGCCACTTTTATTTACCACAAGCAAAGGACAACTACTGTGAGAATGTTTATTTACACATGCCATTAAAAAAATGTCTAAAAACGGGGATGAACACTGTCAATGCCGCTATTGCCTATAAACAATTGTAAACATTCGAAACATTGATGGGTATATCTGATATTAAAACAGCAGCAATATTCTTTTGTCCATTAAAGAAACCTTTTCATTGAACTACAGCATCATGCAAGATCCCATAGGGGCAACAAGTTGACACATTCAGTGACTTCCACAGCGCAACATCTAGTTACAAAAGGATCTGCCCATTAAAACTACCACGCCTGGCAAACGCAAAATTTAAAACCAGGCTCCGATGGTTATGGTCAACCATGGCACAATGGACTCTGAACAAATATCACAAGTTTTAAACAGGCAACCAGCGGAATGCCTGCATCAAACCATTCTGCTTTTAGTAGACAATAGTAAGTTGCCCGGCAAATTGTATTTACGAGCTGGCAGCATGCCCTAATTACCACTGTACAAAATTTTGTGGAACCCTGCATTTTTCAAGGGAAAGGTAAGAGCATGTTGCCAGGGCTTTATTTTCATTCCCATACCACTGCAGCTGTAAAACTGTACCTATCTAGCTGGTGACCATGCACTTCCTGAATGTTTGTTAAAAAATTGTAAGGTCTTGTGAACCAGCGTGTTGCTTTAAAACACCAACAATTACCCAGTTCCATCAATACTATCCCTGTGTAGAAAACATCTTTGTGGTTCTCAGCTTCACACACACTTTCACAGCAGTCCATCAGGCATGTCTTCCTTGCTAGGCCTTGTCATGCAGGCAGCACATCAAACTCGTCACTAACATGCACGCTGGGCACGCAAATGTCGTCGATGACCGGTGTTGCCTTGACTTCACAAAGGCCAAGTTCTTTGAGCTTCCACTCCCAATCCAACTTCTGCACAGCATGCAAGCTTTCTGCTTCATTGTGCTGCCGAAGAAGCATTTTTTCCTGCATCATAACAAAAAACACACATGAAATGTGGACACTCACACAGTGTGTTAGAGGGTTAGCAATTTTTGTTCAAGTGACACAACTGATCTACATAAAGTGATTGCCATACAAATGTAAGGTGTACATAAATTTGAAACACGTACCACTAGACAGATTTTCAATGGGGTTACTTTCACTGTTTTGATGATTATAGTTCCATTATGCTGAACAACAATGTAGCATAGGCTCTTTTGGTTATTCAAACAGCTCAATCTTTACTAAACTGTTCAAACTTGCTTCAAATGAGTATAGCATGGATAGAGTGCTATTGGAATAATGAGCATATGAAAAAAAGAAAGCACGAGTTTAATAAATAAGAATGCACATTCCTGCAAATGAAAACAGGACTATAATATGAGGGACATCCGAGCACAAAACATTTTACTCTAACGGGATGTGCATGCTTCAATCTTCTGGTGTATCTGCTCCCTTCCTCGTAATTCGCCTTAGGTGGAGGAAGTCTCTCTCCAAAAACTGTGGGCTGGGGCACCCCTTACCCTATCTGTAATGTGAGCCTGGGGCCAAGTGCCTGAAGACCCTGTAAAGTGTCCGAGGTGCTCTGATAATGACTTACGATAATCGGTCACAATGATAACCTGAGTCTGCTACATTATAAACAAGAGAGACCTGCAAAGTGGAAGCAGATTCACAAAAAGGAAAGTTGGCATCCACCTAAACCAGGATGAACTTAAACTCAAGGTTTTACATGCCACAATGATGATATGATTGTGAGGATTAATATTGACCACCTAGAGTTATTTAATGTGCACTCCATGCACGGTACACGGTTGGAAATAAAACCCATGACCTTGTGCTTAGTAGCGCAACCCTATAGCTCTAAAGCCAGTGCATCGCAGTGAGTGGGATCAGGACGAATTTTGCTTCACATACATAGGTTCTGCTCAGAGAAATCTTTATGGGTTTCCTCTGTACTATGTTATGGCAGATACCACATTTCCGTAGAACAGAAAGTGTTGTTACAAGACCAGTTATGACACAAGGTCATAGTGATGAGGTCCTCTAAGAATTGCATTAATGTGGACTGGCATATGCCTTTCTTTCCTTTTGAAAGCAGTAATTAGATCATCAGATTAGATTTCCTAAAAGCCAGTATTAGATTACTTATGTTTCAATTTTGCAATGAAGTATTTCCTGTAACCAAGTGTTTTTTTCCTATTTTTTCTTCTTGTATATGCTCACTCCTGCCATGTCTCTTTTCTGAGACAGCAGTACAGTTAAAAGCTCGATATGACAAAGTAGGTATAATCGGCAAATTGCTTCATTATATCAACATTTCGTTGTATTGAAATTCGACCTTTTATGCAAATGAGTACAGTCGCTGATTGATTTTTCTTGCATGGAAAAAGGTCACAGAACTTTCTTAATTATTGGGCAATCAAGAAAAGCAAATTTGAATGAGAAAATTCATTTTGACGAATTTAGTAGTCAGCGACAAATGATACCGTTTCCTGCCACGTCGATGATATCTTCATATCGGTGGTATGAATTAAGTGAAACCAGCCATGCTTTTGCATGCACTCCGCCCCCGTGGCTGATAGCGTCGCCTGCACTGGGAAGCGAATGCTTCCCGCTGCCTCTCGCTCCAATGGGTCACCGAAACTGCAGATTACGTCATTTGCAATAGTAGGCACGTGGGAAGACAGCTTATTACCTCTCAAGCAGGGTGCGCGGCTGCGGATGCTCTGCGCCATGCTTACAGCCATGCGCAGCCATGGCCCAGACATGCGCCAGAAATCGCGCACACCTCAACTTATTAACCCCTGCCCTTTATGTGCACTTGATCGTGTTACCATGAGCTTGCTCACCTCCCCCTCTGTCCCTTTGCTTGCGCAGCAAGGCAGCACTCGTGAGGCCACCATTTTTCTTGTCTAACCCTCTCACACTTTCACTCGCACCTAAAGCACAAAGTGCGCGGGGCGCGATAGGATCTTTTTGCACTTGGACTTTATATTGAACATAATGCGGCCCCATCTCGGTGGTCACTCTTGTGCTCTTGTTGTGCCGTGCACGATTCGAGAGATGCGTTTGCAAGCAGCCACTTGTAATTCAATCATTTGACCATCTGCACCTGCGGAAGTTTCTATTAGACAGTTTTAGTATAGCGTACGCTAAAAAATAGCGGATCGTCACTGCGCATGCGCTGAATGCTAAACGAAATAGCGGGTATAGCGGGCGTACGCAACGCAAACGAGTTAGCGTTAGCGCTTTTGCGGGGTTTGCGGAGCTTGCGGGAAACATGGCGGCAGTCCCGGCTGCCCGCTTCGAATTGAATTTGGCGTTGCTTTTGTAAAATGCACTTCGTTCGTAGCAAATGACTGTGTAAACGGCTTTCGCTTAGTCTCAGGCCGCTTCGACGACAGAGTATTACGGATAACCGCGTGGTGTTTTCGAGATCGCTTCTCGTTTCGAACGAGTCGAAGCCTAACGAAAGAAACATTCGAGATGTCAGCGCCACCTGTCGCTAAAGGCGCGAAATAGCCGCAACGACGGTATATAGCCTCCGAGATCTGAAGATATCGCCGGTCAACTAAAATTGTAGAAAACGTGCGCTGCTTAGCGTACGCTATATTATAGCGTATAGCGTATGCTATAGTTGCGGACGCTAAACTAAAACTGTCTATTGTCTCGGCATTCCTTTGCAGCAGAAGCGAAATTTCGTTATATCGAAATCTCATACAAACACACTTCGTTATATTGAGGTTCTACATAGATAGGGTTATGAAAAGTTAAATTCTTCGTTATATCGAGAATTTCATTATGTTGAAGTTTGTTATATCGAGGTTTTACTGCATATGTAAATAAGTAAAAATTAATAAACAAATTTGACAATATTTTCACATTTCCCTAAAATACTTCACTTTGACTCTGGCAACAATTGTCACACAAGACCTTTGCATTCTAACAACCAAAGCATATCCTCATTACAGAGATAACTGTTACAGGTACTTCTCAACTACGTTTTGTTACGATCGGCCAGCAGGGTAGTGACCTTCAAGCCTCTCCTGCACCACTGTGACAAATTGCTTCGTGAAGCAACAATGCGTCCCCCTCGACAGGTCTGACCTGCAGCGATAGCTAGGCGAGACACGTTTGGTGGTCAAGTGTTGTTTGTTGGTTCATTGTCGCAGTCACAGAGGATGGGAGCAAGAAACTCCTGGAAAAGGGTGTTCTACGGTGTTTCCTCGCGGACTCCGGTAACCGCCATGGTCCAACTAACTGCTGGGTAGACGTTCCAACTAACTGCTGGGTCATCCCAGGAACCAAGACTTGAGTCAGGCATGAGCCAGGCTTGAGTAAGGCATGACAATCCCCATCAATGAAGCTCCCCTCCTTTCCGTGTGTTCAGTGAACAAGGGTGCGGGTCCTTCGACAACTTTGGGTTTCCCTGTCCTAGGGATCTAGGGAGGACAGAGGGGGTTTAAGTGGACTTTTTTGGCTCCTCAGTGTGCTTCAATTGAGTCATGCTAGACTGACGAGAGATAACATTCTCCACTCTTCATGTAGATATTGTGAATATACCCAGTACTCCTCATTTTCGACGAGAACATTTTCTTCCCTTCAACAAAGTCCTTAGCATGAATGAGTCCAATGATGACATGGGCCAGCTACCCTTTCAACATGCCCGACACCAACTCTTACAATTAGTGGTATGTGAAGTGTTGTTAGCTTAGATAATGTCATGTCCACAATAAACAAAATACTATAATAGAAGAATGAAAGGCACAATGCCAGATTTATACGTGGGACAATCTCTGGTAGATAACATTTCAATCAACTGCACACTACCATGACATTGCTAAAGAACAAGCATCAAGCACTTATGTGCTTAAATGAAGCCATTCTGGAGCAGTAAATCAACCTTATGGAGCTATTGACAGACGCATTCTTGCAAATAGTATTTCAAAGTACTTCAAACAAGTATTCCCCAATGTGCCAAACACAAAAACAAGCCAAAGGCCATGATCCAAAGCTGGCAGTGCACACTGTGTAAATTATCAAAGTATTATTTCCACTATCAGAAAGAGAACTTACTGATATTGCCCACACGTTTAGAACAAGCTATCTTGCAGCTCTGTGAGGAAATCCACCACCTGTTGCGTTTGTCGTCTGCTGATGAAAAGAATCCTTACATTTACATCTAAGTACACAACTGCTTTTGAAGACCACACCCACTAGAATGTGGCTGCTACTGCCGAGATTTCAATAGTGCAGCCTCGCGCTCAGCAGAATTCCATAGGCACCGAACCTCTTGATTGAAACTATGCTTTTGCACAAATATTTTAATCAAACCCCACCCACTACCTGCCTTAGATGCAATGCAATTAAAGCTCAAGTAAAAAATTGGCATGTGACAAAACTTGCAGCCCTACAAATTGTCATTTTTCCTATCTCCATTTAACCACACATTCACATATCCCATATGCTAATTCACAGCATGCACAAACAGCAAGACTGCTACAGTAAGAGAGATCATTTGATCACGCTGTATTCTCCCACCCAACACACGCATTGCTCTATCGCGTATCTCCCAAATGATTTGGTGGTATATGGTTGCACACCATTTAAGATAAGACTTAAGATTGCAGGGTGCCATAAATTGCAAAGGTGCAACTCAGTGCGCATATAGCATCCAGCTGAAACTCAATGATGAAGTGTGCATCGCTATCAATGCTATACCTACTGTTCAGAAAGAAACTGTAAAAAAAATTCTAGGTCTAGGAACTTAACACAATTATTCTGCAGTAATTCATGAGTAAAATGAAGTGACCTAGCACAGGCACTTTAGAAACACTTCAGAACATCTGTGGCCACAGATTCTAAACTAAAATCAAACTGTGTTACGAGTACCAAGAAGACGTCCACATATATAAAGATCTTGACCACATGGTCCTGGCCCTAACTGTCTAACAGTATGTGGTCAAAGTTTGCCAAGAAAGTTCTTATTAATGCAGGAGCTATACCAGAGCTTATACAAATTGCATGCTTCTCATACACGTCACCATTAAAGCCAAGCGTAGACTTCAGGTAGTGGCCTAAATGTTCCAGAAAACTGTTCACCGAAAAAGGGGACAACACTTGCAACGCCACTGCACCACTGTCTTCTAGGAATCCCCGTACCACTGGGAGGAGCTCATCGTGTGGCACGGAGTAATACAACTATTTGATGTCCACTGAATGATTATACACCAAGAAGTCCTTCTTTCATGATGTCAACTATGCTGGTTGATCTCCGGACTGCGAAAGGGTCACCAATTTTAATGGCGCCTAGCTTGGACTGGAGAGCTTGGCCAACCAATTTCTACAATGAGCCATCCGCCGTGACTATGGCTTGTAACGGGCATGCAGGTTTGTGTGCCTTTGCAGAGAAGAAAAACAATCTGTTACCCTTGCAGGTTAGGATGACCATTGCCTTTGCCTTCTTAGGCAAAGCCAATGGTCATATAGCTTCTAAAACGACCAGACTTTCAGTGGCTCGAAAAATAAGTAAAGGCATCCATGGGCTTTACAATAAATTGTAAACACAGGCTATACAATAAATTCTATAGTTATGAGCTCCGGAGTTAGCACCAACATTGCACCTTGCACTTTTCTGTGCTTTCAAACAGCCGCAAAATAACCAAGACAGAGAATAACGTGTTGATGTTGGCACATTCAAGTTCACTTTTAAATTTTTTCTTTTGCCCAACCATTTTTTCTAATGTAATAGCATTTGTAACTCCTCATAGAATTCAATATGAATGAAATGTTCTGCGAGAGTGCAGAGTTCAGTCATTGCATGGTGACAAGTGTTCTCATATGAGTACATCAGGGCTGAACGGTAGGCACATGACCGGTTAGTGTATAGAATTGTGTGTTAAAATTGGTGTTAAAGGTATTAAAATTAGAGATGTCAAAGTTACACCTCATTTGTTTTACATAGTGTCGAAGGCAAAAATGTCTAGATTTCAGTGCTCTTGAAAACGCAGAAAAAGGTTTGCTCAGCTTGATGGTGGAAATGTCAGATACTGGTGAAAATGAAGATGAGCATAAACACAACACTTAATCTGAGGAGACAGGAGACAATGCTTACGTATAAAATATATAAAAATTATCTGGCGAGTCTGACAGGGAACAATCTTCCTAAAATGCTACATTGTTCAGAAATGTTTTTGAGATGCCATGAGCTGACTTCATCAGAGTTTCATACCTGCCAACCTGGCAAGATCAAAAATCGGGAAACTCTTTATTCGCACCAACGGGAGGGGGGTGTTGCATTCACCGTTTCAACTTCCGGTGGGACCAAGGGGGGGGGGGGGGGGAGGATTCATTTAAACTTTCAGGCAGTGCTCGATGAGTCGCTTTTGCAGGGACCTTGCAGTAGCAGACTTCGCTCCCTTCAAAAATTTGTCGGGGTAGCTTTGCTCAAAACATGGTCCAGACTGACAGCCCTTCACTAGCAGCAGGTGTTGCAGGGTTGTGTTGCACACTGATGAATGGAATTCAGTCCTAGTTCTTTACGCCATGCTAAAAATCCTCTCACACTCTGCGCTGCTATGCGGTATCATGAGTAAATCCAGGATCACCTTAGCAACTCGGTGAAACATGTTTTGCATCAGTGCTTTTAATTTTTCAAACCATAGACCACTGCCCGTACCACCTTTGTTCATTCAGAATGTCCTCTGGAAGACTGTACACCTGTAGTGTGGCAAACTCAGCTTTGAGAGCATCTAAAGCATCTTTAGCAGATTCATTGGAATCACGGGCAACAGCTGAGGGAAACTGAATAAAGAAACAAAGACTTGAGAGCGATGCCTGTGAAATAAATTTCAGGTTAGCCACCTCCGCATTCTTCAGAGTTGCGTTTCAGAGTTGCGTCCACTTTCATAATGCTTTGCCTCGTCGCATTTAGGAAACCTTTCCATAGAAGAGGTCCAACGTGGTCGCTGACACTAAGGGGTAGGTTGTGTTCGACGAGGAATACCGTAAACAGGCACTCCACACGTACAACACTGTTGTCACAGTTGTTCCGGAGCAAATTCACTATGTTGCCTTTCTGCCCAGCGGTGCGAACTTAGCTTTGATGCTTCGCCATGGAAACGTGCAGTTTCAAGCCGCCTCCGCCACCGTGAGACACACTGACGTCGCATCCACACATTGTACAAAATGCAAGATGTTCTCCTTTTCTTGATGTCAAAAAGCACGGAAATCGAAAAAACTTTTGCAAATACCTTTTCTTGGGCTTTGATAGCGCCATGGCATCAAGCACACGAGGATTCTAACTTTACACGGTGCATTGCACACAGGCGGCCTAGCCAACACTAATCATACACACAAGCAGCAGCAACAAGATACGCCATGGAGAAAGACATGCATGAAATGCAAGAGCTACATTAGCTCTGGCTTTGGTCGGCTTACTAGGCACCGTAGTCGGCTGCTTAGTCGATGATACCGATGGTGCTAATGCCGCCGTTGTTGGTGATGCTGACAATTATGATGTGGCTGTAAATTCCGCTGTGCCAGTTTTACAAAAACCATTATTGCGCGAACAGAGATCACTTCTCGGGAGATATAAGACAGTGATCGCACAATCGGAAAGTTCAGTAAAAAATCAGTAGTCTCCCAGGCGAATCGGGAGGGTTGGCAGGTATGGAGTTTCTAATGAAAATAACCCTTGTGTCAATCGGCTACCTACTCTGCACAAATATCTCTCACAATATATGCGAAAGAGTGTATTTGTTGAACTGGCTTGCAAAACCAACTTGCATTCCTTATTAAATGAGATGAAATCTGTGCAAACAAATGAAGAGATAACAAAGTGCATTTACAGTTACTTGGTCTTATTACTGATGAATGGAATAAATTGTTTCAAAGCATTCCACATGTATCATTGACAGGGTTCGGCTCACATCGGTCAAAATTAGTATGCCATGTCTCTCTTTCTACATTTAGATTGGCATAGCAGTCCCAACCCTGAAGATCCTCCTCTTGGCACATGCAACGTGCCAACATTCTAGTGACATAAGCAAACTGCACACAATATTCAAACATGTCCTTGAAAGTTTATTTTAAATACAATTAAGAGAAAAAAAAATGAACCATTTAAATATCTTAAATCAAGCTTAATGCAAGCAATCCTGAATTAAAAGAAAAGTCATTTTAGCACCCAGAACAGTACTCCTATTGGTCAATATATCGCTGTAGTGATACAGTACATTAGCCTATTGTACTTCTGCAATTAGCAAGCACTACATCTAATTTTGGCACTGTGAGCCTTGGCTGACAAGTGTGCAAGATTTAAAAGAATGTTCTAGCAATTCCATGGCATCAGATAAAAATTAACTTTAACAAAACCAGGCACTCACATTTATTATGTGGACTGGTTTAAAAAATTACATACTGCAGCTGAAACATGGCTAACAAATTCAAGAAACTACTGCAATATTCCAGTACACTCCTTTGGTTATGGTACTATATGTAGCACATAAGAAATGTGTTCTAATGAAGCCATAACAACTGCATTCCAGAGTTACAGTCACAGAACGTGCTCAGTATAAGACTAGCTCTTGCCAAGTTAATTAAATAATTATTAGCACTTTCACATTGCGCCTTAGAGTAACAACAAATTTGTCACTGTTCATAATATGTTTATAAAAAGGGAGCAAACTGTTTTATGCACCTCATTCTTTAAAAGTCATTAGATATATGACGCAAAATTCAAGCTTCAAGAGAATGAGGGCAACTTGTTTTCTGTGAAATTTCTATCTGCTGTCACAGTAAATGAACCTATGTACTGGAGGGAATCACTGACGTCTGTAGTTTATAGCTGCTTGTTGGGATTCATCAGGAGAAGTGATTAAGAAAGCTTTGAAAACATTTCAGAACCTATTTTATTGATTTTCTAGATGTCCACATCTTAAACACATCTAAAAACAGTTCTTTCATTGGTCATGCTCAATAAACAAAAAATATTATGGCGTATGTTAATTTTACATTCAATAGGCTAGTGGTAAGTGCTGGAACTTGCCCATGTCTACAGCAAAGTATCACATTTAGGCACTTCATCGCAAAAGAATTTCAGTCACATAGGGCACAATTTGTCTAGAGCTTGAAGACAGAATGAAAACAGAGCAGAGAAGGTTAGCTACCATATTATGCAAGTTGCTTCCATCCAGGAACCACTCATACTTTCAAGATAAGAAAGAAGAGTATTGGCTTCTTATATGCTCTGTAATGCTTCTATAAAAAGCAGGGTAACAAAGTGAGTGCATCCAAGGAAGACTGTATTAACAATAAGAACATTAGTAAAAGCTGCATACCATGACAGCAGTAACCATTCAAGCAAAAAAAAAAAAATTTACACGAAACCTATATGTGGTGCATACAGGGGAAAAAGGGAAAGGGGAGGCAGCATATTCAGAGTGCCTCATATGGTATGCCCCATGCATACAAAGCAATGTCAAACAATGACCCTCCAACCTTGGTCTTCTCACATTCGATAAGCACTTCTCAAAGCGCATGAAGCCCTGTGAATTCCAATGAAGGTGATAATAATGCATTTCCTGAGAAATTATGAAATTTTTGTACTCAGATAACAATGTTTTTGGCATTTATTTTTTAATGTTGAGAGAAAGACCTGCCAAACATGAATATTGAGAATTCAGTTTCTACTAAAAGGTGCTAAACTTAGCCATTTAAATGACAGATCACAGTTGTGGAAAACAGGCCAGCACATCAGCCACAGTCATACCACTGGTCATAAACGATATCACTGTGCCAAGTACCATGGCCTCTAAGATTCACCTACCTTGGAAGCCATGCCAGAACCAAAGCTGAGTATGATGATGCGTAGAGCTTCGCTCCTGGTTGCCAATAGCTCACCTCATAATAATAATAATAATAATAATAATAATAATAATAATAATAATAATAATAATAATAATAATAATAATAATAATAATAATGTTTTGTTGCACAAGGTTCATGAGAAGATGCCCTTTATTACCACAATCACACCACACCTTTCATACAATCTGTTCTGGGTTCCTTTAAATCTCATAGACGCACAGATAATGCACTGCAAGAGCACTAATTCCTCTTTACACGCCTGCACAGTACATATGTGCTGATTCCGTCTGCAGTCATAGTTGGCATGCCCTAGGCCTAGGGCATGTGCAACACACAAGTATTTATCCTCCCTGTATAATGCCATGTATGCACCTGAATGGCTAACTGACTCTCTTTTTTTTTTATCATCAAGAGGGAAAACAAATAGCTAGCAGATTTTTAACAAAACAGCAGTACAGCAGTGCAAACACTCAATAAGGTGTATATAGCATCAACTAATGACTACCTTTATTTGCACAGAATTGTGCATACTTCAGAATTACAATTATGCATGCAACCAATGAAGCAATAGCAATGCACCCAAAAGTCTACCGCAGTGTGTATGCATACCCAAGAAAGTAAGCCCCTAAATGAGTTTTCTTGTCAATGTGTATTACTCGTTTTCATGCAAATTATACCCAAGCACCAACTAGCCTTACTGTATCATTTCTGATTGTGTAAGCTTCCAGTATGGAACAACTTCATGCACCCAAGCTTTATGCAAAATCTGCGTTGATGCTACCCTCCCGGATATTTAAGTAACGCAGCTTAACTATCACATTTTCTGAGTCTGTAAAGAGCTCTTAATCAGAATGCTGTCAAAATGATTAGAGTGTGGAAGAACCTAAGTGCTCCACACATTACATATCTCTTCATGCATGCTTGCTTTTCACTTCTACTCGGCTACACAGCAGTACCCACATGATTGGTAACAGGCTGTGACGCATGTGTTTTGTACCAGACAGGTTAATGCACAACATAAACTATAACCTGGTTTTCCTTCAACCATGCATGTTCACCTAAGTGGCAGATAATTAATGCAAAAGGGAAGCTTGCAAATAGGAAAATAAAGCTGCTCTTTACCATATTCTGCACATTAAGCAGTTGTGCTTTGTCTAAATTATACAGGGTGTTTCAGCAAACACTTTCAAAAATCGTTAAAAGTTGCCTGTGGCAGATATCACAATTCTAGTTCATGACCTGGTCTACTCGAAGTGGCGGAAAAATACTTGCACAAAAAATTGAGATGCAAAATCGACTAAATTATAAACATTCACTAATTAAGTTTTCATCTAATTACATTATGGCCCATACTGCAATTTACAAATTCTAGCCGTGGAGTTCACAAAGCAGATCCACTTGGAACGAATTTTCAAGATGACGCCAGTTTCGATATATAAATTCCCGAACTTTGCGGAGAAATGCATTGGCGTTCCAGCTAATTCGTTAACAAAACGTCATTTCATGCACTGAAGCACATAAGTAACTGGAACGCCAATGCATTTCTCCGCAAAGTTCGGGAATTTATATCTCGAAACTGGTGTCGTCCTGAGAATTCGTTGCAAGTGGATTCGCCTTGCGAAGTCCACTGTTAGAATTTGTAAATGGCAATATGGGTCACAAGATAATTAGCTAAAAGTTAATTACTGTATCTTGTTAATTAGTCGATTTTGCAATTCAATTTTGCGTGAAACTAGTGACCGCCGCTTCGAGTAGACTAGCTCATAAACTAGAATTGAGCTATCTGCCACAGGCAACCTTTAAAAAATTTTGAAAGTGTTCGCTGAAACACTCAGTATATGTTCTTTTAAAAATCCTCATTCCACAACCTTTATGTCTTTACAACATAAAACATACCTTTGTTTTTTCCCACTTGTCTTCAACATCCTGCAGCCACGACAAGAAGAGACGTCCATTATACCTCGATCGCACGTTCTTGTCTTTATCATCCTAAAACACAAAAATGAAACATTTTCTAAATCCCTCAGTACTAAAAGAGTTCATATGATTATTAAAGAAAAAGGAAGAAAAAGAGAAAACAAAGGAAACACCAAAGTCAATTACTTGCCTTCTTGTCTGGGATAGATTCAGGACTTTTGACACACATCTGTAAATGAAAAAAGAAAAAATATTGAAAAAAAAAAACACTTAAAACTGCAAGCAAAGAACACTAAGGTGTGGTCCCACACATGATCTTGAGTTTTGCTGGTGTCTTTGGCGGAAGAAGGTCGAGAAATTTCGATGTTATAGGCACTTTGCGGCTGCTGTAAGAAATTATGCAATTTGTGCCAATTGGTGTTCTCGATGCTTAAAGGGAGAGTAAAACATTGGTGTTTGCAAACTGCTGAGTGCATCAAGGGTTGAACTTTTGTAGGAATAAACTGTGCATTGTGGGAAACACATTGAATAAATCTGGAATTTCTAGATGTTTCTAGGTATGGGAATGCAGTTTCGCTAAAATATAAGTGCCAGAAAAGATGGGGCGTACAATTTGTTATATAACCTAGGCACACACATATGTAGAGAATTTAACGAGTGTAAGATGTTTACTGACCAGTACTCATTAAGGATCGTCAGGGGAAAACTGATCAATGTAAGCCAACTTCACTCACTCATCACACGTAAATTCTTTTGTGGTGCTGTAAACTCAGGAGGATGTCAACCACGAAAGAAAATAAAAACACTTTTTAATTATTTCATGCTGGTCTGGCAGACACATGAGCAACACACTGGCAGTATAACAGAGTAATCAATGCAGAAAGTTGGGCTAGTTGCATTTGCTGTGACATACTTACCAGCACTAGCAAGACTAACGGAAAAAAGGTTGTTACAGGACAAAGTGCTACACTTAAGCTGCGAAGCTTTATTCATAAAAACATGCAAGAAATTACTATATGTTCAAATAAATGTGCAATGAAGCCCATAGGCGCCCACAGCAAGCCATTACAAAGCATTTATCAGGTTCTTCTCAAGGTACAACACTTCAGTAAATTTTCTACCTTCCTTCCTCTTGTAGCACAGAGTGCTCCAAGCTGGCGTAACCAGCTTACTTGGTAGAGAAACTTTTCTTCAGCTGTCGTCGTTTCTCCTTTTCCATCAGAGATAGGACGCCACAGACGTTTGCACTTAGAGAAAACACTTTATGTACACAATATTTACATCGACAGCTATTTACACTGGGTCTGACGTATCAACTCGACATAGCCGATAGTGCATAACACCGTTCGTACGTCCAGACCCTTCGGTTACACTGGGACTGGCACCTTAACTCGGCAGAGCCGAAAGTGCAGAACACCTTTCCTGCGCCCGGAACCCCCGTAAGAGGTCAAGAGCCAGGTTTTAACCCTTCAGTTGCTCCTCCCGAATCCCCTCATGGCAAATCACGACACCCCAGTGACCTGATTGGGTCAACTGGGCTGTCACTCATTGAACGCTCTCTCTCACCCTCTCCCTGCGTTCCTTGGAACATTCAGAGAGATAGAGGGAGAGAAAACCACCAAACAACAAATAAACAAACAACATCCCAACCGTCCTGCTCGGCGACATGTATGGCAACGTCTCCCGACACTTTGAAGAACACTTACGGGGAACGACTATCTGCGTCGCCCCATCCTCGCACCTTAATTAAAACCATGGCGCACTGCGCGCCGCAAAGGGCACCCCTGCCGAAGCGCCCCCACCGATTCACCGTGCCATCTTGTGCATGGTTCGTCTCCTTCGGCGGGCCCATAAAGCTAAGTGCAGAGATGGATTGTGTCTCCGGTGCCAGCCTGTTTTTCAAGATACCGCGCCTCGGGTCACAGATCCCTCTGGCTTTAAGTTGCCCGTTTGTACCCCAGGCATGCCCATTGACGCCCTGATGACACTTTGCTCGTGGTCCGTCCAAGGCACGGCGCCTCCGTCCGCGCTTCCGGGGCAAAGGGCCTCCAACGTCACACCCTTTCCTACGTTTCAAGACTGCATGCGCGACAGGTTAAGACGTCCCGAGGTGGCGACGCGGGCTATCTGCCGCCAAAAAGTTCCTACAGGCTCACTACCCAGGCGGCCAGCTGCTTTAACTCTCGGCGAAGCCCGAGAACGGCCATCTCCCACAATTCTGGGGCGAAATTACCTCTCAGCCTCCATGCCGTTTGTTAACATCCTTTACAACTTCTTTTTCAGTGAGTGCCAGTGATGGAGCGCTTACACATTCATCAGCAGTTTTTGAAATGCAATGCGCCTCAAATATTTCCCTATCTAACTGCCTAACGAACCGTCTGAGCACTTACGTGTTATGAAAACACAGGGAGCATTTATGTGTAACGTATTTACACGATTGTAAGTCTACCTATCTTTTAAAATTTGAAGATATAGAGAGGGGGGGGGGGGGGGGGGGTCGACTTACGATCGAAACCAAAACATGGCACTGCCAAAAAAGCGAGACCAACAAGATATCAGGGGAGCTACAACGTAGTTACAATATTATGTTTGCTCTATGGCCCTACCTATAGCGTTTCACTATCCCGCGCATTTGTTTGCTTTTCGGAAGGGTTTTTCAACATTTTTAATAGTTTTACAGTGTACACAACACTCATGGTGGAAGGGGGGGGGGGTGAAGGATAGTTGATGGAAGTGCCGCTGTTCCATTCGCGACAGCACCCTCAGAACGGCGGCACTTGCGGGGAGTATCGATAGTTCATGGAAGAGCAGACACCGCTCGCGTGTTTCGCTTTCCCTGTAGCTCTTAGTTTGACGTGTCTGACTTGACTGCCGGCTAAGTGCTACTTCCATGCTTCTTCAGTCATCACGAGTGCTCCAGGCCCACTAAACATTCTGCGCTCGTTCACAGCAGTGTTCAAGAGGGCTGCCAATCTTTACGCCGAAAAAACAAATCACTGCGCAGCGGGCCGCAAGTTCGATGTTTATGATCGGGTGGTGCGAGAATGGCGACTGCAGCAAAGGAAAATTTTCACCTGTGACGGCAAGTGAAGAATTTCCCATGGGCCGAAGTCTGGACGCTTTTTGGAGCTGTACACCAAGCTTGCAGCCTACGTCACTGAAATGCGTGATCAGTTCCTGCCAGTGAAGTGCAACATGGTCACAAAAGAAGCCCGGATCTTCACCTTTTAAGGACCTGCTCCGCCGTGAGTACGAGCGGCTGGTGGCAGAAGCCGCGAACTTATGCCAACTGGAATCGTCAAAAGAGCCTCCCTGATGGCTGTGTGTGGTTGAGTGGATTCGGCATGGGCGGCTGTTCCACAAAATGTCGTGGTGCGGTCGTTTGCCAAATGTCGAATTTCGCTAGACGGCGACATGCTGTGCGACCGTAGCAGCGATGATGATGGCAGCATCAGTGAGGACGATTGCACAAGTGATGACACGCAGTCCAGTGACCATGCCAGCTAGCAATAAATTTTCGTTATCGAATACGCCCTCTTCTTTTTTTCCCCCCCTGTCACACATGATATGCGGGGCTCGACTTACATTCGAGCCGACTTACGGTACATCTACACAGTGGTAAGTCAAGTGGCCAGCGCCTGCCAAAGCGTTTACAGCATTCCGATGCTGCCGAAGCCGGTCATTCAGGCACCTGCCTGTTTGTCCCACTGCCTTTTAAAAAGGTGGCAAACAAGTGCGGTGTGGGTGTTTTTTCAGCACCACTCAAGCTCGCACAAATGTCATCATCATCATCATCAGCCTGATTACGCCCACTGCAGGGCAAAGGCCTCTTCTATAATTTTCCAACTACCCCGGTCAGGTACTAATTGTGGCCACGTTGTCCCTGCAAACTTCTTAATCTCATCCACCCACTTAACTTTCTGCCGCCCCCTGCTACGCTTCCCTTTCCTTGGAATCCAGTCCGTAACCCTTAATGAGCATTGGTTATCTTCTCTCCTCATTACATGTCCTGCCCATGCCCATTTCTTTTTCTTGATTTGAAGTAAGATGTCATTAACTCACGTTTGTTCCCTCACCCAATCTGCTCTTTTCTTATCCCTTAACGTTACACCTACCATTCTTCTTTCCATAGCTCGTTGCGTCGTCCTCAATTTAAGTAGAACCCTTTTCGTAAGCCTCCAGGTTTCTGCCCCGTACGTGAGTACTGGTAAGACACAGCTGTTATAAATTTTTCTCTTAAGGGATAATGGCAACCTGCTGTTCATGATCTGAGAATGCCTGCCAAATGCACCCCAGCCCATTCTTATTCTCCTGATTATTTCAGTCTCATGATCCGGATCTGCGGTCACTACCTGCCCTAAGTAGATATATTCCCCTACTACTTCCAGTGCCTCGCTACCTATCGTAAACTGCAGTTCTCTTCCGAGACTGTTAAACATTATTTAGTTTTCTGCAGATTAATTTGTAGACCCATCCTTCCGCTTACCCTCTCCAGGTCAGTGAGCATGCATTGCAATTGGTCCCGAGTTAGTAAGCAAGGCAATATCAGCGAATCGCATGTTACTAAGGTATTCTCCATTAACTCTTATCCCCAATTCTTCCCAATCCAGGTCTCTGAATACCACCTGTAAACACGCTGTGAACAGCATTGGAGAGATCGTATCTCCCTGTCTGACGCCTTTCTTTATTGGGATTTTGTTGCTTTATTTATGGAGGACTACGGTTGCTGTGGAGCCACTATAGATATCTTTCAGTATTTTTACATATGGCTCGTCTACACCCTAATTCCGTAATGCATCCATGACTGCTGAGGTTTCGACTGAATCAAACACTTTCTCGTAATCAATGAAAGCTATATAATAAGGGTTGGTTATAGTCCGCACATTTATCTATCACCTGATTGATAGTGTGAATATGGTCTATTGTTGAGTAGCCTTTACGGAATCCTGCCTGGTCCTTTGGTTGACAGAAGTCTAAGGTATTCCTGACTCTATTTGCAATTACCTTAGTAAATACTTTGTAGTCAACAGACAGTAAGCTGATCGGTCTATAATTTTTCAAGTCTTTGGCATCCCCTTTCTTATGGATTAGGATTATGTTAGCGTTCTTCCAAGATTCCGGTACGCTCGAGGTCATGAGGCATTGCGTATACAGGGTGGCCAGTTTCTCTAGAACAATCTGTCCACCATCCTTCAACAAATCTGCTGTTACCTGATCCTCCCCAGCTGCCTTCCCCTTTGCATAGCTCCCAAGGCGTTCTTTACTTCTTCCGGCATTACTTGTGGGATTTCAAATTCCTCTAGACTATTCTCACTCACATTATCGCCGTGGGTGCTACTGGTACTGTATAAATCTCTATAGAACTCCTCAGCCACTTGAACTATCTCATCCATATTAGTAATGATATTGCCGGCTTTGTCTCTTAACGCACACATCTGATTCTTGCCTATTCCTAGTTTCTTCATTGTTTTTAGGCTTCCTCCGTTCCTGAGAGCATGTTCAATTCCATCCATATTATATTTTCTTATGTCAGTTGTCTTACACTTGTTGATTAACTTGGAAAGTTCTGCCAGTTCTATTCTAGCTGTAGGGTTAGAGGCTTTCATACATTGGCGTTTCTTGATCAGATCTTTTGTCCCCTGCGATAGCTTACTGGCATCCTGTCTAACGGAGTTACCCCCGACTTCTATTGCACACTCCTTAATGATGGCCATAAGATTGTCGTTCATATCTTCAACACTAAGGTCCTCTTCCTGAGTTAAGGCTGAATACCTGTTCTGTAGCTTGATCCGGAATTCCTCTATTTTCCCCTCTTACCACTAACGCACAAATGTGCAGGCTGGTAAATAACGCGGAGAGTCAAGGTACATGAGCTAGGGACAATGTCACCCACTTGGTTGACTGCAATGTGGGGGTGGTATACAAAATTCCACTTCCCCATGGAAAGTGCTACATTGGACAAACAGGCAGGTGCCCGAATGACCGGCTTAGGGAGCACCAGAACGCTGTAAATGCTATGGCAGGCGCCGGCCACTTGACTGACCACTGCGCTGATGTATATGTAAATGCTCCCTGTGTTTTCGTAACACGCAAGTGCTCAGACGGTTCGCTAGGCAGTTAGATAGGGAAATATTTGAGGCGCATTGCATTTCAAAAGCTGCTGATGAATGTGCAAGCGCTCCATCACTGGCACTCACTCATAAAGAAGTGTTGTACCTTGAGAAGAACCTGATCAATGCTTTGTAATGGCTTGCTGTGGGCACCTATTGGCTTCGTTGCGCATTTCGTTTTCTGCTACATGGCACATTCGTTTATGTGTCTGTCTGCACATTTATTTGAGCATACAATGGTTTCTTGCATGTTTTCATGAATAAAGCTTGTCAGCTGAAGTCTAGCACTCTGTTCTGTACTAACTTTCTTTCCGTTAGCCTTGCTAGCGCTAGTAACTATGTCACAGTATAACAGACGTAATCTCTGTTATACTGCGAATTACAGTGAAAGCGAAGCCGACATGAGTCTGCCATGTTTGCGCCCACATAGATCTGACCAACGCAGCAAAGGGAACCTTTCTACAGGTGTGCCAGCTGTCAGGTGCTACTTTGTATAGCACTTTCTTTTTATGAGCACCACATTAAAGAGGTGCTCTAAACAGGTGGACATCCTAGTTAATTATTATTTGATAATTGCTATGTGTTGACTGTAATCAGAAAAGACTTATCTGGTTAAGGCAATCATTAATAAACACATTTATGTGGAGCATCACAGCGCACTGCTAGTAGCATAAAATGTCTACTAAACACGCAAACAAAAGCTCAACGGGGGCAGGGGAGGAAAAGAATCTGGCAGTCAAATAGTTTATTATATAATACGTACATTATAAATATTGTGCATGCTCTCTGCAATACATTCGTTGACACCAGTACCTGCAGCCTGCCTGTGCCTTGCTGGTGAATGGGCAAACACTACACTGTGTCTCTCTGGAATATGTTGCAATGGTGACCACAAGCTACCTGTCTGCCTTGTAGACTACAGCTAGGTAGTTGGGAGACCCAAGAGTAAAAATTGCTTGCCTCAGCACTGCAACAGCCATTTCATGTAATATGAAGAGAGAAGAAATCAAAAACTAATTTCACCATAAACAAATTTCCCTCCTTTTGTACCCAGCCAGTGGCACCATTCTTCTCATCACGAAAATAAGCATGGTATGGTCTATTTACCTGCTCTGGCTTTAGGACATTGTAGATTTCCTCATCCCTGAGTATGCTGCAAGCAGACAGAGGCACAGCTTGATTTTGAATTGCACGGGCAGCTCGCCCATGCACACGAAGAATTTCTTGCTCAGCCGACAAAACTAACTTCTCCTGAAATAAGGAAAGCACAGATAAATACATAACCCAAATGCAAGTGCTTCTGAGACAGCTTACCCGTTCAATCAGGTGCTGCAACCTCAACTTGTACCGCTCACGTTCCTGGTCTAGAAACAGGTCCCGCATTGGAGACCCACTCAGTGACTGTGGCAGTGGAATCTGAGGATTGAAGAAACGCATTACCAAATGCAGTGCCCCACAGTAGACAAGCTGTAAGAATAACACTGCACAGATATGTTAACTGGTCAATAAAGTTCTAGATTCTTAAAATCACCCCAATTGCAAGAACTGTCTAAAATAAATTAAAATTTGTGAGTGCAAAATGAGACCCCTTTTTTTTCTGAATCATCAGGACCTGCCAATATACTTCCACCAGAAGTAGGTTTTGTCCCTGTTTCATGCAGCACAGCGTAGCAGCATGCAATGTATAAAATATTCAAAGCTAATGCCAAGGTACTTCAACCATTGCTTTTAATCCAAGAGCATTATACAGTTGAAACATGGTATACTGAAAATCGATTTCATGAAATTTTCTATTTAATGAAGTGCATTAGTACTTTGTTTAGCGCAATACAACGGACAAAAGAAAGGCAACAGGACAAGCGCCTTGTCCTGTCGCCTTTCTTGTGTCCGTTAAAATTGAAAACCTTGAAGCGATAAAGTTAATGAACTTATGTCCGGCATAATGTAAAAAGTTTGCGGAAAAGTATGAGTAAACGTGTCACAGCAAACAAATAAGTTTCAAATTACTTTGAAATTTATTCGGGTATTGCTACACTAGACTCATTACAATGCTAGTCTGAGATGGACAGTTTTCCTTTTACATAATGGCATATTTAGCTTTTATGGAATAGATCATTTTCAACTTTCAAAGTGCATGCAGAGTGGCCTGCCAGTGGCATGATTACAGTACTCCTCACTGCTTTCCTCCTGTACATGGACTCAAGGTAACATTGAGGGGAATTCAAAGAGAATCCTACTGTAGATTTTTTCCTATGAACTTTAGAGCGATCTTAGGGGGTATGTCTCCTCAACATGACACCTACTGACACCTATATGTACACATACGGTGTAGCGTCCGCCGCTGTAGTTCCCCTACCCCGATAGCAAAGACCTAGGCTGGGAACACGTGCCTTTAAGAAAAAAACCCAATTCACCACATGAGCCTATCGTGCCCTCGCACCTATCCATATCATTAACTAACATTCGTAGCATTCTTTCTAAACGCAATGAAATTTCGTCATACTTAGACGACTGTGAATGTGATATATTGGCACTTATGGAAGCTTGGCTCAGCTCTGAAATTCGGATGGCGAAGTTCTACCCGGTTCTAATGTTTACACCATCTATTGCAGAGATAGGGACGACAGAAGAGGTGGTGGGGTATTGCTCGCCATAAAAAAACATATCAGGTCATTTCTTGTGCCGATGTCTTCCAGTCTCGAAAGTCTGTGGGTCTACGTAACATTTCCCCAATCGAATACAATTTATGGTGTATGCTACAGACCACCCGATAGCTCTTGCAATTTCATTTCCGAATTACACGATAACATTAAGTCTATTCGATCCAAATATAACAAAGCTGACATTTTTCTTCTTGGTGACTTTAACTTTCCAGACATTGACTGGCAAAACTTGCGAGGCCAATCACGTGCATCTTGCGAGTTCATTCAACTAACACTTGATTTTTCACTTGCGCAATTAACAAACCAGCCTACTCATATCAATAACATTTTGGATCTTGGTCTATGGTCCGCACCCGAGAGGGTTAATGCTATCACTTTTACGGATGGGTTCAGTGACCACCGGTTATTACTATTCACAATTCTTGCACCTTCATGCTCACGTCACCTGAAAACAAACAAGTATTTGATTACAAAAGAGCAAACGTCAGAGCTATTAACAATGGTATGGAAAGCTTCACGTCCTTATTCTTAGCAACTTTTTCTGAGCTGACAGTGAATGAGAATTGGCGCCTGTACAAAGAAAAGTTAATGGAATTAGCACATGTGCATATGCCAAAGGTTTCATTTTGCTTTAACTGATCGAAACCATGGTTCAGTAAAGCTCTTCTACAATAAGAATAGAAAGAAGCGTCTTTACAGGACTGCCAAACGTGTTGACACACCTGTGTCTTGGAGCAAACATAAGTGTTGAGATGTAGCCTACTGTAATGCCCTGCGTCAAGCCAAGCAAAAGTATTTCTCTTGCGATCTGCAATCACTGCTTCAAAACAACCCAAAAAAATTTTGGAAAACGATCGCTCCCGTTAAAGATTCCGACATTTCACAAATGCTTGACAGCTATGGCTTAAAGATAGATCTTTCAGCATCTATCTTTAACAATTACTTCACGTCCGTATTTACAAAGGAAGACCATTCGAAAATACCAACACCCATCGAACTCGATTATATATACATGGTCCCCATCAATATAACCACACGTGTTGCTGAGCTGATCAACAAGCTCAAGAGGTCAACTTCTTCCGGCATGGACGGTATAAACTCAAAAATCTTAAAATATACAGTAGTATCCTCTACCACAGTCCTTTCCTGCTTGTTTCAACAGTCCCTCTCAACAGGGGAAGTTCCGTATGACTGGAAGGTCGGTAAAGTTATGCCTTTCTTTCAGTCCGGCGATAAAAGCGCTGTTAACAATTAAGCCCAATATCACTAACAAGCGTTCCCGGTAAGTTACTAGAACACATAATCTTTTCAAACGTAGCAAATCATTTGGAAACTAACAAGTTCTTCTTTAAACATCAGCATGGTTTTAGAATAGGACTATCATGTGAAACGTAACTATTCGAATTGACTGCGGATATTTTCCTAAACATGGATAAGGGCACACAAACAGATTCCATTTTCATAGACTTCGCTAAGGCTTTAGATCGCGTTGCTCATTGCCGTCTCATAGCTAAACTTTCATGCTTAAACATAGATTCCCTAACAGTATCTTGGATAAGAAATTTCTTGTCACTCCGTAAGCAATTCACCGTCATCGATAACTTTATTTCCAGTATCAGCGATGTAACATCTGGTGTACCACAAGGAAGCGTACTTGGACCATTACTTCTTCTGATCGATATTAACGACCTGCCATACGAAGTAACGTCGTCCATTTGCTTGTTTGCAGACGATTGTGTGATCTATTGTCAAATCTGCTCACCTTCCGATCACGTTGCTCTCCAACGAGATCTTGACCGTATTACTAACTGGTGCTCTTCTTGGCAAATGACCCTACACACTGATAAATGCAAACTAATAACATTCACCCGCAAAAAGACATTTTCCGCTTTCGATTACTCACTTGATAAGAACCCCGTCACAGGCACCAACTCATACAAGTACCTCGGCATTCTCCTTACACCTAAACTGACATTGCCTGCGCACATGGAAAAAATAACTGCTAAAGCCTCACGTACGCTCGGTTATCTTAAACACAACCTGCGTGATGCTCCTGTCCTCACCAGACAAATCGCTTATCAGACTTTCGTAAGGCCACAACTGGAATTCGCAGCCTCTATCTGGTCACCTCATCAAGCTTACCTAATCGCGACTCTCGAATCGGTCCAAAACCGCGCCGCCCGCTTCATTATCAGAGATTATCACCGCGACTCTAGCATGATTAGCATTAAGTCCTGTGCCCATCTTTGGCCGAACAAATGCTTTCAATTCTTCCGCGTTACCACGTGCCATTCAGCATTGGAATAACCTACCAAACGACATAGTTGACATTCTTGACCCAGTATCCTTCAAAGCATGCTTGTGCATATTATTTCCATAATTCATCACAACTAAACCATACTGCGCACCCAAGTACATACTTGTAGCGAAGTTGTATAGGTTGTTTTTCTTTTTGTTTTGTTTGAATGTTTGTTTTGTATTGCTTTAACATTGTTCGACTCTCACCTTCCCCTGCTACCATTTGTATAATTTCTTGGCACTCCTTTTTTGTTACTTCACACAGTCATTTTGTTTCATTTATTGCGTTATTTATATTGTTAGATATTTGTTCTTTCATGTTTACTCGCTAACAATGTATAATTTCTTTTTACTCCTTTCTTTTTTGCTAATTCCCTGTATCCTCCCCTCACGCAATACTCCTTTGGGAGCTTGTGAGGTAAATGAATGAATAAATAAAATAAATAAATGAAAAAATTTCTTTGTCCAAGAGAGCCTATGCCCACAAAAGTAATTTTTCTTTTTTTGCTCACGAATAAACATTATATTCGCATAAGTGCTATGTGTTTTCAACCGTTTACACACGGACGTTTACACATCTGGCCATTTACACAAGGATGCTGACTGTCTCTCTCGTCACTCGGTAGACATTCCAGACTGTGATTCCCATGACATCGATGCTTGTGTTAGTCCTTTGAGACTTGCGTGACATTCGTAATGAACAATGCCATGATGACTATTTACATCTCCTCATCGATTGCGCAGCTTCTATGCATCCTGACCCCCATGTCAGCACATTCATACTCGGCGACGGCATTCTGTACCAATGTCATTTTAGCCCTGACGGCCTAGAACTTTTGCTCGTTCTACCTCGACATCTTCGGGCACAAGTTCTTGTGCAGCCATACGACACACCCACCGCCGGCCACCTCGGTGTCTCTTGTACCTACGACCATATACGATGACGCTTTTACTGGCCCAGCCTGTATCCCTCTGTGCGCTGCTACGTTGCTGCCTGCGCACTCTGTCAGCGCCGTAAGTGACCTGCTGTATTACATGCTAGATGCCTACACCCCATCGATGTCTCTGCTGAACCATTCTTTCGCATCAGCGTCAATCTCCTAGTCCCTCTTCATACATTTGAAACCGGCAACAAGTGGGTCGCTGTCACGACTGACTACACGACGTGTTATGCCATCACACGAGCATTGCCGACAAGCTGCGCTACGAACATTGCGGATTTCCTTCTGTATGACATCATACTACACCACGGGCACTGAGACGGCCGCACCTTCTAGTCCCGCATTGTCGAAGATCTTCTTTGTTCCTGTTCTGCCGTGCACAAACTATCCAGCACATATCATCCACAGACCAATGGACTAACTGAGCGGCTCAACCGGACATTGACGGAGGTGCTATCCATGTAAGTTGCTCCGGACCACAGTGACTGGGACGACACACTACCGTACATAACCTTTGCATATAATTCGTCCCATCACAAGACCGCTGGTTTTTCTGCCTTTTATCTGCTGTTCAGCCGCCACCCAACTTTGTCCTTCGACACACTCTTTCCATCCCAACTGAGTATGCCCGCGACATCTTCGTCAGGGCTCACACAGCTCGCCAGATCACAGCCTCATGGGTTGTGCAGAAGAGTAGGTGCGACACCCACCACCGGGATATTTATTTCTCCCCTGGGTCCCTAGTTCTTTTATGGACACCACGCTGCTGCATTGGATTGTCCGAAAAACATCTCCCATGCTACACAGGGCCTTATAAGATCCTGTGCCAGCTCAGCTATGTAAATTACGAAGTATCCCAGTTGGACCATCATTAATCGTCTGTCCCTGTGCCCATTGATGCTGTCCCCGTTTCCAGGCTGAAACCCATTTCACCGCGACTTCGCTCCCATAAACACTACCACCGAGACGGTGGCTTTCCGACTAGGACGTGACGTTACGGAGTAGTGGGGCATAGTCATAAATGACAATGAACAAAGACGGCGATTTGTCAAGAGTGTGAAACTGGTTCGGGCAACCACCTTGTACAATGCAGATAAAAATTGAATTTTTGGAGCTGTTTCTGGGGTTGTAATGCTGAGGAGCACCAATCCCGGAAGCATGAACGCAAAGATGTGAGTGGGCCAATCCTGCTACCAGTGCATAATAAGTGTCCTTGCAAGAATCCTTAATACAGCAGACTTATACATACAAAAACATAGTGTGCTGTATGGAGGTGGTTTTATTAAAGCAATACCTGTGGTTCACAAATGTGTGCCTCATTATACAATGATTGATACGGTGCATCTGCACTCAGTTCTACAGTGACAGTTGCATGAATGTTAAATAGTGACAGCTATGGTGTGCAGGTTTTAAAGAGTGTACGTGTCTTAAGGAAAAAAAAAAAGCATTCATCATGCTGTTATGTTTCAGCTGACTATAGACGAGGCAACCTAAAGTTTGACCGCGCGGCACCAGCGCCGAATGCTCCCCTAGTGGACCGATGGAAGTTCCGAGGGTCGTCGCTGCGCTAGCACACGCCCGTGTTCTGTACGGCGGGAGCGCTTGTGCGCGTGGTTTTTGCGATGCCGAGTGCAACTTCATCAGCCAGGAAAGGTGGCACGCAATACTGATGTGTTGTTGATTGCCACAGCAGCCTCGAAAACACGAAAGGCCGTATGCCGCCCGTGAAGTTCTACAGATTTCCTGGGAAGTGGTACGAGAAGGACAGACGACAAGCATGGATAACTGCAGTGCGCCAAATCAAGTAAGTCTCATACTTTTGCATTCGCGTGTAATATCTTGAAAGTGGAATAGTCATATGCCTGTTTTTAGTGCACGGCCGTTTGTTTAGTCATGTCGCGTTGTTGAATTGTGGTGGCATCTGCCGTTTGTTAGCAGTAAATGCATGCGTGCTGCGCCGCTAAGCTCTACGACGCGTGCTCGATTCCCAGCTACGGCGGCCGCAGCTCGATAGGGGCAAAATGCAAGAACACCCTTGTTACCGTGTGCTTTGATTTTTATGCACGTTAAAGAACCCCCAGAGGTTAAAATTATTCCTGAGACTTTCCCTTACAGCGGGCCTCATAATGATTTCGTGGTTTTGGCATGGTTTTGGCACTTAGAACCCCCGAATTTATTTGATTGCACTGTGCCTTCCCTCGCAATCGGCATGGACGAGCTCAAGAGAATTATTTCCCTTTTCCAAATGCTGCAACTTAAATTACTAGTCGTGCAGGTAACGAAAGGGGCCGCACGCTACTTTTGTGTGGTAGGAGACCGTATTTAATGCAAGCCGCGGTCGTCGCGTGCGTCGGGAAGCGGCAGATCGGAAAGCAGCCGCACGAGACGTGCGCGTTATGTTTGTTGTTTGCCCATGGTCTCCAAGTATCTAAGTGTGCAAGTATCATAACTTGTAGTGGTACCACTCTTGTAGAATAATATATGCACACAATCACAGGAATGTTACCTTTGCAAACATATTAATGGGAGTAATTTAATCCCCACAACAAATAGGCACACATACTGTTTCATTTATATGCGATGCATGTGGAAGCGGCGCCAAACAGACCAATGGCAATCACAACAGTCTTCTCAGCAGTCAGCACCACCGGGACATGTGCTTTCGTACTGCAGCGACACAGCTCTTGAGCAGCAGCAAGACACGTGTGAAACAGACTCCAGAACATGCCTTTGTGAAGTGACGGAACCGTCAAGAAGCAGCTCAATGGATATGCAGTCATCAAGTAGTATGACAACAGAAGTTCCTGCTGCCAGTGTGACTTATGTTGTAATTGAAATAAAGGTGGCTAAATTTCTGAACATGGTGCGTACCTCTAACTCGACGTCGTCTACGATCTTGTCGGACACCTGTGACACGCACTTGGCTTTCACTCTCACATCACCGTCCACAATTTGTTCAACGCCGTACACGTTCGGAAGCAGACGCTCCCCTATCGTGAGGTTGCCGCCACGAAAAAAAGCAGTCGGCGTCGGCAACCTTCTTGAAACCGCACGGCAATCTTTGCATCGCTGTTGCGCAAGCAGGCGATCTGCCGCCGTCGAAAAACGGAGCGCCGTGAAAACGAGCAGAGAAGAAAAGCGCGGACGGCACAATGTAAACAAAGCGGAGACTGCGCCACGACGCGACCGCGCTGCTTGACGTTTCCACATTGGGGCGCTGTCAGGAGGCGCAGTAGCGTCGCCTGGCCATGGTTTTCTCGTCTATACACAACGTTGTAGAGGAGCAGACAGCAGCAGTAATCATATTGTGATAACTTGCGGATGACTATGAGGTAGGAGAAAAAGTGATATGAATGCTGAAGTTATCAAAGTATAGGATCTCGTAATGATACCACAGTACAGTCACTAGAGTGAAACGCGAGGACCTGAGAGTTCTTTTAATCAGCACTTTCAGTATTTAGTTCTGCACAGGCATGACTTTCTCATCCTGGCTTTTTCATTGGCACTTTTTCTTGACAAGTTTTGCCAGAATCAACTAGCACGTGCATGTGTGCATGCATATGTGTGTCCAATAGCTACGTAAAAAAATATGAATAAGAAATAAAATCAACCATAGCTTACAGGCATTTTCAAGTCATGGGAGTATCAACTGAATGGTGATTGGAATGCAACAAATGATAGAAATTGACATTTTATAGTATGTACATTTTAACTGTGTCACAATTGTTTGCCCTGACACTGAAATTCCAAATGAATAAAAAAAAGAGTTGTTAGGGAGGGGGGGGGGGGCAAATTGTACCACGCAAGTTCTATCATGAGTTCCACGTATTAGTTCTATGCACGAGTTCTATCATACTGTCAACATTATGAAACACGGGTACTACAAAAATCATTGTTGTCATTTTTCCTGGAACAATTATGGAACAGTTCACAGCGCTTATAGTGCAGGAACAAATATAACACGGTGTTTTCTGTCTCCTGTTTACCATCTCGCAGAAATCTATGTATATGTATACTGCTTATAGTGCAGCCGTGCAAGACGGAAGAAAGAAAGAAAGAAAAAAAACTTGGCGGCTGTGCGCGTTATGTCACATGGCATCTGTTCACCCCATTGGTGTTTCCGAGGCGACGGAGAACCCTCTTCTCTGACCACTTGTCAGCAATGCACGCTTTGCACTGAACACATGTGCATTATTGCTTTTCGGGTCTTTAGTTTGCGAGTGGAAAGTTAATACAGCCATTGACTGATTTTTCGGACAAGAATGAGGTCGCAAACATGCCTGATTGACCGGGCAGGTCGAGTAAATGTATTTCGACGATAAAAAAGGTGCTATGGAAAATCTGTTTGCAGAATTTTTTCTATGTTGTACTTTATTGAAATACCTATAAATTTTCTGACATTTGAGGCCACGAGTGCGTTTTGCACTGGCTCATATTGTGCGTGCGACCTTCACTCCACAACCTTTCAGTTTAGGTTGTGTTCTGCAAATTCAGTTCGGAGCTCTATGTCCAGACATGAGCTTTTGTCGTTTCTATCAGTACAAGCACATAGCTGTTCACAGTAGTTGCTGGCTGATAGCCAGATAGTGAAACTAAACATGGCTTCATGTGCGCTGCCATCAGATACCCACAATGGCATGCCGCCCAATATCTAAGCAGGCTAGGCTTAACCAGTGCCGCCTCGTCAGGAATTGGCAACCAAAATTGAAGTCTGGTGCCAAGTTTACGAAACTCTTCGCAGCGACAGATAGCACTAGAAAAGCAGAGGAACCACCTTGGCAACAAAAGTTAGGGCTTGGGTGACAGCCAGAATGGTGACAGCTTAAATCATAGTTGCAACATTTCCAACATCGTATATGCGAATACGTTCCAAAAACTGAGGGAGACACGATAGTCTAAAATTTCAGCTGCTTTTTTTTACGCCTGCTTCCTGTGATGACCACGGGCACCTGAACATTATAACCTTTCAAGGTTCGTAAATTTAAACGGATGCAAACATCCCAGTCACATGCTCCTATTCCCAGATATGCGCGGCTGCTTGGTCCACGTTTTGCATGTATGTAGCCTTTGAAAAATGTTGTGCTTATAGTGTGGTAACGCTTATAGTGCAGATATTCCCGCCTGCATCAACTTACATTAAAGGTGTTTACACTAAAATACATTAGACTGGACGCTTCCGAGCACTCTAGATTGTTCTTGCAGTGAGCTTAACATTTAGCTGGTTGAAATCAAGCACTCAAAACATGTTCACCTCATTACTTAGGAGAGCTCAGAGACACTTGTCTTGGAAGCATGGCATTGAGGATAAAGATTAAGATCCAACAGTTCCAGTCACCAGGCTACTGAAAGTTCTGTTGGCATGGTGTCTGCCATGGCCTTTCTGGCGGGAACTTTGCTTGTGCGCACCTTGTGTGTCAACTGTATTTGTTTACAAAAAAAAAAAAAAAAAAAGCAGCACTGTCATGTTTCTGCTACCAGCCTCCAAGTGCTCTAGCGAGCAGCCAGGTGTTAGGCTCAGGCAAGCTTCCTCTGGTTCCAATATGTAGTGGACTGCATGTTGTTGCAATCCAAGTTGAAGTGTAGCAGGGACCAGTTGAATGTACCATTAAGCAGCATCCAAAATCACCTTAAAAGAGACACTAAGGAGAAACACTAAATAATTTTGAACTGATAAAGTATGCTTTCAAAACTCTATTTTCATTAATTTTGCTATAATGAGGTGATTATTACAAAGGAAGATAAAGGCAAATGTAAAATTCTTGAATTTGGCACCAAATTCACAGTCCCTGTACGTCATTGTGACGTCACTAACGTCAAAGTATTTTTTCATATTTGGACCATTATGGCTCCATAAAAGTTCACGAAACTTGCTAAGTTCAGTTGTTCGCTCTTCTAGAATACGATGTAGTCTATCTTTACACATAAATATTTAACTAGACCCAAGCAGACATTGTCAAAATCCATAACATCAATCCCATCATGCTGGTGCGGGAACTTCCAATGCGGCAGTGCCAACCGTCTTCTGTTTTTGCATCTTTTCTGAATTAGAAAGCATCTTGTCACTGTCAGAGTGGCTTTTTCGTTATTGTAGAAGGTAAATTTACTAATTGAGACGAAATAATTTTTCTCTTTAGAGACGCTTTAATTGCATTAAGTATTCTTGAGTCGCCAAAGACTTGCTAAAAAGCATCATTAAAGATCCACTGCCTGATGAACACAATTCTGCCACAGAAGTAATCCTAAATACACTGAAATGACACCACTGCTTTGGAAGTATTGCTCCTGGTACCTGGCCAAATGTGTGTGTTTACTTATGCATTAATGAAGCTTGTTGGCAAAGCACATTGATGATTCTGGCAGATTTGATCGCTTACTGCAGCATTTATTTTCTCATCTGTTTTCTTGTCAACATGCTGTGATCACAGACAGCAATCAATACTATTAAATTTTAGCAAATTAGATTTAATGTGTAAGTGCAATGTGCAAGACATGTGCAAAAATGAAAAGCAAATAAAAATGATGAAATCAGCGTTCTTCCCTAAAGCAGACACACACATGCATGTGCAAATGAAACATCCATTATAAACTTTAAACAAGGTTCACACAGCATGTTTGACATAAAATTCCAGGATAATTCAAAGATTTCAAGGATTCCAAAGGCAAAAATTCAAAGAGGAGGACCTTATTTGTACACATAGAGGGAAAAATAGCGAGTCTTTCTTCTCAGCTGCAAGAAGTTGCACTAAACAGCCACTAAGTTAAACACATACATCAAGTTCTTCCGATCGCTTTTCTAACTTTCCCATTGTAATAATGTCAACTGCCTTCTGGAATGACAGCAGTGAGATTTCAACCAACTTAGGATACTCATCACGTTAAAGCCAAACAACTAGATTACTTTCCGCCACGCAATTCTAGAGCCTAGGGCTCGAAAATGGAGCCATGAGGGCTGTGATGTGAACCAACAAGGAAAACAACAAAATGGTGGCATAGCTTGGTCACTCTATCTGGCTTTGTCTAGCTCCACAATGGCAATGGTGATTTAAACAAGCCTGTTGTTGGTGGCTGTGGAAATGCCACATTGCAATCATTTAATGACACTCAAAAGAAAATATTGAGCACAGCTTCTCCAGAGACAGTGCCCATCGCAACACCCCTATGTGGAGTTTTGTTACTTTGCATGTTCAAAAGTCACACTCCAACCCCATTTTTCAAAGAATTCAAGAAGTACACTTATTTTCTAAGAGCTTTAGAGGCACTTGAATCTGTTTTTGCAAATCCAAAGGTTTCTTTCAAGGATTTCAAGAAGGTGTAGGAATTCTGTTTAACCTAGGCCAGAATCTTGGCAAGATGGGCTCTATGAGAATTTCATCTACTCTCTTCTCTAACCTCAGCCTCGCACAGAACTCTGCAATCTTAGCCTTGCAAAGATTCAGAACTCGCCAGTCTGGACAAGCTAGCATAGATAGCAAACTATTCTTACCATGGGCACAGAGAGGCGTGATGACGGATTTCCTTCAAGGACATAGGAGCCACGATTGAGAAGGTAATCCTTGAAACCTTGGGGCGGTTTGGGGTGCACAACCAGCATGGCCTGACGTCGCTTCTCCACTTGTTTGCGGATATCCAGATACATCTGGAAGCCATTGGTGACTGGTTGACTAATTTCCTCCATGAGATGTGGAGGCTCTAAAGGAGAAGCTACGCCTGCCTGCTGCTGCTGCTGCTGCTCCTGCTGTTGCTGCCGCTGCTGTAGTGGCAGCTGCTGTTGCTCTTGCTGTTGCTGCCGCTGCTGTAGTGGCTGCTGCTGCTGTTGCTGCTGTAGTGGCTGCTGCTGCTGTGGCTGCTGCTGCTGCTGTTGCTGCTGCTGCTGCTGTTGCTGTTGCTGCTGTTGCTGCTGTTGCTGCTGTGGTGGCTGCTGCTGCTGCTGCTGTGGCGACTGCTGCTGCTGAGGTGACTGCTGCTGCTGTTGTGGCTGCTGCTGATCTTCCCGAGCCCTCAGCTTGCGCTTCCGAGGATGTACCTCAGGTGCATCCTCCACTTCTTCCTCATGGGTCAGGGCAGCCCTGTGGCTACTACGCGTGACCCGCTGACAGCGCTCTTCTTCTCGCCGTCGCTCCTTCTCTTCCACAGCCTGCTCACTGGGAGATCCTTCACTCAAGGATTCCGCAGCATTCACTACATAAGGCAAGGCAGGCTTGCTTGAAGATACCTTGCGCTCCTTGGAGTTGGCACCACCAGCTGGTTCAGTACCTTCAAGATTACCTGTGCCACTTGAAGGCAACACTATCTTGAGTGGTGGCACTTTGGGAGAATGTCCATTTCCATAAGAGTCCTGAGTGGTAGGGTCACCATCCATCTCTTGCTCACTGGGGCCACTTTCTGTGTCTGAACTTGAATTGTTACCTCGTTTACGAGGGCACGCAGCATCACTGTCTGAAGCCCGTGCCTTATCACCACGTGAAGAGCGCCCTTTGCCTGTGGGTGTGAGGGTGCCATTAGTGCTGTCATTGCTGCTGCGTCGACGTTTCCGGAGTGGCTCTTCTGCAAGAGCATCTTCACCATGCGTGTCAGAAGCTGAACCATTTAGGGTAGAAGGTTCGGCCATTGAAGCCAAACCCTGTTCACTGCCAGTTAGAGGACTGCTGGAAGACACTACGTCAGCTGCTGTTGAGGTAATAGTTGTGGTGGAAGGTTCTTCTTTTTTCCCATTATAGGTATATCCGTCTGCTCGAGCTTCCATGCTGGAAAAACAGGGAAGGTGTCTGGACGAGACTGAAGAATGGTACACTGGGACAGTGTGGTTCGGGAGCAACTCCTTATCATCACTTGTCTTAACAGACTGGAAATGCAACGTCAAGCGGGCCGAGCCAGGACTGTTCACCACTGCAAGAAAAACAGTCACCATTGAAACTAGTTTAGTAAAAGTCTAATATAACATACAAATATGATTACTCTCTCTTAAAGAGAGAAAGCAGCAGCAAGCACATATTATACTGTGCTATTATAAGTCCACATTATACACCAACACTATAGTAATAGTATTATTTACACACACAGCTTCTCCACAACAGTGATTATTATCTGAGCACTGTGCATAAATAGCATACAATGAAGCCCTATGAACAATTGCATTAAACGTTTGGACATATATTAGTTCAATTCCATTTTTAATCTAAGACCAGTCAATAGTGAACATAATATTCAATTACATTGCTTCACAATGGATGTCTATCTACAGTGTTTTTCTAAGAATTAAATTAAATTAGAATTAAACTTGTGCAACACCTGTGAAGAAAAGGTTGTATTTAAAATACAGGCTTAGAGATTGAAGATGGTAAAATTTGTAACTGAAAACACGTTTTTATGTCCTTAGGATGAACTGGAAGCACCTGTTGATTCACGAGTAAGGCCGTACAAAAATATATGAATATTTTGATTATATTTCTTATTCACCTAATATATTCTGTATTTTCGAACAATCCACTAAACAACATGGTAAAAAAAAACTTTTCTGGAGGCCGTGAAGATTGAACCCAGGACACAGGGTACAGGAAGTACATCCATCATCCATTATATATCTGGGACAATGCATTTGCACAATAAAAATTCTGACGGCTGCTCACACGATACAAGGTTGATGAGGAGTAGGAGTGCAGGCCAGTTCGAGGACAAAGGGAGGGTTTCCTAGTGATGTTTAGCTGCAAGTTAGCACTAGTATTTCTCGCTTTGCTCCCCGTCCAGTCTTTTGTGCTATTTCATCCTCGACAAAGCGTTGCAGAATTGCTGCCGATGTAGCTTGGACCCTTTTGTTATGGTTGCAAATTTTAACTAGCCTCTCCTATGGCGATGTAACATTGCTTTTCCGCCTATGGTTAAGTGTGGCACTTGCAAACACTTGGGCTACGTTCCCACTTGGGAAGGGGCAAGCGGATGGAAAGGCCAGAGCGGGCGGAAAATCTTTTCCGCAGATGTCCAAGATGTTCACATTTGTTTCGCCACGGCAAGGGAAACCACTGTCGCTTTCACCACATCCATCTAGTCTGTGTATGTTTGTCTGCATGGTGGCGCTCTTCATCACACCATTTCAAGAGGTATGTTCATTCACTGACCCCTCAGTTACTAAAAGCTATAATTTCGTGCAACTGCGCATGTCATCTTTTATCTACCATGAAAGAGGAAGAAGACTATTTTTAGTCTTGAAATGGCTGATACACCAACGTGCGACACTTAAGGGTATGAATGAACTATCAAACACCTGTTGTGCACTTGCCCTAAAACCAGGTCCAAGGCATCTCTTACAGACCGCACATGGCCAACTGAACAATTTCTGAAACAAAAATTCTTGGACCCTGGCCACAACCGTTGCTCATGCAGAAAGCTATTTGTGTGCTACTGCAGTTTAAGGTACATTGGATTCAGTGACCAACCGTAGTCTTGCTGTGTGCACAGTGCTCATTCTTCCTTTTTCCTGACCCAATTTCTCTTTCCTTTAACCCCAGTGTACAGGAGCAAACCAGAGGATCGTCTTGTTGACCTTCCTACCCTTCTCCTCCTTACTTCCTCTCTCCCCAATGGTCACACTTTCCTTATAAGTGAGTGCTTGTTTTAAGAGAGACTTAAAAATAGCTGCCTTGACTACAAATGCTTTTCACTGCACTCCCGTTGGCGCCCCCATATTCGACCATGTAGCGGTGCCTCCACAGCTTGCTTCTGCCAGTCTTTGCCACGTGTTTACATTGGCGGTGCCCAACATCCGCGCAGCACAGCAAACAGCTGTTTCAGCGGCTGTCACTGACAGTGACTGGGTGAGCGACACGAATATTTTGGCGAAAGCTTCAGAGCACATGTAAATGTCGCATAGCAATCTTTCCGAGATCTTTACGCTTTGTCCAAATGGTGCAATCACTGCCAACAGTGTGCATACTAGAAGGCAGGGATTCCAAGACATTGGCATATACTTTCCGCCCCTGAATTAAATCAGCATCACTGTCCTTTGCTTTTGATTTTTTTTCCTTGTTTGATTATCGTTTTGAAGCCTCAGCTTGTTTTTTGTTCATTGACAGCGTTTTCTGGAGTTATCTTATTTTTTATGGAAGCACTCACGAGTATGAACAGCAAGGTCTTCCCAAAAAATTTTGAAGGGGGGTGGGGGGGCATGGACGACTTGAGACTGAGGAGGAAGGAAGACGAGGGCAGAAGAGCACTTACGAAAATTTTTGTCTTTCTTGTTTTTTTATGAGCGACCACTGCACCCTTTAAAATGGTACATCCAACAATTTTGCATTTTGTACGCATTAACAAAAGAAATGCGAGCCAGCGACGCCTACTGCAATCGACAAACATTGCCGGGATAATGAAATGCACAGCCCGCCATTGCCAAAATGCACTCAAAATGCGTGCCAGTGATTTAGATCTGTACAAGCGAATGAGGGCGGTTCCTGTGCATATGCAGCAGCAGTAACCAATTGCAGAGAGAACCCTAATGTCCAGTTAATGTAGATATGTTTTTGCTGTGCTCTGGGATTAGAACATGACTGTTTTGAAGTTTTGCAGCAGCTTAATTATAGAAAAGATGAAATATCCCTCATTTCTCGTTTACACTTTGGCTCTTGATGAAGCATTCATTTGCAAACTTTCGTATGTAACTGATGTAAACTACGCATTGCTCTGCAGATTCACTAATGAGTGCACTCATGTATAGGTACAAGCTCAAGTCTCGGTGAACCTTGAGTGAGCCAGGGTAGATGTTATTCGATAAAAACATTCTTATGAGCGTGACTTTTATGAGCATGTATTATTCTGCCGAGCTATCCGGTCACCATATTTTCCCTGCAACTTTGCCTTTGATTTAAATAAAAATCGCAAAACTGTTCCACTAAAGCAAAAGCATGGTTACTGGTAGGTGGTAGTTTGATATTTATTCCAGGGTTGTGACACAATTAAAGGACAAATAACACAACATGACAGAAGCTACACTGAAGCAGAGTTAGCAGAATGTCAGTCAGCATGGTCACAAGTGGCACATCTTTATTCAATGCTTCTCCACTGTACTCACAAAACATTGTGAGCTAATCAGCTTTTAATACAAAAATTTACATGAGAATGACACAGCTATCAGTCCACCAGAAAGCAGCCTTACTCAAGTTGTGCGTACAGCACATTGATCAGATCACATTTAGCACAATTATGTATGGTGACTCCATTTAAGGCTATACAAAGGATTAGGACAAATAGAGCTGCTACCTGGAAGTGTTCTCTGCACTGCATTATCATAATTATTTTACACCTGTGTTTCAGTTGTCTTTGGCTATATAGGAGAGCAAATTCTAAGGGCAAACCAACTCTTCAATTATAGAGAATTCGCCGAAGGAACAAATCTTTTGAGCAGTTACCATGTGAAAATGGCATTGTGTCAGTGCATGAATCAATGCAAAGTGCACTTTGGCTTGAGGCAGGAATAAAACAAATTATGGGATTTTACCTCCCAAAGCAACACATGAGCTATGACAGACGCCATAGTTCGGATTTTCGAATTCATTTTGACCAACTGGAGCTTTTACGCGCAGCTAATCCGATCATAAACGCTGTGACTGGAAAACTAACTGATACTGATGCACTGTGGCGGGTCTTGAGGCGAGAAATGGCCGAGCGAACCAGAAGTGCACACACTAGTCAGTGAAAAGGATCTATACTTGTACCAAAAGGCTATGCACTACGGAGGTTGCGACAATGCTGTAAATCTCACTTGTTTATTAAACAAGTTTCACACTAAGTTTTTGCAATAAAGCACTTAATTTATAATGCAAGATGAAGTTTTTGTGAAGAGCTTCAAAGGCAGTCTGTGAGTTACAAAACCAATCACTCCACCTCATGACAACGAGGATATGTAAATTGATGGCACTCCTACGTTCAGGCGAGTGAAAACACTCTTCAGTCTCTTGGGCTTTGAAGCACCAAATACATACTCTAAAGAGGTCACAGTAAGTTCCTCAACAACAAGTCCATTCACTTTTCAAAAAGAGTGCACCTAAAAGAATGCTCTGTATGTCTGGCAGCGAGACCTGCTAACTAGGCCATTCACACTACAGTCGAACCCACTTATAACAATATTTTAGTGCCATGAAAACTCCACTGTTATGTTGTTATAACTGATAATAGTTATAACCGGATTGCATGAAAAAAAATCAAAATGGCAGGGTGGCCAGTGCCCCTCCCCACAACCTTCCTCCATCCGGCTGCTGATTGTGTTCACTCATTTAACTGTTTAATTCTGCTTCCTGTGCGCTCCGGTTGCATGTAATAAGCCGTGGCTGTCGGCGTTCAAGAATGGCACTGCTATAACAACTGCAACAGGCAAGGTTGTCCCAAAAGGGACCTTTTAAAAAATGCGAGAAGGCTGAAGCGGCAGCCTGTCAGCTTTAGAAATCAAAAAAAAAAAAAAAAAAAAAAAAAAAACCCGCTGGGGCGAGATCACCCCAAGCCTCTCGCCACATACTTCTCACTGGCTTGCCCGACAAAACGCCATGTCCGTCAGCCTTGCTTGCTTTACGCAAAGCTTGCCAACATCCTTCTCCAAGGCATCCAGATGCTCCACGTAATACAGCGAAAGGTCCCTCGCAAAAACGAAGCCCAAGAGGGACTGAATTATCCTGCAAGGACAACGTTCAGGCAGCCTGCCCTACCGCATCATCGCTACCATTGTTGCCGTCACTGTCATCATCGCAACAATCATCTCATCAGTTTGAAGCACTTCGTTTCCATATCTACAGCAGTGCACTTTCTTTTCACCAGCAACGTTGTGCATTGCCAATGATCAGTGGGCAGATCAGCCATCTTCCGTTTGGGCGGCGAGTCAAACGAGGCTGAGAAACCACGTGGCCAGGATCAACTTTGACGCAACCAACAAAGACGAGCTCGAGGGACTTAATCTGTTGGCAGAATTGCGCAGAATGAGGGGCCAGAGGGCAATCTGGGAGCAGCGCAGTTGGCACGGTTTATTTGTGTTTTGGAGCTTCTTTCTGGGCGAGTTAGTGCATACTTGATTTGAAAATTATAACAGTGCTAACACATGCATCCACAAAGAAACAAGGATGGGACACAAGTGCCGAGTCTCGTCCTTGTTCCTTTGTGTTAGCGCTGTTGTAATTTTCAAATCAAGCTATTGGCACAGCCCATTCGTGTTCGGAGGGGTGGAAGGGCAATGGGAGGGAGGCGCGCAAGGCTGGCGATGCAGAGAACGCTGGAAAGTGAACACGTGGCGGCCGCTGTGGCTGCTGGCAATCGTGCAGTGGCTCAAATTTCTTTTTCTTTCTTTTCCAAAGATTTCGCATTTCATTACCGTTGGGCATGGACACTGAGCAGCCAGACTTCATCATTATTACCAATAATGCAGCACTGGGGCATTGTAGTAAGCGGGTTATTTCCCCATAGAAAACACACAAATGATGAAGGAGCAGCAGCTTCCCATTGGTACAACCAATATATTGTTAAAACAGGTATCGTTATAAGTGGGTTCGACTGCACCTGGAAAGAAACTAATGAATGTCAACATAATAAACACCATTATATACCCCACAAACCAACTAGTCTAACTTCGTATTCTCTCAATAATTTAGCACTGTCAATGATATAAAAATTCTAAAACCAACTTTGAATCCTCAAGCTATTGTGCATACAGTTAATAAACAGCAGTCATGGAGTAGGAAAGCCCTAACTTCTGTTCAGAACTCCAAGAATTCAACAAATGCAAATCTTCCGGGCACATTTTTCAATGCGTAAGGCAGCTTGCGTCTGCTGGTTGCATCAAATTCATGACTGTACAATGAGAGCTCTTATGGTAGCTAGGAAGGCAAACTGAGAAGAAATAAGGCACATAACATATATGAAGACAACAAAGCCGACCCCACAAGTAGTCTGCAAACCCCTGCCCCATCTCTCTCTCTCTCTAAGAAAGGGGAGAGGGCTGCTCCTGCTTAGCAGTGTCAGAGTGAAAGAGAGACGTCGCATATGCATGGCCACTGAAAGGTCTACTCATGGTCTCTATACAATTTATGCACTGTATTGGTATAACATCTTCTTGCTACAAGATACATGTGGGACAGACTGGCCACTCCAGTAATCATTAGTGAACTATTAAAAGAGCATGATTAGTACAATGTTCAACACTCTTTAGTCGTAAGATCTGACTGCCTAATGCAAGGATTCTGACTGCTTATCAATGTTTGGATCAACTTCTATCCAGAGTATAAACAAAACCACACACACAAAAATAAGACAGAAAAAAGAAACGAATCTAAGGGAAAGAAATACTGACAAAATTTCAAACATGAGATGTCTGTGTAGTACGATTCTTCAGCAATTACAGCAGAAGCTCGGTAAACGGAAATTGCTTAAACGGAATTGCAGCTTCAACAACAGCCTAATGTTTGGTTGCTTTTGTTTAAAGGCAATGAAAAAAAAAAATTGTGGTAAATGGAACAACATTTAATGGACCTCTGGTTACGATGGCAACACAGAAATGTCTGCACATTGAGCTCATGCTTGAGATGAAGTTCGAAGTTATCGATGACATTGATAATCATTGCTTCACTAAAATGGCAATTTTTTTATAAATGGCTCTTGTTTCTTTCTGTAAGTATGTCCTGTGCTGCTAGCTCTTGTCAGAAACTGCGTGCAAGTAGAAAACTTGCAGGAAGAAGCTTTGTAATCATATCTGCTGTTGGCAATAAAGTATCTGCCCCTTTCAAAAGAGCATTTTGTACACCTTTTAGCACAATCTCTTGGTAAATGCAACTCTTAATAGATGATACCTATTTTCGCAGTCCCTTGAGGTTCTGTTTAATGAGAGTTCACTGTATAGGTATATTTGGCAGAGTATTAATGGTGAAAGTTGCTAAGATCATTGCAATAAGAGTATAAAGACCATGCAGGTGACCGTCATCGAACCACAGCACCTCATGACATTAATATCAAATTGACACATTCTAGCCATGTTTATATGAATGCAACAGAAGCTTATCATATTAACTTTTAAGCATATCACATTTCATGTAAACGAAGTATAATTTGCTAGGAAGGCGTGTCGCATCAAATGCGCCAAACAGGGGTAGTTTGAGATGGATACTGCGCATTTCAGCGGCCCAGTATCATACCAGAAATTATGGGAATGCATTCGCTGTGAAATGAAACTCGGCCAACCGACGGCAGCCGCTGCCACACTGCAGGATATTGAAACAAAAATGAAGGCTTATGGAAGAGGCCACATGTGCTTTCTTTTCACTCGTGAGTACATAACACACATTAAACAGTGTCTTCTTTGTCAATACTTCATGAGCTTAACATTGGTGAGTTACCCGAGTTGCAGCGTTAGCATGGTCAAGTCCACTATGAGGAAATAGAAGCCGAGACGGCCACATTCGGCTACCACTGAATATGGCACCATGCAGGAAATTTTAATACCCTGATACAATATGGTACGTTTGCACAAAATAAATGTCCCATAAATTTGTACACGCGAACTAATGAAGGAGACTCTGACGTAATGTAGATGACACCCTGCAGGTAGTTTCGGAACAATTCCCAATGCAACGGCAAAAGCACGCATGTTGGAAGTGAGAGCGCTAACTTTGAAATATGGCACAAGATGGTGTTTCCTGGCTGGACAGGAAAATGCACATTCATGTAAACAGTGGCATAGGGGTGTGTGTGATATGGTAAAATAATACAATACACTTCTACCATATCCGAGTAAACGTGGCTTCTGTGGCCTCTAGGCTCTTTGTGACGTTACGTGAGGACTGCCGATGATGCCGATCATGATGGTTCTATAGAGCATGGAAAATAAGAGCCTCCTTTTCTGTCAGGTTGCCTGCCTGCCTGTTTTTGACTCTTTGCCCTCTCATGTGGGCAGTCCAAAAGTGATAAGCAATGGGTTTACATCTAGAAGCAGATCGCCAAAGCAGAGCATCGGTGCATGGTACAATCAGCCGAGGGATCGCACCATAGGAACCACAGCTTTTAATTCATTTCACATGTCAAACCCCATGTCAAAGTCTTTGGTAGCTGATGCAAGGAATAAGAAGAGAGAGGTGCAGCCATATGTGCTTTCATCATTTAGCAGTGACGTGCTAGTAGCAAAACTCACTGCTCCTGGCTAAAAGGGTATACAGGGCATGAATAGAGGACAGGAAAATGCTTCAGAGATGAAGCAGTTATCCTACCACTGAGCGTGACCAAACGGCTATGCTCAAAAACGGAGAGGAGAAGAAATAAATTGAGAATTGCATCCACCTTTGATTGCTGCCTGCAGCAGTCACTTTCTGACTCCCTGCTCTGGAGTGCATCCCACTCTCCCCTCTTACACACACGAGAAATTTGGACTTCCCACAGTGACATGAGAAGTGTAGCACTTTCCTCACCCATTCATAGGCCCCGAGGCTTACCCCTCCCCAAGTAAAGGTGTCTGCACTACTGCCACCCGTAATAACAATGATGAGAACGATAATTCTGACAGTGACGTGGTGTAGCAAGTTTGTTGATACTAGACGAATTCGGCAACAGGCAACTGAATTCGTTCAGCCCATCACATCGCTTATTTGTGAGTTCATGTGATCAGCTATGATCACCATGCGGCGCTCAGCTAGCCAAATCTTTTGGCACTCATTTTGAAAGCAAACCAGCACTGGTCAGAATTAACAATACTCCCATTAATTATTTGTCATGCTGGGGCTTTTTGGTTTCATTCTGTGCTTAATGGGCATACAGCTACTCATCAGAAAAAAAAGAGGGAGGGGGCAATAGTAACAAAAAGTTTGTGACACTATTTCTTTAAGGAGATGTGTCAGCACTGTAACACTTCTTCCTTACACTAAGAGGCTTTATTCCTTAAGGACCACTCAATGACACCTGTAACATGACAGGTTTTTCTCACTTTTGTTTCCGGTAGACATTTTATTTGCTATTCTATTCTGTACTAGATATCCCAGATTATTATACAACGATAATTTTTTCATAAGCTGCAAGCTCAGTGCTCGCAGTGTCATTCCTCGTCTATAATGTCTCCTGACTTATAACCACTGTGCATAAAAAGACATGCCAAACTAATTAACTACCAGCTTGCGGCAACATATTAAATTTCAGTGAACAAATGTTATCTATTATGATTTGCTAAGAATGAATGAATAAAAATAATTTAAAAGTAACATACTCAGCATACTCATTAACTTCTCTGCCTGAATTACAATAATATGATTGCTTCAGTTTCTAGAGAGCAATATCAACATTTTAGCAACACAATATCAACCATTTTCGTCCTATACAGTCAAAACACAAATCTTTGTTCACGAATTTAAACTCAACAGAAATGCACATGAAACAAAGCAAAGGGAAATTTTAAGATCCTGAAGGACAAAGAGGAGCAAAAAGATTGTGAGGACAATAACACAAAATGATAGGACATGTACTATTTTAATGCCAACAGCATGAAAAAAAATTAATAAAAGTGAATGCCACACCATAAATTTTTGCCAGCACCACAGTAACAGTTCATCTCAGAATTCAGTTAGCAAGTGGAAGAAAAGATCGAAAAGCAACCATAACAGCTGCATGTGATTAGAGCAGTAGGTGAAGAAGCACAGAAGAGACAGAGCCAAAATCGAATGGTGAAACATGGGAGGCCACCTTTCTGCAATTGACTTCTTTGCAGGCAGTTTTTCATGGCAGAGGACACAGTTGGGAGTCGTCACCACCTGCCACGGGGCCTTTCTGTGGCAGGCCTTGCTTGAAGTCCACTTCCGTGCCTCCTTTCCTGCTGTCAAAAGCACCCTGCGTGCAAATGCACGCAGCCACTGCCTTCTCCTTTAGGCCCACGCACACATGCGTGCAGACATATGTAATGCCAAGCATACATTTAAGTGAGAAACAACTGCACTGTGGTTGCATCTCACACTATAAAAGCCAATCAGCAACTTACCAGCACAGATGCAGGTTCTGAATGCTGCATTCAGTGCTCGGACGGCATCAGGACTCCACGCAAAGTCCAATGGTGTTTTATTGTGCAGAACTTTGGTGTAGCGGTTAGCACCATGTCGATGCAGAATAGCAATAATCTATAAAATGGAAAAGACATGGAGAAATACAGTCAACATGCTTAGAGTGTTCAATTTAAGAGGACGCTTAGCTCGGGCCCAACTCCACGCGGCCTATTCAAATACATGTAAAACGCAAAAAAAAAAAAAACGTTTTTCTGCTATAACCCCTGGACCGACTTTAATGACATTTTTTTTTTGCATTTGAGAGAGAAAGTTAAATTCTAGTGACTGTTGGAAGCAGAATTTCGATTTAGGGCCTGAATTTTGTTTAAAAAATTTTCAAAAATTCAGAAGTTTGAATAAAATGGACGCACAAAGTTTACAAATTAATAGCTCTGCATCAAAAACAGATATCGCAGTTCTGTAAACGGCATTCTTTATATCATTCAAAGCGGACAAACTTGATACATCAATTTATATGTCACGTGAATTTGTTACATTGTGTACAAGGGTTCTGCAAAAGCTGTATTTCCATATCAGTGAATTTTTTTTTAGATTCATATGTAACATCAATTTTCTCTGCTTTAGATGTACTATTAGATGCAATTAACATAATTGTGGTATCACTTTTTGTTGCTAAGTTACAGAGTTGTAAACTTGATAGTTTCGTTTTCTGAATATGTTTAATTTTTGCCAATTTTTAATTGGCGACCTAAATAAAAAATTCGAAACCAACAGTCACTAGATTTTAAGTTTCTCTTTTAAATGCGACAAACCTCGCTAAATTTGGTGCAGTGGTTGCCGAGAAATACGAATTCTCCTCTTACATGTATTTAGATAGGAGCCCCCGAGCTAAAGCTTGCCTCTTCAGCAAATAAGTTATCACAAATGACTGATAACTACAACCAAACATAGTGCCAATGCCTAGATAATTCCACATAACATGAACGTAACACTCATGATAAAATGCGGAAGTGAGGTACAGCAAACAAATTTGGAATTAAATATCAGACTATAATATCCAACATTGCTACAAACTGCTTATAAACTTGACATAAAAATTGTAACAGCGCAAACACATGCAACCACAAAGTAACAAGGACGAGACACAAGCGCACAATTTTTATGTCAAGTATGCACCAACTCGCCCAGAAAGAAGTTTTAATGCTTATAAACTGCCAAGTAAAATATAAAGTATTTGAGAAAACATTTCTCTAAGTAATCAGTGAGACCTACCACAGTGGTGTAGTAGCTAAGGCGTTCTGCTGCTCAGCATGAGGCCCCAAGCTCGGTTCTCGGCCACGGCGGTTATATTTCAACGGAGGTGAAATGCAAAAACACTGACGTACTTATACTTATGTGCATGTTAAAGAATGCCAGGTGGACAAAATTTATCTAGAGACCTCCACTGCAGTGTCTCTCATAGCCTTGGTGTTGATTTGGAAAATTAAACCCAATGTCTCAATCAATCCGGTACTCAGTGAAAATGTTTATGGCTTGGCAAGATGACAACACAGCTAGATTGGCTACAAGGACAGCTGCATACAGTAGCATAATGCAAAACATGCTGTCATAAGACTGCACCAGCGCACTTTTGCTCCAGCTGTGTTAATCAGCCCTCTTCCAAGCAGAAGAGCATGATTTATGAAGTTCCTGCGGGTGGAACGATGTGACGCTGCAATCTGATATTCCAATGTTGTATACACTGGCCAGGACTGCATGCAGTTTAACCCACGGTTTACACACGTGCTTGTGGTGGTGTCATGTGTAACACAAGGGATAATCGTGCAGTGAAGATGCTATAAATATTGACAGAAGTTTATCAGGCCGCTTCTTACTAATGATGGCCAAGCCGTGAGGGTCAGAGCAGCATACTAAAAAGAAACTGCCCATGAACCTGCTACAATGCAAGGTACTTCGTGTACGAGAGCAGTAAACATTCACAGTTGGTTAATGTTGTAACACAGCAGTAATCTCATGCTTATAAACAAACACTTCCTGCATCTCCCAAGAACACCTTGTATGATCATGAAACTATAACACAACTTTGCTGACTTGCAGGACAAGCCTTTTAGCTGAAGGCTGCATGAGTCTTTTATTATGCAGGGTGATCACTTTTAAGTTTACGAAAATTTTAAAAATTGCCTGTTGCAGATAACATAATTTTAGTCCTTGAGCTTGATTATTCAGAGAGGCAGACATTATTTGAAAGAGAAATTGAAACACATTCACAGCTGATTAAACAAACACTAATTAACTTAATTATTTTATGGCACATATCACAATTTGCTAATTGTAGTTGGCGAGTTTGTACGGCATAATCACTTGCAATGAATTTCCAGGATGACATCAGTTCGGAGACATGGGCCATCAAACTCGTCGTAACAATGTGCTGTTCCACTCAACAAAACATTTTATGCATTAAAGTACAAAAGTAACTGGAATGCCCATGTATTTCGTCCCAGACTTTGGGCAATAATATTTCAAAAATGGTGTCCTCCTGGAAATTCATTTCAAGTGGATACGTGTTGCAAAATGACTTGCTGCAATTTGTAAATTGCAATATGTGCGGTAAAGTAATTAAGAAGTTAATTAGTGAATTTTCGTTGATTAGCTGAATATGTGTTCCAATTTCTATGCTAGTACCATCCGCCTCTTTGAATAATACAGTTCAAGGACAAGAATTATGCTGCCATCAGCGATTTTTAAAAAATCCATAAATCTTAAAAATGATCACCCCCCATATGAAGGTGGTTGCCAAGTGTCTTGGCAACCTCTATTATTATGGCGAATTCCATTGGGAGAACAGGAGCACTCAAAAGCATGCTGAAAGTGCTCTTTCCAGGCGAGGCATGTTTCAGTGGTCAAACAGGAGTGTGAGCGCTATCATTCAGTGGTAGAACAAGAGCAGTTTCGCTGTGGCGAGAGCAGCCGGGAGGAGTCCGCACTGCTCTCGCCTGAAAAGCGGAGTACGGAGAAAGTCACGTGATTCAAGTCGTCATATCCTCCCAATTTGTATTTATTTTGCTTCAGCTGGCAAGCGCGGCAGCCAAACGGAGTCGCTGTTTTGGCGCCAGTTACTTTGACGCCACTGATATGAATGAGCTTCGCAACGATTCAGCAACAGATACTGGCATTTCTAGACCACATTGCTTCTCGTCGGATGCGCGGGGGACCGCGGCAGCAAAGAGTCTTCACCTTGCTGAAGTGCTTGAGATGCTCTATGGTGACAGCAGCGAAAGCTGCTGGAGCTCAACTTCGGATTTGAGTTGCAGTTCGACGGATGACAGTAGTAGCAATGATGATGACTACGAAATGTATGCAGCGATGTCTGAACAGCTATTTTCGTTGCCGGAGCAAAGACCGAAAGTGGGCTCATACATTGCAAAGACTGTCTCTTCCTACTCTGATGAGGAGGTGCGTTGTTCGGCTTCCGAGGGCGGTGAGACCGTCAAAATGCCTGTTTTTTTCTTTCTAGTTCACAAGAAATTTCCGCTTCACGAGGCCAGTGGCGGACCACTTTGCAGCTGAATTGCCCTGAATGCAGGATGTGTCGAGCTTCAGAATCCATGATTTTAGATAATTTTCGCAGGTGGAAATGTTGCGGGATGTGTCGGCGTTGCACAAATGGATGTATGCTGCCGTGAACCGGTGAACGCCCAATGATCACAACACGGTTACACGTGTTTTGCCGTTCTCCCACAGAGAATGCTGGGATGTCGAGTGCTTGTGTCTCATAGTACATTTCTCCTCACAGGTCCCCCTCCAACTTGCTCTCCGGATGTAGGCTGCATTCCAGTGGCATTCCAGTGGCATTCCAGTAACTTTATGGCAGCGGTCAGTATGCTTGCAGGGAAGTACTTTGAGATGACGCGTGTTGCTCCGCACTCAGCACTGCGCCACGCTCTACTCCTGTTCCCTCAATGGAATTCGCCATTAGATAAATTGAAATATATTAACCTGGTTTATTTGAAATGCTGACCATGGACCACCCTTTGCCAAGAATAATTTTAAAAATAATTTTACAAATGTCGAAATGTCTTTTTTTTGTTGTTGCTGAGTGGGGCCTTTCAAGCCAGAGAGAATAATGAGAACTCAACACAAAAAAATCTGGAAAACGCTTAAGTTTCACCTTAAGAGAGGAATGCAATAGCATTCAAAGATCCCAGACTGCTTCTCGCTCTTCCCGGCAACTGCAGCTTATGTAACCATAATGTTTACCGGGAAATGGTGGCAGCGAATGCTATGGACGAAGGTGAGCTTCCTGGTAGAAATGCGGCATCTCGTGTGGGCCGATCCCAGAGGTAGTACACAGCCATGCCAAAAAAATTACATAATTTTCAGGTTTCTTTTATTGTTTCGCCCCTTTAATATTTCAGCCTCAGACAATTTAACATAAAAGTCATGCATTGTTCCTGTTTTGTTTCATGACATTTGTTTGTGGGCTGTCATTCTCAAAATTCCAACGAATAACCTTGTCAAGAATGTAAGACAAGGTGTGAGCAACTTTAGTAATAGAATGGTACGGCAATACAACCCGCATATACTGCATGTCATGTAGCAAGGCGTGGCATATACATATACTTAAATATATACTAGAATTTTCACTCACGGGTAGGACAGTGCTGGACGCCAATGCCAACACCGGATTTTCTGTAACACGGGGCCCTTAACACTATCGCGTTAAAATTATCTGTGCCTTTAGGGGCACCACATAACTGCGCTCAGATCATGTTCACACACTTACACGCTTAAGATGGAGAAAGGAGAAAAATGGCAAGAGTGAAAGCGATTCCGGAAAGAAATAAGATCACAAGACACCTAAGCACTTCTTACAAATTGTGACTGTGAAAGCATTAATGGCCAATTATATGCTGCCGAGTGGTCCTTCAAGTTTTACGCTGTGAGAGAGAGAGATGGAGAGTAAAGGCAGGGAGGTGATAGAATGGTGTGGCAATATAACCCGCATATACAACATGTCATGTAGCTAGGCGTGGCATATACCTATACTGTGGGGATGTGCGACTCTCACTCGTCTCCTGTAATCTGGCTGTGCCACGTGGCTTTATGGCAGCGGTCGGTATGCTTGCAGGGAAGTACGAGAGATGGCGCATGTGGCTTTGCTAACGCCACCTAACGGCGGGGTTACTTGGTTGCAAAAAGGAGAAAGCTCTTTCTCTTTGGCTCGGGGTCGGCAGCGGTGCGGACATGCTCCTGCGAGACCGTCTCGTGAGGCCTACCCCGGGATGGACGAAGGCAATCGTTCAAACTCGCCACCGTTCGCGTGACCGCACGCGCAAACGACCAGGCGTTGGTGTCCAGCATGGGGCGAACGAATTCACTCGCTATGTCGTTGCAGTGGGTCTAACTTTCGCGATTTGTTGCGCGCCCATTGGCATGTTTTGTGGATAGCAACTCGGTTATTGCACCTATGAAAGGTGCAATAAAAGCCCTTAAGATTGTTTGTACTACTGCGTTGTCGTTCCTTTGTCCCAAGAGTATGGGTGAGAACCCCACAATGCCTAAATATATACTGGAATTTTCACTTGCGGGGACGACAGTGCCGGACGCCAACGCCAATGCCAACACCGGATTTTCTGCAACACGGGGCCCTTACAACTATCGCATTAAAATTTTCTGTTCCTTTATTAGGGACACCACATAACTGCTCTGCCAGTAATGTACCATAACAGTACATGCTGCCCAAGCCAGCAAGCAGTGGCAGCCTGTGGTGGCAACGCCGCATGCCACTGACGTCCTACATGACGAGGGACCAAGGACGCAGCAGCATCCCCAAGGGCAGCAGACGTGCGCTGCAGCTAAACCCAGTGGGGGCAAGAGAGACAAAAAGCTGCTCGCCGGCTTCCTAAATCGAGACAACAGCACCCGCACGTGTGCATCACGTGCCTGCCTCACCAACAACAACCCGTCTCACCCCATGGCGTCGCGTCACTGTATCTGCTCCGTCAAAGTGTGATGGTGAAGTGGTGTCATGGCAATGCCCTCACCCCTCACACAACGCAGTTCGCAGCCAATGGGAAGTTTGGTGCCGTTTTGTTGCTACAGATGCTGGCCTTTTTGCTTAAAGGGCTACTTGATGCTTTTGCACCACAAAAGAATGGGGGGAAAAGGAAAAGAGTGGTGAGGGTTTTATGGCTGGAGTTGGTGGAGGAAGAATGTGTTGTGCCATGTACTATATGAGAACAGTTTTAGTTTTAACATTTTTGCTGCCACTCTTGAGATCTTAACACGGGCAACCCATCCTAGCACAACCTTTGCCACTCTTAGGTAATAGTACTCGTTTTGTGTTTTCAGCACACTTCCTGCTTTTCTCGATGAAACTTGTGCTAATTTAAAACCAAGGCTGATTAGTGAATGCCCAGGGTGGCAGGTCTATGAAGGAATTTATGAACTGTTCACAAACACTGAAATGGAAGAAAAACAAGGAAAGACCAGCTTCTATGAAGCATGAAATGTTCACTGAACCAACACAAGAAAAAGAAGAAACAGCAGGAGCCAAGGAACTGCCCAAATAAACAGCATCAGTCATTGGGGTAATGGTTGAGACACCTCATTCATGGTGACAGATGTCGCAAAGACGGGCTTTACTTATGTTTAGAAAAGACTGCAGGTTGTGTGTGTTCGTGAGGAAAAAGCTTCCAAGGGGAAAAAGAAAACTATATGTTCTATTCAGAAAGCAAGCTTCTAAGGGGAAAAAGAAAAGACACGAACACACACAACCTGCAGTCTTTCATCTGTCTTATTTTTTTTATTTATTTGTGTGTGCAAGTGTATGTATGCACTTTATCGTGGTTACAAGTTGTCCCCGAAAGGACAAATAGTATTTTTTGCGTTCGAGTTCTCATTACTCCTTCTAGCTTGAAAACTATACCTACAGGCTTTGTGCAGGATATTATTTGTATAAGTATAACACAAACGCATGTACTGCAGCACATGCAGCTTTCCCCAGGCACACCACACTGCCGGAGCCAGCGCGAGAGCGCCTTGGCTTCCAGCACCATGGTGTAGAAAGAAAGGCAGCCGCACCCCTTTCTATGGCTACGCTGGTCAACTGAAATGGCAGGAATGAAAGACGTGCGAATGAAATCACGGGAGGCCACATGTAAAACAACGCTGGATTTCTTTTTTCGCTCTCATATCGCCAAGATTCAACACTAGTTTTGAGCTTAATAGCAAAGAGAGAGAGAGAAGATATCTGAACCAGACTCAACAGCATGTGTGTAAGCACAATGCATGTTCAAACATTGCACATATAGTGCAGAAAAGGTTATCCAACAATGCACATTTACAGTAGTTTAGGACAACTGAATGCGACTGCCTTTGTCTCAAATCACTATACTGATGACATCTCATAAATATTTAATTATCAGGTTCACTGGGACTAAATTAACGATCCCTTGAACAGCTCAGGACTAAAATAACACTTGGCAGGCAGTAAAGTAGTCTCACAGCCACATAAGCATGCTGCTGTTTGCAACAATGGCCTCCAGAAACCCATGTTTAATGACTTAATACACATGCTTTTACTCTAACTAGAAGTGAAGCTTTTATAAAATCAATATCTGTGAATTTATTCTTTCAGTTAGATCATGTTCAAAAGTTCCATAGAAGGCACATGGCTTGCGATGAAACATGGAACACCAAACATTGGACACTTTGAACCAGCACAAATTCCCCAAAAATAATCACAGCAAGGGTGGATTAGGTAAACAGTGTCATATTGTGTCCCCAGGTAAGCAAGGTTACAAGCTTTACCAGCTGTGAAATAACTTCGAACCAAGTTCAAACCTTTGGCTTACACCCTCTCCTTGAGTGAGTGAGTGAATAAACATTTATTTGGTCCAGCAAAGCGTGATAAAACGCGCACCCGGCTAATCCCACGACGGGACTGACAGATCTAGTCTGCCGGCCCGATCGCGGGCGCGCTGGACGGCCAGGATTTGGTCCTCAAAGACGGGACTTCACAGTTATTATAATCATGTTCAAAAAATACCTTAATAGACTATTCAAGCAGAAAAAGTAAAGCTATACACTATTCTACAGCACAATAGTTAATGTTTTTCTGTACTAAAGGAACAAGCTAAGGCATTATAGTAAAAAAGAAGTCCCTGCATTCTAGTATCACAGTCCATAGCATTTTGGAAACTGGAACATGGATAAAAGCTTAAAAAAAAAGCAAATGCTGGTTATTATTTCTAAACTAATGGCAAGGAACTGAGCACCATCTGTTCAGACTACTGTATGAACATTTGATAAAGCAAGCCCTTGAACAAGATTCTAGAAAAATACTCTTAAAGGGACACTAAAGGAAAATATTGAAGTGGAGCTAGAATGAAATAATAGGCTCCTGTAATAAAAAATTAGTCATTCAAGGCGAGAACAGAGCTTTTGCAAGCAAGAAATTTACAAAAATGAAAAATCAGTGGCACCCCCAATTTTGGAATATGGTACCTCTCAAATGGTGTAAGAGGCACCCCTCAAGCACCAATTGATTCACAGACAGCAGCACAGTGGGAGGTCACGCGAACATTACGTCAACTCGTCCATTTTGGCATGGGCAATTCAAATTAAGGAGCAACAGAACCTTGAGTAGCAATTTTCTAAGCAAAAATGTCACATATTGCCAAACAGAAAACGATGACCAATTTCTAGATGAATAACATAACGATCTAACTCACCTTAATATTTTTTTAAATGTCCCTTTAAAAAATTAATAAAGCATTCCCAGACCAGCTGGACTGCAGAAGCTGAGGTGTGCTCCTTCCTGGAGAAAGCACTTCAATGTTTTAACTTCACCATCAAAGGTTGCAAGGTGCATGAGACCTTGGCCACTGTTCTTCCTGTCCAAAGCATCCAATTCAGACAGATCTTGATTCATGTCTGTTGAATCTTCAGGTTCAGATGAATGGACAGCATCTGCATCCACGTAGAGAAATTTACACTGATGGCAGGTATCAATCTAGCAGTTAACATTAAGGCAATCAATTGTGCCTGTAGATATGGAAACTATCAGAACAATCAGTGTGAAATGCACAAGTGATTATTTATATTAAATCTTAGTGTAACAGAAGTGTTGTAAATAAATAAAACAAGACTGACGCTGCAGACAAGATAGCAGACAATAGCTGTAAAATGGCCCACTTTTGCTACGTTCTAACTATTATGGAATTAATAAAGAAATGTTTCATTCATGCCTGAAGTGTTTAAAATCTACTTAAAAGTTCAGGATAAGTGTTCCACACACAGAAAACATAGTAGCTAGTTGCACATTACACTTAGTGGACAGTTTCTATTGGCAATCAAATTAAGTGCAGCACCAGCTATTCGAAACATGCTGCTCGTACGTAAAATTCAATTTAAATGACACAACCAGTTCAAAATATTAAGTTTAAAACTGCATTGAGAACAAGCCACTCAGTATTCCCAAGCATCTCTCACTCATAACCTTTTGCTTCATTTAGTCAGACTATTCTAGTACTTCTAGGGTCACTTCAATGAAAAATGCCCTAAACCCGCCAGACCTTTCTTTCACTGTGCCACAAGATTGCACATCTTCACCCGTTTCACAAAATTTGCCATTTTAATGTAACCCTAAGGCAACTCACATTTCATCCCGCACGGATGATCAGTTCAAAATTGGTGTGTCGCGTAGCCACACTACTTTGTATGCAGAACCGTTCATCCCCAGAACAAGTTCAGAATGGAACCACCTCCCCCGTACCATTGCCACGATCACCAATATCAGTGCTTTCAAGCAGGGTTCATACAGCATCCTATGACTCAAAATTCAAGGACAATTCAAGGATACCGAAGGAAATATTTCGAAGAGGAGGAAACAAACCTTATTTATACACATACAATTAAACACAGTGAATTCTTCTTCTTAGCAGCAATTTCTTGCTCCAAAGCAGCTGGTGAATTGAGCACGTGCTTCAGGCTTTTCAGGTGGCTTTTAAAAGTTAACTTTCTCATTGTAAAGATGCCACTTGCCTTCTGACACGATTACTTCTAGACATCAGCAAAAGTGACATTAATGTCAGATAAACTTTCCTTCAAGCATTTGTAGAGCCTCGGGTAGGAAAATGAAGCTGTGATAGCTGCGGTGTAAATAAATTAGCAAAACAGCAAAACGGTGGCATGGCTTGGTCTCTGGTTTTGCCTACCTCCACGATGGCAATGGTGATTAAACAAGCGTGTCGATGGTGGCTGCGGAAACACCACATTGCAATCGCTTAGAAACATATTTAAAAGAAAATATAATGTAAAATTGTTTCCCAGTAGAGAAGGTCCATGGAGTAGTCCCTGTAAGGAGTTTGGTAGTTAATTTGAATGTTCGAAAGTCACCACCAAGCCGCCCAGTTTTAAAGGAATTCAAGAACATTTATTTTCAAGAAGATTTAAGGGCCCTTGAATCTATTTCCAAATTCAAGGGTTTCAAAGTATTTCCGGGAGGTGCACAAACTCTGCTTTGAAGACAGCCATTGCTCACGAATATTTGTAACTGCACTCCATTGCAACATATTTTATTTCATACTTTAGTGTAATTTTGCGCCTCCTCTCTGCAATGCTTCTACCTTAAGAGAAAATAAATTCACTGATGGGCAGTTTATACAGGTATACCACAACTGCTGCAAGGAGAAAACCCATGAAAATGGTGTTCTGCTGCTGGCAACCTCCAGAAACTGTGAAAACTTGGGGTGTGGTTCCTGACCCAGCATGAAGAACAGCTATTTAATGACCATTTGAGAATGTCCTACTTGGAAGTCACATTTTGGTACATGAATAGCCTCCTCACCAAATTATGACATTAACTCTTGCTCCTTATGTGGAGCCTACTATGCTTGCATTAAAGGGGTACTGACAGAAAAATGTTCTATCTCACTTTTGTTGCTTTGTCAGACAGCTGTCAACCCCGTAAATACAGTGTTGCGTCTGAATTCTTTGAGTATGCAAAAAATCACCAATTATACTTAAAGTGACTGTTTCAAAATGTCCACCAAATGAGGCACGCCTTCTTGGCATAGAGCTTGTTTACAAGTTATCTCTGCACATTACGAAAATAGAAGTGGTCAAAATACACTGATGCATGTGTCGGTCAGATTGGTCCAGTGGTCAAAAACCATATACAATGGCCGTGATTCGCTGAAAGCTGGACATATGCTGCGTAAACCATTCTTTCCTCTTTCACGCCGCACTTCTCTGCATTCTACAGAGCCTAATAAGCTTGGTTTGTTTGGTTGTCCTCTGTCAGTCCTCTGCTGTCAATGTTGGCGTCTGAACTCGTGGCTGATTCCCGCTATAAGGGGGACTGGCTGTCACTTCTGTTAAAATGTGCAGCACCATTTGTCCTTCTCACCTTGTCTTTCCTATTGTCCCATCTACTAAAGCTTTCGATGAAATTATAATGCAGCTTCGACTACTGCACCAACCTACAGGTCTGCAATATCCTTTCCCCGAATGTTCATTATGTACACAGATGACTTGTAAGCAAACCAAACATCAAGAAATTTGGTGAGCTTTTTGAATTTGTCACATTAAAAATGCTACATGATTTGTTGCATGTTCGAGGAGTAGAGCCGTCATACCGTGATAATGAAGTCAGCGGCTATACACCAGAACAAAAAAAAAAAAAAGCCAGACAACAATCTTGTGTCACTTTTCCTTTAAAGATACACTACTACCACAGACCAGTAAGTCACTCTTAAAACCCATTGCCATTAGTAGAAATGGATTATTAACTGACAAAATGAAAGCCACCTCTAATCCCTTTGAATTGTGCACCCACATCATGACATCCAAGATTATACAACCAATTCATGGCATTTTAACATAGATCCTTTTTGTACCAGAAAAAGCCCCTCAAATTAAAATTCAGCTTTTGTTTCAAATTGGCACATAATCTATAAAGGGGCCCTGAAACACCTTTTCTTCAAATACAGGAACACATTGGAAGGCAAGTGCAATCAATGCCTGTCTATGAATATATTCCCAAAAAATGTTTTTACAAAAAACAATCATAATGGAGATATAAAGAGCACACCGTTTTCTTTGATCACTCTACTGCTCTTTTTTTTTTTTCTGGGGTGCACTTATGGTAACATTTTGAAGTTGGTGACATTCACAGCCACTGCTTCCGCATTTGCTAGGAGATTTGAGGGGTGTGCATGCACGAGGGTGATGAACAATTACCCAACGGCTGGCATCTATTAGCTGTTGCACAGTGCATGACCTCGTGGACAGTGGCAAAATAAGAGGGGGACAACCTTTTGTGCAAGACTGCAGGCTCCCTGCTGTGCGCAGTGCAAAATTATTTGTGCTCGCATGTTCAGGCAGCACTGTATACAAATTTAAAACATTTTTCCTACGTGCTAAAAAGTTGTTGCAGTGACCCTTTACCTGTTAAAAAAACACCTCGCAAGCAATTGACAATAAGGACGACCTTAAAAGTGACACTAGATGTGAACATTATGCTAAGTCAAATTAGTAAATTATGGTTCTGCAATAGCAAAATGGCCACCCATACTATGAGAGGGCACTTGGTAAGCCAGAGAAGATGCAAGAACAAGGCACAGGGCAAGGTCATAAGTTCTCGCAACAGCTGTGGCATTCCATAATGTCACAGCTGGTGTGGGAGCTTAAAAATGACCTTTGAAATGGTGAAATATTTGAAATCTATGACATTACACTGACAAATACTTTGAAATATGGCGTTAAACTTACATGCTGGCACTGAGATTTTGGTATAGAATTCAAGAAACCGCATTTTGGCCCTCATTTTCTTGAGGAATACCAAGTGTTTCCCATTAACTTGATGAAAATGTACCAACTAGTCCATCTTCAGCTAGATGTTTCTACACAGCGTCCTGTTAACATTAGCATTCAATCCCACATTAGTAGAAAACCCAAATTTCCATGGCACATATAGTGATGCTCCATTTTGCTATTTCAACAGTGAGTGCCATTCACTTCCTGCCGTCTTGGTCTACATCCTGCCCGATTCTCTGCCGTTTTTGTTTCCTTACACTTGTAAAAGACATTATTCTTGCTTAACTGCATAATATTTATCCGCTCTGTTTACTCCTAGCCACAAGCAGCCTGTCCCTTTTCATTATCCCCTAGAACACCAAAAATTCAGTGCTTGACTCATACATAGCCAGCTACTTTGGACATCTATATTTCATTAAACTTGAGGAATTCATTATTTATAGACCTCAATTCAATTTTATAACAGTTTGCTTTTATTTATTAACAAATGCTTCAATGCCAGCCGTTAGTTTTTACCTGAACATTTGAAAAGATAGTTGAACAGAACTCAAGCCACTAGTACACACAGCAAATATGAGGGAAGTACGAAGAGTGAAACTTCTCTCATCAGGTCAAATACAAACACCAAAAACTGGCTTTACAATCAGACTGAATACTAAACATTTTTTCTACTTTTGAAGAGCAAAAATGAAAGAAGAGACAGCAGGTATAGAACCCTTGTTTACACACACTGCCAACTATAAGAGAATGTTCTGCCAAAATGGCAACCTATAAATGAGCAAGCAGCTAATTAAAATCTATGTAATCATGGCAATGATGTTAACACCAAGTTGCACAAGACAAGCTACAAGTAGAAAGTTTAACTGTTGATGCAATTTAAGAATAAAAAGGACTTCTCCCCACTCAGAAATGAAACCAAAACTCATTAAGCAAAATATACCAGAACAGTTAACACATGTAATCATGAACCTCACCAAAAGAAGAAAAATTAGCTTCTTTTAGACCAAGATCAGAAAGTTTAACTGTTGATGCAATTTAAGAATAAAAATGACTTCTCCCCACTCAGAAATGAAACCAAAACTCATAATGCAAAATATACCAGCACAGTTAACACATGTAATCATGAACCTCGCCAAAAGAAGAAAAATTAGCTTCTTTTAGACCAAGATCAGAAATTTAGACTCGGCCAAAGAGTGCAACTTCAAGTACATTGCTGTAAATCTTGTGTAATAAATCCATAACAATAATATATTTAATGTCCACGTCCGTAAATGGCCTGCGGCTGCATCCCCCGAGCCCCCCCCCCCCCAACCAGACCCCCCACAAAAGAAAAATCTTGCTCAGAAAAAGCTTGAAATCTGACAGTAATTAACATTCCTAAGTCATACAGGGGCATTGGGGGCTGCTTTAGTGAATGGCTTCAAATAATCATTAAGTGCCTTGGGTGTTTCTTTTACATACAATCAAATGTAAATGCAAGGGCTGTTTCGCACACTATCACAAAGCCAAAAAATAAACCAATACTGTGGACACCAGTAGAATACCACAGCCAACTGAGCCACGCCTGTTGGTACTTCAACAAAGTCTGCAGTAACATATGAAGTGTTCCTGGTTGGGTTTGCGGCCAGTAAACTACATGGTTCCTTCCGCATTTAGGATAACTCAAGTAACCTTGTGTATTTAGACATAATTGAGTGCCTGAAAATCCTCAATACCACATTTTTCAATCACATACGAACCAAAACATTAATATTCACATATTTGAAACCATGTTCACATGCCTGTACATCTTTTTTTTTTTTCCATGAAACAGCTCTAGAGTTTTCAGGCTATAGTATTTTCTGCAGTCAGAAACATGGCACTTTAGTTTATGTATATGGACAGCAGCAAGATCTAATAAAACACCTTTTAATGAAATCGCTACTTCAATTCAAGAGACAAGGGGTTGTGTAGCTTACTTCCACACCTAGCAGCAGTCAACAAAAATATTTGCCTGTGTGTGATAATTATTTTGCAGCTGCTTGCGCTTTTACACCACCTAAAACAGCTATTTTTCAACATCACACCACAAAAACACATTTGTACCAACTCTATGAGCAGCTTTCAGCACACTTTGCTAAGCTTTATCACGCGCTCAACACAGCAGCCACCTGGACACTTCCTGTCTGACATCTCAACTAGAAAGACACACGTACTACAGACAGTTCTGATCAAGTAGCAGAGAGTGACAAGGAGGGAAGTGTCCACATACACCAACAAGGTAGCCTCATACAGCTTCAGACGTTACCGTAAGTCAAGAGTTAGGTTGCATTAAGGCTGTTTCAAACTCCCATTCTTAATACACAATTTCATTTAAGCACTAAAGAAAACTGTTCGATAAATAATGCCGCGCGATGCTGTTCAAAAAGAAATACATCACTGCGAAAATTTATTTCAGACAGAAGGTGCAATTTCAACTGAGTGAAATAAACAAGCTACCTCCACAAGTTTAAGCCGGGACTTCCTACAGATTGTACTTAATAGTGGATGTTCCCGTCCCACCTGCTAATTTGCATACGCTCATAAACTCTATAGCTATAAAGCAGTAATGTCATGAATGCCCCCCCCCCCCAAAAAAAAAAAAACATCGCCGCCAATACTACACAGACCCCTGCGGTATCACACAATAGTACGAGGAAGACGTTACATAACGACTATGTCGTCATCGAATTACTAGTAGGTAGTAATGTCACTCAGGCCGCAAGCAAGCCTCTGGCCACGACAACAGGCAAGACTCATCATATTGGTTAAGCATGGGCATATTACAATACCTACCCAAAACATAAGCTGCGTGCTATGGTCAGAAAAAAAAAAGTGCGATCACACGCCTTGACGCATCATGGCTCCACAGTTAACGCGTCAGGCAAAACAAAGGCATGCCGGCAAATGATGGAGACAGGTTCAACATCACGTCATTTCACATGTCCGTTGAGATTTGTGGCAAAAGAATGAACTCTGCGCACCCTCCCGACTATTTTAGCAGGCATTAACAAGAACTTCGGCAGCAAAGCGTAGGCACCGTAAGTATTACCACACAAGTTGAAAGTCCTGGGTTAGCTTCCGCGACACCTTAGCTTCGTGCCACAGACACGACGCTTAGGTTGCCACTCACTTTTGCTTACTCTTTCCGACACACTTCGCCCTTTCTGAGGTAAAGAAAAAAATAAGGTAACCAAGCCGCGATCACATTAGTTTTCTACTTCTCTAAGCCTAAACTCATTCTCTTCATATCCCACATACTTGTCGGCAAAACCGCGATTTACGACGCATCGTAGAATTGACAAACGACACCGGCACAAAAAGATCAAGGTTTACCTCATATGCTCTCCTTTTTATTCTGATGTTTCGCAAGTGTTCTCCAAACGCGTGCTCACAAAGAATGCAGCCGAAAAAATTTACTCTCAACCAGAGCTCCAACAAAAGATATACAAATAAATACACTACTCCGTAGGTAGCCCTCGCACAACGCGGACATAAAAAAAAAAAACATGCGATCCAGGCCAAGAAAACAAAAATAAGAGAAATCCCCAACTAAAAAAAAAATCCCCTTTTTTAGTAAACTGGAAAGTTATATAAAACCTTTAAAGTGGCTGAAGACGCATGCACAAACTAGCGTGGCTCTGGCTGTGGATGCGATAATATCCACATCCATCCGTATCCAGAAGAGAAAATCAGATGAAACGTGATGTAACTTATGCGGGCAGCGGCAAGGTGGTTCAGCGGGTTCGGAGCTACGGTAGAGCAACTGCTGTGATGCGACGTACTGATGATACGACACTTGAAAGCAATTGGCGTGAGGTACAAGGTCGCAGCGTTTGCTTAATTTGATATTTTGCTGTCACTTGCACCATGATGAGTTTGTCGCGAAGGGTGAATTCAGTCATCGGCGGCACCAGAAAAGTTCGCTATCGACAGTCCCTGGTCGTGTCGTCGGCAGTGACATTCATAAACACACATTTGCGCACTTTAGGTTTTCGAGGCTTGCAAGGGGCACAGATAGCGCGCCTTTCGAGCAACTATCTGGGGACTCGTGCTTCAAAACGGGTGCGTGAGAGATCTTGGAACATTTTTTTTTTTTTTTCGAAGCCGGACTATTTGATTGTAATGCTCTTTCTGTTATGCTTTTCAGCTTTACAGTCAAATTAATTCCGAAATAAAGGCTGTTAGAGGGCTCTTAAAGAGGTCTGGGATTCTCGCCGCAAACCATCGTATAATTTCTAATCTAGGTAAGCCAGTAGTTAAGTCGTCTACAGTGTTTCGATGAATTTGTAGTTTCCTTGTATGGTTTCGTTTGCCAGGCTGCGCAAGATCTTTACATACAAGTTGTATTCTTAGACAAGATAATAATGGCAAGAATAACAAAGATAAGGAAGATGGTGAGTGTCTTTCAGTCTCTTGCTTTCGGACGAATGAAAGTCGTAGCGCTATGGACCTAATTTAAAAACTTTCTTGCAGAAGAGTCCAAGGTTTCGCTGCTTGCCAAGGCAGCTATTTGGATGATGACAGCCTATATAGTCATCACACTAATGTCCCTCCTGTTCCCGACAAGCAACCAACCAGACGTGCTGCGCTATGTATCATGGAACGAGTTTTATCACCAAATGCTGGCAAAAGGAGAGGTGAAGTGAAAGCGTTGGCAATATCGTGATCGCAGACTGTTTATAGTAAGCACTTATGCATGGCAGTGTTATTGCAAAGTTCCAGCTCTTCTATTTCATGTATGACAGACCAACTGGACACCTGAGAAGTCGTGTATTCTATTTCATGGTTTAAATTAATGTCACTAGTCTGTGCTCGGGCATTTGCGATGCTAAATCTTAGACCTGCATTGAGGAAAATACATTCTTTCTGAAAATCTAAGCTTTCATCAAACCGACTTTAAGCAATGAAATTCTTTACAAAAGTGAATTTTTTACATCTTTGACAAGTCACCAATATTTAGCATTGTTTTTAGTTAAAGCCAAAAAACAAATTTATTTCAAATTCAGTTCCAACTAAAGTAAGTCAATATTCCAAATAAATGGAAAAGTACAAAATTTTAAAATTTTGCAAATTTAAAGTCTTATAGCATTGGAGCAGTAGAAATTTGGTGCAAAATTTATACTTTCTGTGGACTCTGGATAAATCTAACTTGCATCAATGTATCTAGCAGATGAATGGGTGTGCCAGGGTTGGTTGACTGCATAAGCATAGTAACATTCAAAGTGGAATGTGGGTACTAGATATGCCACAGCTATAACAGCAGCCATTGGCTGGCGTACAGTAAACAAAACAGTGGCAATCCAAGAGCCACGTTGGACTGTAATATATAGTCAAGAAAATCAAGTCCACCAGGTATTTGCACAGTTTGCGTGTGTTAAACCGTATGTTAATTTCTGCATTGCAACTGCAGCAGCGCAAAGCTCTAGCAGCTGTGTAAAGGCTGTAGGGCTGGTAATTGCATAGTTTTAAAATTTGACAGCATTTAAATAACCATTTAGCAGACAAGAACACCAGGCAGTATGTGGCTGCCGGGGTGTGCAGCTGCATTCCACAACTGGAATTCATGTTGAGATAAAGGGCCATCAGAATATATCCTGGAATGCATTCTGATGGGGGCAGTATGCAAAAACACTTGTGTACCGTGCTTTGGGTACACATTAAGGACCCCAAAGTGGTCAAAATTAATCTGGAGCCCTCCATTACAGCGTCTCTCACAACCCACTGTTGCAATTTAGAGATGTTCAAGCCCATAACTTTTTATATCAGCAGAGCCTGTTAGTGTTTCTGCTTTGTATTTATTGCTTTCAATATGAGGAAAACATTGTGAGTGCACAACCATTCACTTTAAATCTAAAGAAACAAGCAGCCACACTACTCTTGACTTGGTCAAAGAGGTTCTGGGTTCTCCAACACTTCCAAGATGTATGAATAGCATTTCTTTGTTTCCCAGTTTTGTTATTGAAAACACTAATCTTTGCAAGCATTCTGTGATGCACCCACTTGCAACTAAAATTTAGCATATTGCAGATATGTGCAGTATTAGGCTTTTTATTCTATGCAGTTTCATTTCAGTTGATTTTAATCACATAATAGGAGCGAAATGAGGTATAGATCATGAAGAAAAGCAGAAGTCCTGTGACATTGAGTTGGGCGGAGATAATTCTGTGCATGTTATATAGTGTTGGTCCGAATGGCAGATGGAGCTGAAATTATGCTGGATTACATAGAATGTGACAGCTCTATTAAATTCCTCGACAACAATTTCGCCTGCACAGATGTCTTGTGCAGTAGAGTCTGAAAACTCAAGCAGAGTACAATTATGTTCTTTTGTGTGCTGAACAACCCTCTGCTTTTTGTTTATAAACTCAATTTTAGTATGTCGTCACATGAACAAAACATAGGATTAATGACACTTTTTCCTTTGCCACTGAGTTTAATGTAAGTAAAGTATTGTGCAGTTATATCCATTGCACTTATATTTGATTGATGAAGGTAAGAATAACGTGAAATTACTCGCTTCTGGTCATGCCTTTTTGACATTGTACACACCTACCTTTACCTTCTGATGTTTTAGTAAAAATTCATAGTCTGCTACAGATAGCACTACACATTGCCACTTTGCATTTCTTGACACCATATTTTTGAGGCATTCATAGAGTTGAGTGGCTGGCATATATATGACTTTTCTGTATACTTTGTAGGAGCATCACTTTGACCTAAATGTTTTCATTCTTTGAAAATGCAGAAATTTGAAAGTAATAAAGATGGCTTCAGCATGTCATGCTATATATAGATAAATAGGGGTTGCCACAAATACAGCTGAACTTTCATGTGAAAAATAGTAAGGGAAAAAAAATTCTGTGTTCAGATAAGCACAAAACAAATTAAAGTAAGCCCAGCAATCTCACCTGCAGTCTGCAAATAATTTTTCTTGTGAGCACCCTGCAGTTGTGTCACAGTATACACCTCAACCTTTAATCTTGCGAAGTTCCTGCACCTCAGAGACTTGCGCCAGGGTGATGCAACCTGTTATGTATTATGTGCCAGTCTGAAAGCAGGGTAGTGCTGATAACAATTGTTCTGTCACTCTTGCTTGGCAAAATAAAAAAATCTTCGAGCTCACAAAATTAATCGCTTCGGTGTACACTTTGGTGCTGGCATTCCTACCTCAGAATGTAAAATTAGAGGCAAATTTCAGGATTAATGTCTTGAAACATGAGCCTTGTAAGAAAAATAAAGTGAACTTGCCTTAGAATACAGCTCTCATCAAGTTTCCAATGGAAATGTGCACTCTAAGCACAAACATTTTAAAGTTAATGGTTTTTAGGCAATTGTATATTTTGTGCTGTCAAATTCCCTTGCACAATATGTCAACCAAGGAGTACCAAGCATTTGTGTAACTTGCATGTTGTTTGAATAAAATGAGCAAAAGTTTAACTCTAGGGGTACAGGGTCTATGTGTGCGTGCAGAAATGTGAAGGGGAATAAAATATGAGTTAAAACTTACTTATACTTTCTTGAAGAACCTACTACCTCTGCTACTGCTTGAAACACTGTATATCTATGTTATGTGTAGTTTCTTTTGTGTGATTTTGCCATATATTTGTGCATTATTAGTAGCACCATCCTCACTTGGAAATAAAGTCATGTCACTGTTTATTTTTTTTCTGTGTGTGTGTGGTTGTACAGGTTGAAGAAATCATTGTGAGACCAGAGCTTGACTTGGTGACCATCTACTTGCATGATAATGCTATCATTAAAGGGAGAAAGGTGAGAAAAAGAAATGAAAACAACTGCAGTGCATCATGAACTGTGTAAAGCCTGGCCTTGCTCTTGCACCCCTTTCCAAAACAAGTGTCTTATTGTGTGTAACTTTCCGCATGTCATAGTGAATGCCAGACATTTGTGTGCATTCTAAAATAAAGATAGTGGTAACGTGAGTGTACTTTGCGTGTCAAAAGCGCACATTTCAGGACTGCAGTGTATTAGAATAGTCACCTATGGATATCACCATATTCAGCTTACTTTTAGATTATTTTTATGTATTATCTTTTGCATTCTTGTTGGTGCACGCAACAAGAGCCAAATTATTACAGAAAAGTCGCACATGATGCAAAAACTAAAATTTGAATTTAATACTGTAAAACAACTTGTTCTTTAATGGGAGCATTCATAGTTCTGCTAGCAAGCTTTGGTGCAATTCATAATGCTGCAAGCAAAGTGGTGGCTAAATGGATAGATATGTGGACTAGGTGCCATCTTGGCCCCATTAAAAGATCAATGTTTTCTAGCTACAAAGACACTCCCCTATGAAAATGTGAGTTATTCTAGGATGAAAGTTGTACTTATGTTCATTATATTCCTTGCTTTCTTTTCACTGTGCCCTAGTCCTTGCCACTGGATGTTTGGGGACTGCTGCATGTTAAATGAACTGTGCAGTAATGGTTGTGTTTGGTAGTGCAGGCTGAGCACAAGACTTTTCACATGAACATTGTTGACGTGGAACATTTTGAAGAGAAGCTGCGTATGGCTGAGAAGAGCCTTGGCATTCATGCTGATGCTGGAGTGCCACTGGTGTATGAACGCAACCAGGAGAGCACATGGCTTCTGCTAGCCTCCCTCATTGCGGTGGCCCTGATGATCCTACTCATGTTTCGCAGTGGCACCATCAAGACTCCTCAGGCAATGGACTTCTTTGTGAGTCTGCCTGCATGAGTCTGCAGTGCTAAGCTCATGCAGCTTTTCCATGTAGGACTTCTGTACTTCATGGTGTACTTTGCAGAATTTATGTTAACCTTAAGCAAACATGGCTTATTGACTGTTTCTTCAGAAAAGAACCATTCTTTTTCAAAAGTCTCTGAGCTACTGCTCCAGTGAACAGAGTTGATTTTGGATTGTGCAGTAGGGTCAGTACCATATTCCTCCTGCTGCAATGTTCTGGAAGCGTAGGGGAACTCTCTCTACCTTCCCGAGCTTGTAAATAAAAAACCAACAATAGCTCTAGTCATGTGCGAGTGACGTACAAAAATGTTTCACTAAGAGTATGTATGCTTGTGTTGATTATTGAAGGATGTGTTATTCTGGTACAAAGGCATGGAGTGATGCATGCCTTTTGCATCATGATATAACAAAATATATGTGCAAGCAAAACACTAAACATATGTAAAAGACATCTTTTATTTAATTATGGGGGCATGGTTATAATGCAGTTTTTTAGCCCTTTACTGCCATGAAAAATGTTTTTAAAAATTGATGAAAATATTTTTTTAACCAGTATTTATTTGGACATCTTTATTCAAGAAAACATGGTACCGAGATTGCCTATAGAGCATTTACTGCTCTTGTTGAGAAATTGACCAGCTAAAATAGTGTAGTGCCCACCAATGCCACTACGCATGGACACTAAAGGTCAGCGCTCTTGGTCGGCACTGCAAAAGATGACAAAAATAAAGTGGAGTGGCGCGTGCTCATGGTGCAAACACGGCATGTGCTAGCTGTTCCAAGAGCCTGCTACGCTGGTCTTCTGATTCTAGCGCTACGAGATGACCAACCCCAGCAACCTACCGCCCTCAGGCAACCTGACTACGAGGTAGCCTGATGCTACCTCGCACCCTCAGGGTGTCACAGCTCTACAGCTTCGCCTGCCCACGTTCTGGTACAAGGACCCACAGGTTTGGTTCACCCAGGTTGAAGCCTCCTTCAATCTACACCACATCACCTCGGAGACTTCTTGGTATTGCTACTTGCCGACCTGTCTCCTAAGGCTGCTCACGAGGCGGAGGACATCATTGCTGCACCTTTAGGGGATGCCCCACACCAGCAACTGAAGCAGAGTATTTTGGACCACACCATGGCGTCTGAGAGCGTGCACCTGCAACGCCTTCTCACCTCCGAGGAGCTTGGAGATCGCCGCCCTTCCCAGCTGCTCAACAGCATGCATGGCTCCTTGGCTCAAGCAATGTCGATGCGAATGGTGCGCTGTTGAAGGAGTTCTTCCCGCAATGCTTGCTGCAGTACACCCACCTTGTCTTGGGAGCTGCAGGAGACTTGACCCTCGACCACCTCGCCCAGCTTGCTGATCGAGTCCATGACGCGACTTCTTCTGTCGCCGCCCTCTTTTCAACACCAGAGTCCACTATCATGGCCCGCTTAGAGTCCTGGAACACCAAGCTCGCCTTTTCCATCAATGCCCTTCGCATGTCCTCTCATGACCAGTGCAGCTCCTCCTCGCGTCCCAGCCACCGCCCCTCTTCCCCGAGCAGTCCCCGCTCGCAGTCCTTGAAACTTGTCTATTTGCTAGTACCATCGCACTTTCCAGTACCCCGCCCACCAGTGCAAGTCCCCATGCCAGTGGTCGGGAAATGCACTGCGAGATCACTGACGTTGGTATGTGACCTCGCCTTACAACCTAGCCGCCTTTTCATCATCATGGATTGCATTTCTGGCCTGTGCTTCCTTATAGACATGGGTGCCAATGTCAGCGTACTGCCATCCTCTAAGCGTGACCACACTTATAAGTCATCTGGCCCTACACTCAGTGCAGCGAACTCTACCTCCATCACCACATATGGTCTATGGTCTCTCACTCTCGACCTTGGCCTGTGGAACACGTTCTAGTGAGTCTTCATCATGGGCAATGTCAATCAGCCTAACCTTGGCTCTGACTTCGTGACCCATTTCGACCTCGACGTCAGCATGTGCCACCATCGCTTGATTGACATCAAGACACGACTCTCCATCCCTGGAGTTCTGTCAGCTGTCACTCCCACTGACATCCGCACGCTGATTCCACCATGCCCATGCGCTCGCATCCCCGAAGACATTGTGAATAAAACTGCTACAGACACAGGACTGAGGGAAACGACAACACAGGGTGGTACTTCAACCAGGTAGTCAGACCCACTAATTTTGAAAGGATCTTTGGGTTGTGGTTTGCTCAAATGGTTTTCAAGCAACTTGCTGACTTTACATGCCAGCTTCCCCTTTCCGTTACAGTGGCCCTGAATAGACATGAATCTTTGAGTCTCTGCGGTGAAGAAAATGCTCAGAACATTCAAATCACTCCCTGAGACCTGTTTTGCCAGCTTCTGCAGGTTGAGATCTTCTAAAAGAGCAAGTGCCCTGCTCTTCAAGTTCACAAGTACGACCTTCTAGCGTCAGTGCACTGTGTGGCTAACAAGGCACCGGCTGATGAGAGGACATGCTAGCATCCCCTTTGGAGAGTGTACAATGTCTGCGCAAGAATTTCACCAAGAAATCCAGTAGCTCTTAAGTTTTACATGAAATGGCCTGCCATTGCTCTCATCCAGGCTGACAAGGAAGGTGGCTTCACCGTGCTTCTACAGAAACTTTTTGAAGAAAAAGCCAACAATGATGTAAGAATTTCAAGGCCGTATCTCTAAAGCCCTCCAAGGTGAAGAGCAGGGCACTTGCTCTTTTAGAAGATCTCAACCTGCAGAAGCTGGCAAAACAGGTCTCGGGGAGTGATTTGAATGTTCTGAGCATTTTCTTCACCAGAAAGACTCAAAGATTCATGTCTATTCAGGGCCACTGTAACGGAAAGGGGAAGCTGGCATGTAAAGTCAGCAAGTTCCTTGAAAACCATTTGAGCAAACTAAAACCCAAAGATCCTTTCAAAATTGGTGGGTCTGACTACCTGGTTGAAGTACTACCCTGTGTTGTCTCCCTCAGTCCTGTGTCTGTAGCGGTTTTATTCACAATGTCTCACCAACTGGCCTACAAGTTTACCTTGCTAAATCCTCGAAGATTTTCCTGACGTGACAAAGGCCCTGCAATTTAAGTCAGCCACCCAAGCACAGTGTAACCCATCACATTGTCATGCATGGTCCACCTGCTGCAGCTCGTCCACGCCGCCTAGTCAGTGAGCGTCTGGCCATTGCTAAACGGGAATTCGAGCACATGTTCCAGCTGGGAATTATTCGCCCTTCGTACAACGGTTGAGCCTCTTCCACTCCATCTGGAGCACAAGAAAGAAGCGGGTGATTGGTGTCCATGCGGCGACTACGAGGCGCTCACACGGTCCCCGATAGCTATCCCCTTCCACACATCCAAGATTCCACAGGCCGCTTGGAAGGATGCAAAATCTTTAGTAAAGTGGACCTTGTCAGTGCCTCTCACCATGTCCCTGTTGAGCCTGCTGATATTTGAAGACAGCCATTACTACATCATTCGGCCTGTTTGAGTATGTGCACATGCCCTTTGGTCTATGCAACGCAGCTCAAACATTCCAAAAATTCATTGCCGAGGTAACTCGCAGACTCCCAGCTGTGTTTGCCCACATTGACGACATCCTCATTGCGAGTCCCAATCCACAAGATCATGGGCATCACCTCCGGAAACTCTCAACGCCTTCAACAATTTGGCCTGGTTTTCAACCCCCAGAAATGCGTCTTTGGGTCTTCCGAACTCGAGTTCCTGCGTCACCACGCCTCAGCGCTGGGAATTCGTCCATTGGCCTTCCATGTACAGGCAGTGCAAGACTTCCCAGCACCCACTACTCTACGTCAACTGCGTAAGTTCTTGGGCCTAGTAAGTTTCTCCTGACGCTTCATTGCACACTGTGCTGAGCTTCTGCGCCCATTGAGTGACCTTCTTCACACGACCAAGAGCTCTGCATCCGCGATTTCTTGTTCTCCCAAAGCTCAAGCTGCTTTCAGGGCTGCTAAACAAGTCATTGCCGATTCGGTGCTTCTCATCCACCCGAAAACTGACTTGTCTACTCACATTATGGTGGATGCTTCCAATGTGGCCATCGGCGCTGTTCTCCACCAGCAAATTGACTCTGAACGGCATCCACTGGGCTTCTTCTCTCGGAAGCTCCAACCTGCCGAGACTCACTACAGGGTTTTTGGCTGCTAACTGCTCACTCTCTACTCCACCATCTAGCACATCCGGCACTTCTTGGAGCACCAGCCATTTTATGCTCTAACGGATAATAAGCCTCTGGTGTATGTCTTCCGTACAAACTCTTCCAAGTATGTCGCACGTGAACTTCGTCAACTGGCCTGTATATCGGAGTTCACTACGGATATCTGGGGAGGTATTCTGCAGGAGTCCACCTAGTGGACGGTCCATTTTGGCGGCTGCTGATTGGATGCTACTGTACGAGGGAGGAGGAGACGAGCGACCCCAGCCAATCAGCAGCGGCCAAAATGGACAGTCCACTAGGTGGATTCCAGCAGAATACCTTCCCTGGTACATCAAAGTACACCCCCCTCGGCACTTCTACCTGAACTGTGGACTGGGAACGTCTAGCTCAGGTGCAGATGGAAGACCCTGAGCTGCAAAAACAGCGTGACCATCCCCTTTCTCTCAGTCTACAACTCGTTCCCTACCCGTTTGTGCTTGGCTCACTCTGGTGCGACATGTAGCTGCACGTCGCCCCTTCATGACGTCTGCCATCTCAACATCCAAGCCACGCAGTGCCTTGTTACACAGCGCTACATCTGGCCAAGCATCAACACCGATGTTTACCAGTGGACACATTCGTGCCTCGCATGCCAGACCGCATCAGTGACCTGCCACACGAGGACTCCCACGCAGTCTTTCTTGCCACCTGGCTGTCGCTTTGACCACGTCCATCTTGATTTGGTTGGACCACTTCCTCCCTCTTACGACTGCCAGTACATTCTAACAATGATTGACTGCTTCATCTGTTGGCCCCAAGCTGTGCCCATTCCAGACATCACTGCAGGAACGGTGGCCAAAGCCTCCGTTTCAGCATGGGTTTCACACTTCGGCTGCCCCAGCATCATGACCACTGATCACGGCCGGCAATTTGCTGTACGCTCTTCACTTCCCTCAACCGCCTGCTTGGTGCTAAACACTGCCGTACCACTGCATATTATCCTTGTGCCAACGGCATGGTTGTGGGGCTCCAATGCCAGCTCAAGGCTGCCCTCACTGTGCGCCTGGGTCAGGAGCACTGGGTCGACCACCTTCCTATAGTGTTTCTCGCCCTACGCACTGTCCTTCGTCATGACCTTGGCTGTTCTCTGGCCGAACTCATCTATGGTCCACCCCTGTGGCTTCCTGGAGACGTGTTCGTTCCTTTGGACCCCTTGCCCCAGTTGCTGCAGTACCTTCAATGCCTACTGGACTGCATTCAGCAACTGCGTCCCGTCCCACCTCGATCTTCAGACTAAGCATCTTTGTGCATCTGGACATTGGGTCTTCGACCCACGTTTTTCTTAGACAAGACGCTGTAAAGGCACCTCTTACACCCTCCTACGATGGGCGGTACCATGTTCTCGACGAGACGCCAATGTCCACCACCATCCTATTAAATGGTTGCGAAGAGATGTCAGTCTCATTACGCCGCCTCAAACTGGCCTACCTCAAGAAGCCTCCCACGGAGTTCCCCGCGGATGTCGCCAGCGGATCTGCATGTAACCAAGACAGCACCATCTCCACCTCGTCAGTGAGTACGTTTCGCCGTTCCGTCTGGGCGGAGGACCCTGTAGCGTCCACTGACGCCGCTGCGCGCAGACGCTAAAGGTCGGCACTCTTGGTTGGCATGGTAAAAGATGACGAAAATAAAGTTTGGCGACGCGTGCTTGCGGCGCAATCATGGCACACGCTAGATGTTCTAAGAACCTGCTATGTTTGTCCATGGTTCCGGCACTCCACTGCAACCCCTCGGTTCCCGTCAATATTATGTAGTATAGTGAATATTTGTGTTTCCATGCATACTTTAGATGCTTGCACTTCCAAAACCTTAATCTCTTTTAAGAATCTGAAAGATTCTTGAAAACTCATTTTACACATCTTCCATAAAAAGAAAGCTGAATGATATGAATTTTCTTCAAACAGAGGATGCTTGAATAGTTAATTTTCTGCAACTTTCATATTGCCTGTGTTGGAAGGTCATAGTAACATTTGTCAAGTGTGTAGTTCATATTCTTTGTATTCTTAGTGTGGGATGCAGCCGTGAAACTTCACCACATCAGGACAGTGGAAGCACCAGGACATTAATATTTAACACTGTAGTTTGTCTTGAAATTGCATTTTCCATACCAGCAGTATTCATCCAGCATATCATCAGAAAGAAATGACTACAAGGTTAGAAAAGGTTCGTCGTGCCACGCCCTTCATATGCTCAAAGTACCGCTGTTTAGATTCCGTCACACTGATGTTGCAGCCTCGTGAACTGGAAACACTAGAAGTACGAAAAAATTGTCTTAAAGTGTTTTTTAAAATACTACATAAACATTTGAAAATCAACAAAGATGAGTATGCAACTTACAGGAAAACGAAGCAGTCGTGTTAATCACCAATATGTTTTACGCCCATACTTTGCTCACAGTGATGCATTCCGCTTTTCTTTTTTCCCTGCCGTGATTGAACTTTGGAACGCGATACCAAGCTTTGTGGCAAGTGCCAGTAATATTTGGGAATTCGAAAAATTGTTAAACATGTATTTTTGTGATTCCGCTGCAGCTTGATGCACCTGTATATATGGTCTGCCTGTAATTAAAACCCTCCCTGTAAGAACCCTTGGCAGAGGGTTGGCAGTATGAAGAAATTAACTCATAGCTGGAATAATCTGACGAAAGTAATGTCATCATTTGGAATTCATCATCACTCTGTATGTGGACATAGCTCTTCGTATGACCAGACATCAAAAGCGCAAGAACTGTTGATGGTAAATTTTTTATATCAGGCACTCTGTAAAATGTGCAAGTGATGACATTACAAGGACTTAACACAATAGCTATATGAGTGGACATGTTTAGGGCGCCTGTGACAACTGCTGTTGCTTTGTGGTGTGAGGTATGCAAATCACCATTAGAGCTGTATATTTGTGAATCAATATTTGAAAATTAAAGGGACACTAAAGGTAGAAAAAAAATGTGTTAATAAATTGATTATTAGTGTTCAAAAATAGCAGATGCTATTACATTGTTCAAAAAAGAGGTTCCATAAATGTGTAAAGTACTTATACATGAGAATGAAGTCGCACCATTACGTTGGAAATGTGGAACCACATTTGACTGACATAAATTTTCTTTACTGCGATTTGTCAAGAGCAGTCAATGATTGGTAATAAAAACCAAATGACATTCCAAGAAAATACGATTGAAAATGCAATCTGGCCAATTTAATGGATTTTCCTAGGCAAGGGCTCTCTGTCTCTTCCTTTTCACTTCACTGTGTCAGTGCTCTTCTCAAGTTTGTGGTATCCTTCCTACGTAGGGGTGTGCGAATAGTGATTTTTGAGACCAAATTGAATATGAATTGAATATGAATTGAATATTGCCAAAAGAGAATCGAATCAAATATCAAATACTTTCCGAATAGTTTTCAAATAATGAATAGCCATTATCACAGTTAACATAAAGCGATGTTCACATCCCAGTATTCTTAAAGTTAGCAAGTTTCTGCCGTTACATAGTACGTTAGGAAGTGTTTATTAAAAGCACAAATGGAGCATTTCAAATGGAGCACATTATCTTTAAACATCTAACAGTTTTTCTTGAGCTTTATGGTTTTCTCGACCCTAGGCAGCACGGATTTCGTAAAGGGCTTTCAACCACTACTCAGCTTTTAGAAACCATTCATGATTTCGCACCTATTCTGGATGAGCAAGGGCAAATTGATATTATTTTTTAGATTTCTGAAAAGCATTTGACCGGGTATCACACACCAAACTCATGATAAAATTGAAACCTATACTTAAAAATGAGTCCCTTCTTTCTTGGATTCAAGCATACCTTACTTCGAGACGGCAAACTGTAAGCATAGACGGAACACATTCACGTTCAAGACCTGTCCTATCCGGAATCCCACAGGGATCAGTGCTTGGGCCCTTATTTTTCTTACATATTCATTAATGATATTGCACAGGAATTGACAGTTAAAATAAAATTGTTTGCCGACGATTGCGTTTTATATAAAGAAATCCATAGTCCTGCTGACCAATCTCTGTTAAATACCTCGCTGTCTACAGTGCAATCATGGTGCAGCGCATGGCAAATGAAAATCAATGTGGAAAAAACTCTAGCGATGACCGTGATGCAGAAACGACACCCTTTAAACAATCAGTATTCAATCGATAAGCAAATTTTAGACCGCGTGACAAGCTATAAATATTTGGGCGTAGTTATCAGCTCGGACTTAAAGTGGAATGAGCACATGTCATACATAGAACAGAAAGCCATGCAGAAGCTTTGTCACTTTAGGCGTCGCTTAAAAAATTCACCCCGTGAGATAAAGCTACTAGTTTACAAAACTTCCGTCCGCCCGATTCTTGAGTATGGGTCCGTCGTCTGGGATGCACATAGCGATATTAACATAAAAATGGTAGAAAAAATTAAGAAAAAGGCAATAAGATTTGTATTCAATTCCTTTAGCCGGTATACATCACCAAGTGTGATGCTGGAAACAGCAGAACTAGTTACGCTACAAAAACGATGGTATAAAGAAAGGTTAAAGTACATGTATCTACTCTATCATAGAAAATTAGGCATAGACAAGGACACGTATACCGAGCCTCTCGCTCATTGATCAACTCGATCTAGCCGTGCTAACCAGCTTAAAGATTACTACTGCAAAACAGAAGCGTTTAGAAATTCATATTGTTTCCAAACCATTAGGGAACGGAATGCACTTCCTGCTGCGTTGGTTTCCTGCGACACCATTGAATCATTCTTAAAACCGCTTTAAAAAATTCTATAAATGAACGGGGTACATCGACTGCCCTCCTTTTCTTTTTTCCTATTTTTTTTCGGCGTGCCTTTCCACGTAATTTAATGCATGTGTTTTCTATGTTTTCTGGCTATGCGATTCGAAGAGCGAATCGAATGGGACACTATTTGATTTATTATTCGATGATTTTGATTATTCGCGCACCCTTATTCCTATAGCACCTTCTGTGCATTTCCCTCAGACTATATGGAAGCTAGTGAGCAGTAGAGGATTTCTGCACTGTTTTGTTTATGGAGCTAAACCTCCACAATGGTTGACACGCTGCAGGATTTCTGCACTGTTTTGGCGTATGGATGACATTTTTACCTCTCTGCTTTCTCAGACAATTGAGGGTAGAAGATGTGCTATCATCAATTTTGCTATCTTTTTTTGTTCAACTCTCCTCTTGACACATGACTAATGCAGACACATTTTCAGCAGTGTACTCTACCATTCTAACGACTACATATTTGTTTTGGTGCACCTTAACGGCTTAGGTTATTGAAATCTGCTTTTCTGTTGACTGGAAATCAAGAATATTCAGGTTATATGCACATGGTATTTGAATGCATTTCTACACAGGACACCTGCACTTGTTGCAGGAGTGTGCTTATTGTGAATGTTCTGCACTATAGCCAGTTTCGTGTCGGGAATTCAAGAGAATTCCACAAAATTATATTGTGCGTATGTCTCTCTGTGCTCCAGAATGTAGTTGGCTTACAGATTTCAGAGGCATAAAGACAGTGTGCTGCAGTTGTTCAGCAGTAAACAAGAAACATGCCAGTCACACGTAAGCACAGACAGCCAAGCAGCAGGAGTGTTAATTGGCAGGTGTGGGGATAAAGAGGCCAGGACAATGCATATACAGTGATAAGGAGGGCTCTGAAAAGGGATTGGGGGGACAAATATCCCAACCTCACTTAGGTGCGCACACCCTCGTCGCCATACTTTTGTCCCAGCCAAGAGTGCAAACTGCAAGGTGCACATTGCCACTGTGATGCGCTGTCTAAGGCCAGGTTAATCCCGATGCTACCATGTGTTCTTGCCTCTTGAGCAATCACCTGCACCTTATGGGGAGCAAGTGTACACTGTCAAAGTGACTGGCTAAGCCAAAAACAGTGATTTGGATTTTAAGTGTGAGAAAGGAAAGGAGGAATCAGCAAATATAATTTGGTGGCGCATGTAGTGTAACATATCCCCTTGGAGGTGTGTTTGCTATTGAATTATTAGGTTGCTGCTGACTACAACTAGAATTGGAGCATGCGTGGTACACTTTGTTTGTCGTAAAGGCTGCTAGTAAATTGCCTTATCTTCGATAAATCATATAAATTCTGAAAGTGACATCTATAATTATTTATTTGCCCCCTCCCCTTCTCTCAACCCCACCAGTCTCAGATGGGCAGAGCCCGTTTTACAATTGTAGACCCACTTACTGGATCTGGCAAAGGTGTGCGTTTCAAGGATGTCGCAGGACTGCAAGAAGCCAAGCAAGAGATAATGGAATTTGTTGACTATTTGAAAAAACCGGAACGCTACACTGTAAGTAAAAAAAAAATTCACTGTTATCCCTAAGACGGCTTGAAGGCGAAAGCCCACGTGCATATGCATTAAAGAGGGGCACACGATGTACACATTCCCCTTAATTAGCTTAGTCTACTTCGTTTAGTGATCCCTCTTAATTCCATTAGCTATACCTTTGCATTCACTTAGTGTACTTCGCTTAGTCATCCCTCTTAGTTCCAAACGTTGAGGGTTCAACTCCCACCCAAGGTCGTGGCTTTTAGTGCCTTATTAACTCTATCTTAATTACCTGTGCCTTAATTACCACCAATGGTGTTGGGTTCGACTCCCACCAATGATTGTGAGTTCAAGTGCCTTAACTATATCTCAATTAACTATATCTTAATTAACTGTGCCTTCATTAACATTGCCTTCATTAACATCAAAGGTCATGGTTTCGACTCCCACCAGAAAATAAAGGGTTCATTGCCTTAATTAACACCAAAGGTCGTGGGTTCGACTCTCGCCAAAGATTGAGGATTCGTATCCCTTTTGTACCTTTCTTATTGATGCGTTTTCGCTCAAGGTCGACTGACCAATGAGACATATGAGGCTTTTACCTTAAAAATCTTGCTCTGATGTTACTTGATACTTAAGGAATAGATTGGAAGGTAAACATTTTGACAGAATGGCCTGTCCGGTTGGGACAAAATTGAAAATTTAGGAGTAACTCCACCCAAAATGAACTTCTTACCAGCGCCAGCGCTGCTACAACCTGACCCACAAGCACATCTCTGGCCCCCACTTCACTTCCTTTAGGTCAGAGGTGTAAATAAAGGTCACCCCTCCATAGTGAAGCTGTCTTTCGCCATTCCTCACCTATTATGAAGGACTTGTAAAAGCTGCACCCCGCCACTGCCCACCAGCTGCCCGCCACTGCCTGAAGAAGGAACCGAGAATATATTTATGCCAGCAAGTCTACATAATATAAATACAGCTAAAGCAGCAACTGCATGTTTCTTCTCTAAGGCGTCAAAAACTTTGTTCCAAGGTGGTCAAAATTTCTGGAGTGCCCCACTACGGTGTGCCTCATAATCAGATCGTGATTTTGGCATGTAAAACCCCATAATTTAGTAGTTTTTTTTATAAAACTTTGTTTATTCACCTTTGTAAGGATTTCGGTAATGCATGATGGTGCAAGGCTACTCCTACTGAACTATCCACTAAAAATTGCAAATTAATTCTTATTGCGGAGAAAGTGGCCTTTTCAACCTTGATAGATAGAGAAAAACATGACATAAGTATGCTTTCAGAAACTCGAGGCAAATGCAATCAAAGGTGCTTTCAATGCATGCTATAGCAGACTTCTTTTAAAGGGTACTGACACAATATTTTTTAGTCTTCCTTTTTTGCTTTAAATGATGGCCCGATACTTCTAAGCACCAGAGAAAAATACTGTCAAGCTTCAGATAACTTGCTAATTTAATATGTATAGTAGCTTCTCTACAGCCAGTTTTGGTTTTTACTGTGTCATGATGTCATGACACAGTATTTGGTCATGTGGCAGCAGATCATTGCAACTTTTCAACAGTAGCTCTGGATCGCTCAGTCATCCACTGAGCAGCTACTTCAGCCCTCGCGATGAGTAACAGCATACGAGGCAGCCAACAAGCTGGAGCGAGTGTCAAAATGTTGTAATGTCCTGTTCCCACGGGACCACACACAGTGTCGTGATATGATGACATAGTAGGCTTTTGAGAAATGAAACCGAAAATGGCTGTATGAAGGTTACTATATCAAATTATTTATGACACATTGAGGCTTGTCACTATTCTTTCTAGGGTCTAGAAAGAATAGTGTCAAACCTTCATTTAATATGAAAAAATGAATAGACAAAAATATCAAGTCAGTGTCATGACAGGACATGATGTCCCAGAAAAAAAAAACATTTTTGTTATTAAGGAGTCTTAGAATAGGTGCCCCAAAAGTTTGGGGCCCCAAAGAGCTTTGAAGGTGTTAGCAATAGGGCACTCAGGAGTGAAGAGAATAGGGCTTCACGTTTACGGATAGTATCACGCGCTTGCAGCGTCACTGCAGTGTCAAAGAAAAGCTATTATAATTATTGAAATAAAATACAGCATTTTATGATAAGAGTAAGCCTGACTTTTGTGTTCTCAATTTTAATTATAATTTAGATGTTATTCTATTAGCTGCAAGCAATTTGTTGCACTTAGTTTTGAGTAACCAACTTTACGTGCCTTCACCAGCCAAGTTAAGCCATTTTAGGCCTACGAGCCATGGAATCGACAATCGAACTCGGAATCAGCGACATCTAGTGAATCAATCTTGATTACACACGTTAGTTGAGAGAAAGTGATAACCGCGCTCACTTTTCTTAGCTTGCGAACTTCACTCGTTACCACGAACTGAGCCCAGTTTGGTGCTAGGTTAGAGCCGTTACTTCGATGGTGCCGCCATGTTTGTTGATGCAAAGCTTTTGGGGCTCCTGCTAAATCCGTGAAATAGCGTGCCCAACGCAAAACCCAAACACAGTTTGCATCTCGCGCATGCGCAATGGCTTCAACACTATTTAATTGGGGCCCCACAACGTTTGGGGCCCCAATTCTCTGTTTCTCTGTTCTCTCTAAACACATGAAAATTTCAGAAAGAAATTCAATCTGTGCTGATTACAAATATACAATTAGCTTTTTTCTAGGTTAATAAAAAAATGTTACAATTCTTATTGTGTCATCAACTTGGGATGCGACTTGCAAAAAACGTACTGCACCCAAAGGGCTAAAATTAAGCAGGTATGTTCGTGAATGTTCAGTGAGTGCAAGTTCGCATTTTATTGTTTGTATATGTATTTTAGCCAGAGTTATAACATTATAAAGTGGCAACTTTGCAATGTTAGAATTGAATTAGTAGCAGGGACACACTTGCTGCTCCCAAAATTTGAGACTTGCAAAAATTATTATTTAGGAGAAGTACTAAAAAAAACTAAAAAGTCTGCAAAAATATACATTTCACACTACAAACTCAGGTAGCTTTCTTCTGAAGCAGCATTGAAGGCTCATTTTTGGCAGGAAAGCAAGCTGGAAAGATGTTCTTTCAAATGAAACTGAGATGGCCTGGCTATGGTAAGTGGGTTTAAAGTGGCTAACAGCATAAAATGGGTTATTTTCAGAGTTTCTATGGGAAAAACTGAGCATTTCATAGAATAAATACAGTGTTTTATTCCTCAGTGACACATTGTATTGAGGTAGTTTTTTGCCAGCAGATGCACCATGATATGTAGGTTAGAAAAATAACAGAAATGGAAAAAAAAAACCTACTTTTTATTAAATATTTTTGTCTCTGGAGACACGTCTTCCCTTAAAGGACTCGCCCCCCCTTCCCCCCCCCCCCAGGAAATGTAAGAAGCATCCTCAAATGCAAAGAAAGAATTTTTTTTTTAAAGGTTAATGTTAACTTACAGGGTGAGCCGAAGTGAAATTGTGGGAAATTTGGACTCGAAAGCATGCAAGTACTCAGTGCAAGAAGTGAAGTGCTGTGCGACAAAACAACAGAGCTTTGGCTTGAAGAGGAAGACATTGCTCGCTCTATTCCATTTATATTTCAAACTGATCCTTTTCTGCCTGTTGCCATTGGCTCACATTGCTCAATTTTACCTGCATTTATTAGCAACCAGGCTCAGCTATTCTAGGTGGTAGATTGCAAGAATGGAATAAAATGGAAGCTTAGGGTTATGCCAACCGATTCCAAATCCAGTTAAAAGTACAGTAGGGTAACAAAAGAGTCCATTAAGCTGCACACTGGCTTCTCAGTTGCTGCTTTATTGATAGCTTTGTTGGCTGCCAATCATCAAATGCATAAAGTTTCTCAATAAGTGACATGTGTGCCAAACAACTCCTATGATTGTCTTTGTAGAAAGGGTGGCATAGCTAATGACTTCTTGTCACACAGGGAGCATGCATGCATGCTGGTGGTGTATAAGCCATAGTATAGTGGTTCAGAGAGGCTGCAGTATGTCATCAAAAAGGTTGTTTTCGAAGAGGGACAGGCAGTGCAAAATTGGGGACTAGCAGCCTTTGAGAATACATTGGAGTGTGGCCGTAACACCTTATTTTCTAGGCACTAACTCAACTTGAAGACTTGGTGCTGATCATTAGCTCATCCTTAAAGCCATGGCTTTATGGTGTTATTGGCAGCTCCTGCAGAAGACAATGTTGCCCCACCTGAAACCCACAGTACTTAAAGGCCAACAGAAACAAAATCTTAAGACCACGTAAAAAGCCTAGTTCAAGATAGCGTAGATATGAAAGAGCCTCCATTCAAAATTTTACGGTTGAAATACGAGCGCAAGAGTCACAAAAAGCTAGTAAAAATAGCCATTGATACCAAAACTGAAAAAAAAAAAACATCATTACCACTCGCCGGTAGTGATGCACGACCTTTGAAATAACGCTGCTGCACGCACTGTGCTGAAAAATCTTGGAGGCGGTGTGCTGGGACTTGCATCATAGTGACAATCACCAGGTGCACGTGCCTTCTGACAAGAAAACTATGTGTACCAGTCCTGCGGCTTTGCCAGGATTGCTTTAATGGTATATACTACTCATATATAACAAATTTTGCCAAAAACCATGATGCACAGTGCCAAGCACAGCAAGCCTTGGAGTTCCATAGTGTTCAACTCACATTGTACTAGATAGCTCATTTGAGATCTGGACCAACCACTTGCAACTAGTTTGTGCATTTGGGTAGCAGGAATCATATCTTTGTACTTCGTAACTTTCACATATAAGATGAACAGCATGTTGCATTATCATGAAAATGGGTCTGCCTACAGTTTATATAAAGACATTACTTTTGCATTATTTGTCTAGCAGCTGCCGAAAGATACAAAAAGCCAAGTAAAGATGCCATCTAAAGCTAGCCCTTTGTAATGCTTTTGAATGCAGGATGTTTTTAAAGCACGATTTCATATTGAGTTTCCCACCGTAGGCCACACTTAACTAGCAATAGACAATCAGGCACGGCACTCATCAAGGTAATGTGTGCTTCATTCAAACTCTATTGAAGTACAAATTTACAAGACAAAGGAAGTATGTGTACCTTAGCAAACAAAAGTTTAGAGACCATGGCACTGTAAAGCAATTTAAATTTTTTTCTGGCAGGGCTATGCAGCCTTGAATTAGGATAGGCACTTTATTAGTTTAGCACACCATGTGCATGCATTGCACATGTGATTTCAGACATCGTGACTAGGCTATGACAGAAACAAATTCTTTCATGCCACTTGGAGCCTCTATGCTTTCATTCACAATTTTACACTCAGAACATGTGCGTCGTCTTGTGATATGTGATTAAACACTAGTCAGCCCAAAACAAGAGCATTACTCAGTGCATATCTGTACCTTGAAATATTTTATTATAGTTGGGAAATTTACAAGCGCAAGTTGTAATTGGCTAGCGCAGGACAGAGGTAATTTGAGATCGCAAGGAGGGGCCTTCGTCCTGCAGTGAACATACAAATAGGATGATGGTGATGATGATAGTTTGTCTCCTGTTGCAATGAATTGCTACAATATGTCATTATTTATTGCAGGTTATTGCTTTCATCCCTGCCTTAGCCTTCTGCTCTATTAAATTGATGGGAAAACGTGTGCCATGCTGTACCAGCTCATAAACTCATGAATTTGTCCGTTAGGGCGGAAAAAATTGTTTAAATCTAGACATGTGTATGCTTTGCATTCCTGGAGCTCGTTTATTTAAATATGGCGTGCTGCATACCACATCTAAACACTTACTATAGTAAAGTAGGCTAATTTTAAATACAGTAAAACCTAGTTAATTCAGGTTAAATTAATTTGAAAAAATTCAGAAAGAATGTCCAAATTAACCAAATCTCAAATTATCAAGTGTATCAAGAAAACGAACAAATGCTTACTATCTCTAAATGCTTTTGTGTAGTGAATGAATAGGCAAATCCTGTTTCTATTTTGCACAAAAGCAGTGCAGAAGCTGCAATTCTTGTCATCTCATGACTGATTAGCGTTCGCAGCGGCAAAGGCCTCACGACTTGAGCACAGCCGCAGCTCCGTCTTCATCTGAGACACACCTTTCACTACTGCTTGCACATCCCAATTATTTTTTAACCAGTGAGCTGGTCGCCAACAGATTGTCCATCCATCATGATGTATCCGGTTCTCTTCATCTTTGACAGCTTTGCACTGAGTCAAAACAAAAACTACTGTTTGCCGCAACCAGTGCAGATGAAACCATGGCCGTTATCAACATGATCATAGACGGCAACCTTGCATTTCTGAAGGCACGCGGCCGACGCATGCACTGAGTCAAAAGGAAACTATTGTTTGCTGCAACCGCTGCAGACAAAACTGCGGTCGCTATCGTTGTTATCATAGGTGCTGACTATGCATTTATGAAGGCACGCAGCCGATGCGGTATTATGTGTGGCGGCAAATGAAAAAATAAATGCTTTAAAAGCGCAAGTAAGGACAAAGCATTTCAGCATTGCTGTCATTCACGCATGATTTTCGCTGATGACTTATGTTGATGTGCGCTCCACTGCCTCTTTTCGGTTAGACGCTAGAGCCATTTTTGCTTTTTTGCGATGCTCCACACTCGCTGAGCTCAAGAGTTGTCTGACTTAACCGATGTGTCGCCAAATACGTCCAAATTAATGAGAGTTTAATTGCATTAAATAATGCATACCCCTGACGGGACTGGAAGACGAGCTTGAATTATCCTATTTTCCAAATTAACGAGGGTCAAATTAACGAGGTTTTACTGTATCGGTTTATTTGAAGTTAATTATGGTACCTCCTCCATACCCAAATCTATTACATGAGGCTATGGTAAATGCGTTGGCAATAACTTCATATATAGTACAAAGAGAATAGTGAAACCCAGCAGGCATCAATGGAGGTAATCCTTTGCTTTCTATAACCTAACATGGCCACTTAAGGACCCTGCGAAGGCCATCCCAGCTTGTTATGCCAACTCCTTTTTGCTTCACTTTTCACATGGTGGTCAGTGGAAAGTGATGAATGGGCAACTTCATCTTGGTATAGTAATCTCGTGTATGAAGTCTTGTATATGAAGTCTTGTATATGAAGTAAAATAGCCAAGTAAGAGGAGCTGCAAGAAGTTGACACTGCATGAATTTGGTGAACGCTGGTAACCATCAAGAATGCAGTGAATGGGCATCAAGGAACAGTGGGAAACGCCTATGATGTTGGAGATGCTAGGAGTTCGTTGGCTCCAAACCAAAATGAGTTGTTCTAGCGGGGAATATAAAAGCATGTTGGAGGTCCATTGCTAGTGCAGGAACTTCATGTAAATGCTAGCTACAAGCTTCAAGCTCCTCGCATCTAGGGTACCATTTAGAAATAATCTACTGAGGAAAATACAAAATCAATACACCAAATGTCATAACAGAGCTTTAAACGTCGCTTTCTGGTGGGTTCCTAGTCATGTAGGAGCCCCCGGTAACGAAAGAACAGATTTTATGGCAGCCGGCACCAAAGATCTGGAGCTATATTATGCTGGCCTAACTTTGCAAGATTATAAAGGCACATTAAAAACAGCAGTTGTAACACACTGGCAGAAACTGTGGGATCAGCGAGAACATAACAAGCTTCATTGCATTAAACCTGTTTTATGAGAATGGTGCAGTTGTCACGACAGAGAAAGATTTTAGGAAGTAACTCTATGTCGCTTAAGAATTGGTCACACAAGGCTGACCCATAGTTACCTAATAAATAATAAGCCACAACCAACATGCCCACACTGCGGTGAATTTTTAAACATGCTACGCACATTAATAACATGTCCTGTCTTAGAAAAATGGAGACAAAAATATTTCATTTTTTCCAAAAGGAATTCCTTTCTATCCCATGCTATTATTGAACGATGAACCGCTTGTGCCATATGAAGGTACTATTAATTATTTAAAAGGCCACATGAGCCCTACAGAAACTGTAGCACATATCATGCTACTATATTTTTACTTGGCCATTTACACAATTTTACCACATTTGAACAAATAAGCTCCTTTGAAAAACATGTGCTTCGTGCATTATAGCCTGCACGGTTGCTGCGTCATTTATAATCCCAAATCATCATCAGCTAGAATCTGCTGACATCTTTTTTTCAAACATGAAAATTTTCTCATGTCTTCAGTAGTAAGATTGTCTGCTAATTTCAGTACTGCTTATAAACGTACACGAGCTCTGTTAGCCTTCTCCACTTTTATCAAAATACCAGCAGTTATGTTTGTTTTAGAATATGTTATAAGTACTTCATTTGTGTTGGACACATTTGCTTTTATTGACTTATTGCTTGTGACAAAATTTTTTTACTGCCCTGTGATTCAGTTGGAATAAATGGGTATTCTGTCATGTTTTCTCATGGGGTATTAAGTTGTAATTTTTTGTCTTTACAGTCTTTAGGCGCCAAGATACCTAAGGGCATATTACTCTTAGGACCACCTGGCTGTGGAAAGACAATGTTAGCCAAAGCAGTTGCTACAGAGGCCAGTGTACCATTTTTGGCTATGGCTGGATCCGAATTCATTGAAATGATTGGAGGCAAGCATTCCCGTCTCTCTATCTATCTTGTTTCTTCATTTTTTAATGTGAAGATTTGCTTGCCACTGCCATCCATTTTGTTAAAACCAGACACGAGTGTCACACTTTCTAAGACATGAAATAAGTATATAGGCATTTTTGCCATGTTTTCAACGTTACTTCCTTTTGTCGCGCAATTGTTAAATTATCTTGTGTCTAACCCATGAAGTGTCGCTGCAAGATAAAGAACAACAATGGCCTCTGCAGCTGTATTAGATTGGTACTCTGGGCTCAAGAATAAAAATTCTTTAATGTGCTGTTCTTTGCATGTTTACAATAGTGGTCCCATTGGGAACAATGGTGCAATGTGTATACTATGTATTGGCCTTGCTTGTGCATTGATGAGGATCATGATGGTTCTCGTAAGGGATAGGCATTACAGCTATTATTGCAGGAAGGCATGTTGCTAATCTTACTAATGTGAGCATACTTTTCTTGTGGCCCTTGGTTTTCCTCTCTGCCTTTTCAAAATTTACGGTTCTGTCTTCCTGATATTTAAGGTTGGATTTAGTCTAGCCCCATTCCTCTTTATTTTGATCCTTATGCTCATAGCAGCTTATTTTTACAATTTTAGCTCATCCAGGAGCAGCTATTTTCTGACTTCAGCGTTCTGCCTCACTGACTGCTTACTCACAGTCACACAAAGGTGTTGTTCAAACAGGGGCATGTGCTACATGTAAAAAATATTTTCAGTAGTCACCTATGCAAACCAGCAAGATTTAACGCACATTTAGTCCTGCAGTGTATCGACCCTTCTGTCAAGGGGAAGTGAACCTTCTCTCTGGGCTGCAGTCTGGGAGTATAAGTGCATGTACTGCTGCTTCCACAGTGCTTTTGAGAGGGGGCTCACACAGGTTTCCAGCAGTCTACAGGACATTATGACAACACTTAGGGAGCTCTTTTGGAATGGTTTAGGTGCTGAACTTTTCAACAGAATTTTTGGTGCTAACATCAAGTGGTAGTACCTAATTCATTTCATGCACAAATCTGAATAGCTTTTCTATCAACATTGTGACTATCTTTTTCTTGAACAATGACTGAAATGTTTTGTTGGTTCTGAATTGGAATGATACAGAGGATTCGGGCAAAATTGCTCGGCTTTGGTTGCTCAAGAGAAAAAGACAGAGAAAACTTTATTGAGAGAAAAGATTTGCTCGAGTGGATAACTCTTCAGAAGTGGTACGTGCAAATCAACTTCAAAAGGCCGCATTCTTTTTCACCTTCTTTTCTCTCTCTCCTGTATGAACTTGCACTTCACCAGCGGTATCTGCAGGCAAGGAATTGAGCTCACAAACGCCTACACCTCTTTCTTTTTCATCTTTCACAACATCGTCAGTGCTTGACAGCAACAAATTCACATTGTCATTGTACTCCATATAAATGTCTTTGAGTACGATTCCTCTGGCTTTTCCACAGTTAAACTTCTGCCAGAGCACCTCTTAAAGGGCCCCTTGCCAGGTTCCATAGCAAATTTTGATTATAAGCTAGAAGTTGTTACGTGTCCTCTAGGGAGTGTTCTGCCGTAAAAATTTTTCAAATCGGCTAATTAATATCCGAGATAAAAATATTTCAGTGTCGCGAACCCATGATTTCAGGAAGCGAGCTTCACCGCAAACATACACTCTCTCCTCATCCAGCCTCCGCAAGCAAAATTCCTTCCCTGCGTTCTGCCATACCGGACCTCGAGGATCATGTGACGCATACATCACGCGCCCCCCCCCCTCCTCCTCCTCCTCCTCCTCCTCCTCCTTCCCCTCCTCCTCCTCCTCCTTTTCCATCGCACTTTTTTTTGCAGTGCGACGCACTTCCACTGATGGCGTCGCGTGCGAACTGTTGCGATTCTCTCGTTTCACGCAGCACACGATTTTTCGCACTGCACACGAGGACACCTGACTAGCAATATAAGTCTGTGCTACACGTATACTTAGGCAGACACAAGCAGATCACAGAGCATGATCCCACGCTGGAGCATGGCAGAAAATGACATAGTTTCAGTGTCTGCGCAGGAGGCTGCATGACATGGGAACAAGCAGATCAAACGAAAGTACATCTCTCTTGCTGCAGTGTGAAGTAAAACGAAAACATGCAGATATTTGGTTTGTGTGTTTTATTATTTCTCTAAGCTTTAATTCGTCTATTCCAGCAACATATTCCACAAGTAACAGATGTTGGCTTGAATAATTCTCGAAGTCGCGTGTCACCACGAGCAACATCATAGCGCGAACATGTATACATAGCTGCACTAGCACGTGTACGTCATCTACCGGCTTTGAGTGCAGCAGCCGTGAGGAGAAAGGAAAATGGTGTTCAGTTTGAAATTTCAGATCTTTCCGGGGCACGTAGAAATGTAATACTTTGCAGACATTATCGTTATCACGCATTGTATGCTCTGTGCTTGTCAGCTCAAAATGGCCAGACCTGGCGAGGGGCCCTTTAAACAAAGGAACTGTTTCTTCTAGGAGAAACAGTCATTCACAAAACAAACATTAATTTTCTACAAAGCTGCACATGCTTTCCCGGTACTTTTAGAAAACACCGATTACGTCGTTGTTGTCTTTTGGGAACTGTAAGTTCGTTCAAAAATTTAACAAATTGCTTGAGCACGTTTGAGCTTTCTGCATGTCAAGCACATCACTAAAACCTAAATACTTTTCCCAACTGTTAATTCAGATGTTCCAAAGGACTTATTTCCACGAACAGTTGAAGTTCCTCATGTGATGCATAAATTTCTTATGGGCATTTTTATTCTCATTACACTGTACTGATGTGTTTTATGGGGAATAACTAGAAGATAGTGTTAGTTTCCAAATAGCAACATTGGTCTGAAATGGGTTGTAGTGCTTAGCATGGTAGCTATGAATGTTGGGCAATGAAGTTTAGTATTGTGATTACCAAACAGTGACTTGATTTTGATACCTACCGAAATTTGAAATGAAAAGTATGATGATATGCAGAGCATGCTTCTGACCAGGACATAATCCTCCTAGGTGCCAAGCCAGCAACACCAATAATCATTGAAAACAAAGGAAAACCTGTGTAGAATATCAGTTCTTGAAGTAAAGGGGGGAGAGAGAGAGAGTGAACTTCAATGAGAACTAGCAGTTTAGTCGGCTGGGCCTAGGCCTCACACGATGGGACGTCATGGTCTTGCCTCTTCACCGCTTCCTAGGCCTGCTGGGTAGCCCAGAGTTGATTGTCGAGGTCGGAACTGCGCAGGGCGCAGTGCCACCTCGACGAGAGGGTCACGGGATTAAAGTCTGGGTGTTGATGTTTGCACTCCCATAGCATGTGGGGGAGTGTTGCTGATTTGAGTTTTTACAGATCTTGCACGTGTGGCTTGGGTAGATGTCTGGGTATATGACGCGATAGCGTGTGAGGGAGGGGTATGTATTGGTCTGTAACATGCGAAGGGTGGTTGCCTGTGCTCTGTTTAACTTGTGGTGAGGGATGGGGAAAGTTCTTCTTTCGAGGTAAAATGACTTCACAAGGTCGTTGTATCTTGTAAGACGGTCGCGTCCTGCGGGTGCACCTGCACCGTCTCCGGCACAGTTGACTAGTCCTCATGCTACGGAGTGTGTAACCTCGTTGAGGTTGGTGAGGTGCGGGTGGACATCGCCGGCATGTGCTGGGATCCAGACGAGGGTGATTTGATTTTCAGACGAATGCGGGGCTTGTTGTAAGGTACGGAGTGATTGTTGAGAAATATGACCCTTGATGTAGTTGTTGATTGCGGTGCGAGAATCACTCAGTATGGTGTGACAAACTGGGTCAAGAGTGGCCAGGGCGATGGCCACTTCCTCGACCGTCTCGGCATTTTGGGTAACGATGCTGGCAGCATGTCAGAGCAAGCTGCCTGCGGTGGTAGCCGCCACAAAGCGACGTCCATCTTGGTATTCAGCTGCGTCAACGAAGGTGACGACCACAGTGTTGGCATAAGCTTTGATGAGGGAGGTAGCTCGTGCCTTCCTGCGTTCTTTGTTGTGGTCTGGGTGCATGTTTTTGGGAATAGGGTCGGCGTGTATCCATTGCCGAATGTCGCGTGGTATTGGATGTTTGTCTCCCTGTTGGCGGTGGCAGGTGATATCAAGCTTGGTTAGAATGCTGCAGCACATTTCCATGAGGGTAAGCTGCTCCAGTTGGAATCGACATTGCGCTTCGATTAACTCATCTAGCGTGTTGTGGATACCTAATTGTAGTAGAAGTTCCGTGCTGGTGTGGTTGGGTAGTCCTAAGGCATGCTTATAGGCTCCTCTGATGATGATGTCCATTTTAGTCTGTTCAGCTTTGTACCAGTTGAAATATGCTCAAGTAAAACTCTTGCTTGGGCTAGTTGGTTCATACTTGAAGTAGTAAAGGCAAGGCGCAGAAGACCAGGACTCGGGAAGAAGTACACAAACGACAGGACTGGCGCCGAGTTGAGATAGGGTGCAATGTAAGTAAGGTGACAGATGATAAAAGATTGGACAAGGTGGATTAAGCTTTCTTCCTTCATACCCCCTTGTCGGTTGGTCACTCATTTCAGCAGTGTGGATGTATTAACGGTCTGTCGAAGGATCTCGGAGATAGCCATAGAGTTGGCTGCATTGGCTTTTATGGTCATACCAAGAACGCGGATGCAAGGTAACATGGGTATGGGTCTGCCATCCCTCAGGTGGAGTTTGATTTCCTCGTATTGGCGTTTATTCGTGGAGCCACGTGGGGGGTGTCTATAGAGTGTGGCGCAGTATAGGAGAAGCTACGACTTTTCATGAGAACAGCGGAATCCCGTGCCTTGATCATTTTCTATGACGTCAATGGTGTCTTGTAGGGCAGTTTCGATTTGGCCGTCACTCTCTCGATCTGTTTCTTGTTATGCCTTGTTTTTGTCATATGTATTATGTATATATTCCCCTCTCCACTTTTCCAAGTTTTTATTGTTTATGTGACGAAGTGTCTGCATTAGATAATTTCATTTCTTGGACCCATAACTAGCCTACGGCTACGGGTCCAAACAGTACTGGACACACTTTTATTGTATTTTCATTGAAAAATAAAGAATTTGAATTTGAATTTGATCTCACTCTCGATCGAATGTCTCCGATCGAGAGGAAGGCCTTCCGATTGAATAGAAAGTCACTTACGTAGTTGTGTGTTCTCCAAGGTTGAGCAAGGTGATGCGTTCGAAGATGGTGGAATGCCTGATGTTATTGAAGGCGCGCTCAAGGTCGAGGCCCATGATCGCCTTCGTGTGAAGGGATTTGCCATCTAGGATTTGATGCTGAAGTTGGAGCATAGCGTCTTGGGTGGAAAAATGCTCTCTAAAGCCAATTATAGAGTGGGGGTGAACAGATGTGTTTTCGAGGTGAGTATTTACACGGGTTAGGAGTGCGTGCTCTATGACCTTGCCTACACATGAAGTTAGTGAGATGGGCCGGAGATTGGCGAGGCTAGACGGCTTACCGGGTTTGGGGATGAGAATTACTTTGGCCGTTTTCCATGTCGGAGGAATGGATCCTTGGTACCAGCAGTTGTTGATGTATTCGGCAAGTTGTTTCACCGAGGGGTCATCTAAATTTCTTAGTGTTTTATTCGTAACACCATTTTTTTTTAATTGTAGAATGCAGCATGTAGTATGATAGAGTCACATTTTTTGTCCTCACTGACTATTCTCTTTTCTGCTGGTTTTTTTCTACCTGCAGCAATGGTTTCAAACATTCAACCCACAATGTCTTTATATGGGGCCTGCGTGGGCTATTTCAGTTTTAAGGGGGGAGGCAGCTTTCGTACTGCGAAAAATGGCCAAAACATCGATTATTGAAAAATCATAGTTTCAGTTTCTATAACTCTTCATCTCTGCAATTCTGAAACCTTTTTACTGAAAACCACAAGTGCTCTAAAAATTTGTTGAATTAGCCAAGACTTTTGAAAATTTCTTTGAAATAGTGAAAGAAATTGGGTTAGTGAAGCCACGGTATCTCCGCCATTGCTCAACTGACTGCCGCCATCTTGGTCTTGACAGAAAGCTTGTTTCGCCATCTTCAAATTTGCCCCTTCAGCTGTCTCCCTACAGAAATAAGCACACAAAAAGCAAATGTTTTTAAGGTTGTTTCAAGGTCTCCAGTTGGCCACACCTGTCACATGACTCCAGTGCACTTCGCCATCGGTCTGATGCTCACTCTACAGGCACATCAGTTGCTCCTTCAGTTCAGGATTTCTCCAGGACAGTCGAAATCAGTGCGACTAGTTTCATGTTTGTACTTGCGCTTTGATCACAGGTGAGCGACCTTTCAAAGTCAAAGTTTCAAATGTCCAAAAAGGAAGCTCATCACAAGATTCTGACATTGTTTTTACTGATGTTCAGCATGTTGCAGACATTGCAGAAGTGCGGCCAACCCCTCCATGTCTAGATGCCTTAGAGCCTGCAATCAAGACCACCATACGCTATCTCCTCTGTCCCACAGCCAAGCTCATCACACACCTGCGTCTTGAACCTTCCAGCATTCCGAGGGTTCCAAAGCAACTTTTTCATTGATAATACAGCAGTCAGACATGGTCAACAAGGGACGACGTTCCTGAATAAAAAATACTTAAGCATACCTTTTAAACTGTGCAAGAAGACCACTCACTGCAAGCCGAGCGAACTCTACTAAGACAAAGTGGCGTGCGGTGACCCAACTTTCAGTGCAAAAACTACAAGAGCACCAGCACTTTCAGTGGTGACGCTCACGCCAAATTTTTTGTATTCATTCTTTTCATTCGATTTCAATAGTGCAGTTTAACATAGCAGAGCCATATTGCCATTTCCATAGCAGCTTTCAAGTGTTAAGCAATCCGAGTTACACCTGCTGGTGCATCCTCAGTGCGGATTGGAGTATGAACACACTAGTGGCACGGTGCCTTGCCTATGGCAAGGGCTGGCATCTGGTTAATGAATGCTTCCTTGCAAAATGGCAACATTTACCTACTTCAGGAAGAATGGGTCCAAGCGCTGTTTGTGCCAGTGTGACACATGCTACAAAACCAAGAGGCCAATGAAGGACTGTGGCCAGCTCACTTAACGGGCCTGTTTGCCTAGGCACCATCACCATACAACACATTTTTCTCGCTTTATAATGCCTGCTAGAATAAAGTAGGGTCTGAACTGCTCAAACCTTTCTAGCACGAATGAGAGCAGAGAGTGCTGTGTTCACTGGCGCACTGTCAAATGGCTCACCCGTACCTGCACTTCAAAAGGTGCCACACAAGTGCCCGAGCTGGGAGCCACACAAGTGCCTGAACAGTGATGTGGCTACGCAACCAAATGCAACCCATCTGTTTTGGAAGTGCCAGCCTTAGACTCAGTACTGGGACTGCCACCTGAGGGTGGTGCGTGTGTTGTGCTATGAAAAATGGATTAGTCCGCCAACTGGATTGGCAGATTCCGACAGGGCCATTTTGGACTTGCTCTTAGTAAAGGACACGCAGCTCCTAGGAAGGCTACGAATACGCCTCACCTCCCTATCTCGCCCTCCTTTTCCTAATGCACATCGTAGGCCTTCAAGCCAACCATTATTAAAAGCATTTCTATCATCATAGAGGGTCTACTTATCCTTTCTTTCATCCCCACCGCTTTTACAGTCCAGTGTGTGTACGAGACTGAGTGAGTGAGTGAGAATAAGTGAGTGAATAAATGAGGCTAGGTATGTTAATGTACCAGAAAACTTACTTTGATGCCAAGAAAAGCAAAGGGAAATAAAAGTATGTTTAATTAAACACAAATAGTTATTTTTAATTTTATGATCATATTTATGATAAAGTAAATAACGCTTTAGGAGAGTTTGCTGTTGGGCTAGTTGTACATGATTTCAAAATTGAAAATGGCGCCAGGAAACGGGACAAGTGAATGAGACACCCGCGCAGAAGCAGACAGAGTACATGCTCTACACCATTCTCTGAATGAATTCATTACAGCTCGTCCACTTAACTCTACTAGATGCTGACACTCTTCTGATGACTACCTGTTGTGCAGGTCTTGGAGCAGCACGTGTCCGGGACCTTTTCAAGGAAGCAAGAAAGCGAGCACCTTGTATTATCTACATAGATGAAATTGACGCTATTGGCCGAAAACGAAGCAATGTGTGAGTGGGCATGTGTTTACGGAGGGGTGAAACAGTTGTGCCTTTTTGTGCAGTTACTGTTGCTGTTTCTTAGCTTAAAAGTAGCATGGTGTAGATTTTTAGGTAGTAGGTGCAATGTTATGTAAAACAGTGTAAAGGCGGCAACAGGGTTTTACTCTTGATTATGAAGCAGCAAGCTTTCCCTCTTTCACTGTGTGTGCAAGATGAGCACAACTATATAGGGAACGTGCAATATCTCAGTGAAATTGGCCATTTATAATCTTTTTCTTTCTTTCTTTCATCAGAATACTGTCCGGAAGTGCAACATTCGGTAGTTTTGCAACACACAAGTCCCCACACCATGCCAGGGTTATACAGTGAACTCTCACTTGAGTGAACTTCAAGGGACCGAAGAAAATAGTTCACTTAATTGAATGTTCACTAAATTGAATATTCACTAGGCCAACATAAGACATGGCATACAGAGTAAAAGTTTGAAGTGCAATTCATGGAGCAAAAGACGTGGCATCCATAGTGTTAGAAATGTGTGAAATGGAATTTGTACATATCAGTGAAAAACAGACCACGTGGGTCGTTTGTGTGCACACGCGGATCCGACGAGACTGGAAAGAAAGAGACGACGACCATGCCACGACTAGCCGGTCGGAAAAAAACACACACCACATGGTTTGTGGTGTGAGAGATCGCCCCTTTGCTCTGGCGGCGTTTTAAGCACCAGCGTTGTTACTTTGTTCATGGCCTCCATGATTACATGCTTGCTCGTTTTGTGCGAGTGATCTCGGAGGCCATGCCTCGTTGCCATTCGTTTTCCGCGGCGCCGCTTTGCCCGAGGGGTGCTGTAGCGCCAGCGACGTTACATTGCCGCTGGAGCGGCGGTTTGATGAGGGCGGGCATCGGTTGCGCCTGCAGTGCAGTGCAAGCCTTGGTCCTCTGAGTGAGTTCGTTAAACTGAAATATTGACTGTTCCGAAATTCGTTTAAGTGAAAAATTTTTGCATAGAATCTATAAGAAAACTGCCGGGGATTTTTAGAAAGTTTGTTATTCTGAAATATTTGATAAACCGACGTTCGTACAACTGAGAGTTTACTGTACAGTAAACTCTCAGTTATACGAACGTCGGTTTAACGAATATTTCAGAGTAACAAACTTTTAGAAAATCTGTGGCAGTTTTCCTATGCATTTAATGCAAAAATCTTTCAGTTAAATGAATTTCTGAATAACGAATATTTCAGCTGAGTAAACTTGATCAGTGGACCAAGGCTCATCTTTTAAATCAATTCAACGAAGTTTTGCGCTCTGCAGAGCTGGAGTAGCCGATGCCCACTGCCCCCAAATCGCCCCTCTAGCGGCAGTGTGTGACAGAGAGCTGGTTACCTGTGCTGAACTATCAGATCTTGAAATTGTTTTCAGTGTTCGTCCTGAAGAAGAAGAGTACGACGAGGAAGGTGCAATGCTAGAGGCAGATTCAAATCCTGTAATTCTAGCCGAGGCTGTAGGATGCCTTGGGAAGTTACGAGATTTTGTGTCTCAGCAACCAAGCTGTGCCAGAAGAAATGCACAAAAACATAGACTCTCGGGACAGCTTTGTTATTTCTCACGCTTTAAGAGCACCAGTGCAAATGAAAAGTATATATTTTTTCTTTTTCAAAGTGAGATAGGCAGCAACGTCACTGTTACACACTTCATATATATTGATGTGCACACCTCCATAAATTACATTTCACGCTTTTGACTTGATGTATGCTGTGCCCTATGCTTTCCCATATTCTAAACAGCAATCTGTTACACACTTCATATATATTGATGTACATAACTCCGTAAGTTGCATTTCACACTTTTGACTCGACGTCTGCTGTGCCCTACGCTTTTCCATATTCTAGTGCATATTCAGTTTAGTGAACTTTCAGTTAAGTGAACTATTTCCTTGAGTTCCTTGAAGTTCACTCAAATAAGAGTTCACTGTATGCCATGTCCTGTCATATGCACATTGTCGTGGATGTACCAATACTTGGTGTACATGCACTCGCTAGTCAATGTAGCATTGGCCATAATTTTATTTCTAGATATTCTGGACATTTTATATAACTTAAGCCAACCTTTTAAAAAAGGGGGTGCATCTTAGGCAGTTGCAACCAACAACATACTGTTTTGTAGTTGTCCTGCGTGTCCTTTATAGTTGTCCTAAGAAGCCAACTAGTGTGTTTCGATCTGCTTTCAGTGCCACCCCATCTCTTCGTTTTACAAAAAACTGCAGCCTTCATTCTTTAGAAACATGATTGAGAGTGCTGCAGATTACATGCGAAAGCATGCCGTGATTTCTTTTCCTTCTTTAGAGCCCAGAAAGAAGAACCATGTCAAAGATTACATTATGGAAACAACTTCATTGGTTGTTTCTGAGCACACTCTAGAACTGTTACTTTCATTATTATGCCTTAAATGTATACTAGTATTAAAAGACTTGCATGATTGAACTTAACAAATTACGAGGGGTGCCTGAAAAGTTTGCAGCCGACCCATGAAATCTTTTTTGCGTGGTCTTGTTTTGCAATGCAATATGTTATTCAGTTATTTGAATGATCTCATGAGCAATCTGGATTTATTTTGATTTTTTTTGGGGGGGGGGTACAGCGGTTGAAAGCAAGGTTACGAAGCTGAAATATGGAAACAGAAATTCACAAAGTGAGCAGTCATTCAATACCTTTTGAAAAAACGACTGACACCACAAGAAATTCACAAGGTCATGCTGGAGACATTAGGGGACAATGCTACTTCTTATGCTATGGTGAAAAAGTAAGTTGCCGATTTCAAGCGAGGCCGGACATCAATTGAAGATGCTGCACGCAGTAGTTGTCTCTCAACAACATGCACAGATAAAAAGTGCAAGAGAGAGACATTGTAATGGCTGATTGACATGTCAAACAGCGGCACATTGCAGAATGTGTAGGCGTATCAGTGGAGAGGCTTGGCCATATCTTAACGCAGCTCCTGAAAATGCACGAAGTATCGACTCGATGGGAGCCCAGACTTTAACATTAGAGAACAAACGTCTAGAGAACTTCACTCTGCAGAAAATCTCCAACTGTTTAAAGCTGATATTAATCTTTTTCTGCAGAGATGCGTTGCAGTGGATGAAACTTTGGTTAATCACTTTCGTCCTGAGTCAAAAAAAGCCTCAATACATTGGAAACATCTCACCTTTCTTGCCCCAAAAAGGCAAAGGTGGCTCCATCCGCTGGCAAGGTTATGGCATCAGTGTTCTGGGATTGCAAGGGTTGTCATTCACCTGGAATTCCTCCTGAACCGTCAAACCATCAATGGGGAATACTATGCAGCTCAAATTTGCCATCCTCATAGGAAAAATGGCGAAGGATGCTCCGGAAAGGGGTGTTGTTTCACCAGGACAATGCGCCAGTCACACATCGGCTATTGCAATGGCTGCAATTCACTCCTGTCGTTTCCAACTGCTTCAGCACCTGCTCTGTTCCCCTGATTTGGCTCTCGGACTACCACCTATTTCCACAGATGAAAAAACACCTTGGTGGAAGCCGTTTTCCTTCTGATAAAGCCGTCGTGGATGCCATAAAGGACTTTTTGGAGGAGCAGGATGAAACGTTCTACCAAAGTGGAATAATGAAACTCCAAAAGCGATGGCATACATGTGTGCCCGTCAAGGCAGACTATGTCGAGAATTGACTGCAAAATTTCGACCCACGGTCAGTGCGTCCTGGTCAGGCCACAAACTTTTCAGGCACCCCCCATAGCTAACTAAAGACACTTCATAAAATACTTTGTTTCAAGTAACCCTCCGTGGTTGCTCAGTGGCTATGGTGTTGGGCTGCTGAGCACGAGGTCGCGGGATCGAATCCCGGCCACGGCAGCCGCATTTCGATGGGGGCGAAATGCGAAAACACCCGTGTGCTTAGATTTAGGTGCACGTTAAAGAACCCCAGGTGGTCAAAATTTCCGGAGTCCTCCACTACGGCGTGCCTCATAATCAGAAAGTGGTTTTGGCACGTAAAACCCCAAATATTATTATTTGTTTCAAGTTACATGAAACACCTGGTATACAAATGCCTTCACCCTTTGCAAAAAGTGTTGCAAAATGGATTTGGATGATGTCATGTCTTTATGTTCTTTTTCAGTGGCACTGAAGGATCAACTGGGGAAGAAGAACAGACATTAAATCAGCTTTTGGTAGAAATGGATGGTAAGGGCCATCTTATAAGTTTAGGCTTGTGCAATTATTTGACCTAATTTGAATTATACAGACTATGAGCAAGTGTATGAATTGACTTGATCTTGATAGCTTACAGCACTTTACAGTGCACTCAAAAAAAGGTTGTACCGAAGTACTTCGGTCTCAACTGGAAGGAAGTGGCTGACATCACTGGCCGTGTATTCTTTTTGAACATGGTTCCTTCACTTGACCACACACTTGGCCTGGCAATTTTTAGCACTTGGACCCCCCCCCCTCCCAAAACTTAAAAACAAAAGAAGGAGAGGATGAGACAGTTGCCCTCTAAAACGAGGGTTGCGGCTTGAATGACATCGTCACTGAAAAAGAACCCCATAGAGATCCTTCTTCATACTTAGGAATAGGTCTGACAAGGCGATATCCAACTGGTATGGTTGGTTTTGAAGCACAGAAAAGCTGCAGGAATGGATGGCATTTATCACCATACCAGCACGGTGTGGAGGTATGTCTTAGTGGACAATGACCCCTTTGCTAAGCATACCACATAGTTTAACATTGGTGGCATCTCACAAGCGATGAATCAGGGTAGCATAGTATTCTCGGGTGAAGGGCAGCTTTTTCTAGAGAAAAATGCATGAGCAAGAGGCCCTCGGAATCTCAGAAGGTGATACCAATCATTTTGGTTGTTTATGAATGAACCAGCCATTTTCTTGATGCTGGAGAGAAAAATGTTTCCATTGCTTTGACTTCAATTTAATTTCAGGATAGAAAGTAGTGCACACGCATTTCATCAATGGTCATGTACCATGCAATAGGTTCAGCAAATCTGCCTTGAACAGCTCCAGATTGTCTCTGGATGTTGTGCACCAGCACGTCTGCTCACATGTGATCAATGTTGGAACCTAGCTTGCAAAAACCTTGTGCATGTCACTGTAGCTTGTTGGTAAGACTGCAACATACTCTGGTCTTCGATGTTCCTGTCGGCTCCTCAATTCTCCAGATTTTGAGCTGGTGATCTCCTGTTATGTGTTTTTGGACATCAAACATGTTTTTCAATACCCGACTTCAGCTGGCCTAGTGCAACATACGTCAACATTAAACTCCTCTGCCCTTGCTTAAATAGAGCAGTTCACTTCTTTATCGTGCTATAGGAGGCAGCATCTTTTTCCAAGGTCACCACTATACCGTGATGGATACCAGCCGGATTGAACCCTTTCAGGGACTTAAATTCAATCATTGTATGTCTTTTGAAGCTTGTTTTGATCTAGTTGCATGCATTGCCACCTTTCAGCAGCCACCATACTCTGTGTGTGTGCTGCACATGTGCCAGTTTTTGTCACATTATTTTTGAGAGGCACGTCTACCGTACAAAAAGGGCGGACTCTGTCGAAATGTTTTCTGCATTGGGCTGAGGATTTATGAGACAACCCTCGTACATAACATTGAGTAGCCATTCATGCCTTCATGGTCTATCTGACATTTGGGTAATTCACTACCCTACATAAAGTGCACAAGAACCATCATGTCTTGTCTTCCTCTAGTAAAGTTAATGTGGCCTCCCAATGAATGTTGCAATGAGCCAGTGGAATGGCCATAGGTGATCTACTGTATGGGAGTTAGAAAAAAAAAGACTGCACATATTACTGAATCATGTGAACAACTAATCAGATGAGAATATGCTGTTGCTGCTTCTTTAGTGAGGACTAGAGAACAAGACATGTATACGAATGCAGTGTGTGTGTGTGTGTGTGTGTGTGTGTGTGTGTGTGCGCGCGCGCACACATACATACATACATACATACATACATACATACATACATACAGGGTGTCCCAGCTAACATCAGCCAGAGTTGCCAACGTAGCCAACGTAGCCAACGTAGCTGGACAGAACCAAGGTAATGTTTGCTGTTGCTTGGAGATACTTAAATTATTTTTTGCATTCTGCATACTTAGATAATTAGTCCTAATTAATTGACCAACTTCTCAAATATTATAATTAGATGGAAAATGTCAATTTGAATATTGTAAAGCGACATGAAAAACTACCAATGCAGCTTTCTGTTGCTCAATATGTGCTACACAAAAATGTTCCGAGCGTGAAAGAAGACCGCGAATACACGCAAAGTGCCTCGAGCGGCCGGTCGTGTGGCAATTTTGTGTGCATTTGCAGGCTTCTTTTCTGCTGTGAAAAACACTTTTATGTAGCACGCATTGAGCTACGTAAAGCTGTATCGGGAGTTTTTCATGTCACTCTACAATTTTCTTATTGACATTTTTCATCAAATTATAATATTTTGATTTGATTAATTGAGTAATTATCTAATTAGGCAGAATGAAAGAAATAGCTTGAATATCTCCAAGCGACAGTAAGCAACATTACCTTGGTTCTGTCGAGCTACGTGGCATTTGCATATTTTGAAAGTCTGGAAATTCGCGCGCGCTTGTTGGAGTCGGTTGGCACAAGACAGAGCTAATTGGAGATCACAGGGAGAGGCCTTTGTCCTGCAGTCGACATAAAATAGGCTGATGACGATGATGTTGAAAATTAGCTGGGACACCCTGTATGTGCACATAACATTCATGTGCGTGTCTATTATATTTCAGTTTACTGTATTGTACCGGAAAAGTCATATTCATCTGCTTTGTCAGGACAACCAGCACTTGAAGTTTTGCTTAAAGGAATCTATGGGTGGCTTAGTGCCACTTACTGCCCACCTTAAGTTCCTGCTGTACAGTCATACCTAGGTTTAATGGCCTTGTACTTGTAGCCAGAAACTCCATTAAAGGACTGTTTTATCAAAGTTTCCGTATCTTAGACGTGAGACTAATTCTACACACTGCCATAACAGTCCTACTGCTACCACGTTGTAAATGAACATGTTTAATTAAGACTATACCATAAATTTGTAGTGAATCACATCAACAAAATGTTCCCCCTGAATTTGTGTATCCACCTAATCTTTAAACTTTGAGACAAGGTGTAGCCGATGGTCAACTAAGATGCCATTGTGCTTCTATACAACATTACTGTAGCAGGCCTCCAGCCTAAAAGTTCATTTTTAGTAGTAATCAATATTTAGTGTTTTATGCCATATTAAACCACACAGGCGTATCGTGTGGTTCTTTCTCTGTCTTGTTCTTTTTTGCGCAGTTTTTCTTTGTTCTCATAAACCACACAGATTGTCATCATTTAGGACTCCGGGTTCATTTTGACCACCTTTGATTAAGTACACAAGCATTATTGCTTTCAACTTACATTAAAATGTTGCCGCTACAAGCAGGCATTTAGAAGTCTCACCTGTGACGACGTATTCAGCAGCAGTGGGCCAAAGCTATTATGCCAAACAAAGGGCAATTCTTTTTTTTCTTTTTTTCTTTTGCCGGCTTAACTATTGTTAAAATGCAGTAGGTAAACAAACCCTCTATTTCGTCTCCCTCCCCCTAAAAAAAATAGGAAATATTACACATTCTCACGCCTTTATGCTTAGACTTTGAAACCATGCTCTGTAAACTATAAAGTTATAAGAAACTTGTTGCATGGTGTTCTCTGAAACAGAGAAGCAGCTTTAGAGTTTAATGCTCTGCATATTGTCTGGACTATACCTACTTTGTTTTGTTAATTTAAAATAAGTTCTGCAGTTATACTGGCCAAAACCACGATCTAATTATGAACCGTGCCAAACTCTATTTTTTTACCACTTGGATTTCTTCAACGTGCACTTAAATCTAAGTACACGAGCATTTTCGCACTTCTCCCTCATCGAAATGCAGCCGCTGCAGCCAGGATAGAACATGTGACTTTGAGCTTTGCAGTGCAACGCCAGAGCCACTACGCTACTACGACGAGTTATTTTGCTTTGTGTCGGGATGACGTTAAAATTCTTTGATATGTTTATAGTAGAAAACAGAGAAAAATGGTACTAATCTAGTTTCCACTTATTGCTAGAATTTTTCAAAATGCTTCTTGGTGTTAAACTAATACCTCTTTGTAAATATTGAATTCTTTCAGGAATGGCCACAAAGGAAGGTGTCATTCTGCTCGCATCAACCAATAGATCTGAGGTCTTAGACAAGGTAAAATGATCTACAATCTTTTCTTACCACTTTTATCAGGCCTGTTCATACCAATAGATCTGAGGTCTTAGACAAGGTAAAATTATCTACAATCTTTTCTTACCACTTTTATCAGGCCTGTTCATGTTGGAGAAAAAAAATAGTATAGTTAAGACTAAAGTTATTCTGCAAAATGTAGCATTTGAAGTATCATTACAATGACACTGTTGATGTCTTGGTGTAGTGAAGAGGCAGGAAAACTTCCAGAAGTAGTGAATAATGAATCTAATACATAAGCGATTGAATGCATGCTCAGAAAGCAAAATTAAACGCACTTCATAAAATTCATTTTCATTCTTTTCAGGCTCTACTGAGGCCTGGTCGATTTGACCGCCACATCTTGATTGACTTGCCTAGTCTAGCAGAGCGAAAAGAGATATTTGAGCAACACTTGAAAGTAATCAATCTGGACAACCCCCCTTCACATTACTCCCAACGTCTCGCTCAGCTCACTCCAGGGTTCAGTGGCAAGTCTGTCTTATTTTCACTTTTCCTAGACTTTCTATGTTTAACTTTGAAGGGCTCCTTACCAGGCCCCATCGCAAATTTTAGTTACACGTATACTGGTAATTCTAAGACACCACCTAGGGATCATTTCACCGAAATCTAGGGTGGTTGCTTGGGCTAGTTGGTAATTCATGATCAAAAATAACGTACAGCGCAAAGGACAAGGACTGCGAGAGACGACATACACAGCGCTGTGTATGTCGTCTCTCGCAGTCCTTGTCCTTCACACTGTACATTATTTTTCACCGAAATCATTTTTCAAATCGGTTTATTATTGGAGGAGATAGAAAAAGTGAACCCCCTGTTACCATACCACCAGGAGGTGAGCGTGACTGCCAACAGACACCCTCTCCCTCTGCCTCGAGTACTGTCCGCAGGCAACGTTTCTTCTTCTCTTTCTCCCATACCGGAGCCGTGGGACTGCTTCTGGTTCATATGAGGAGCGCCACCTCCTCCTTTTTTTCTTCTCTTCCTATTTTACTGTGCGGCCCCATTTCCAGTGGCATCGTTGCATGTTCTACATTGTATGATTTACCAAAGTAACTTGTCATGGTGGGTGACGTTGCTAGGACTATGTTTTACCTCAGCTGGGCACGGCTTTTCCTCCAGAGGGAGGAAGCGCAGGGTTTGGTTTTAAATTTCATCATTTTTCATGGCGTGTTAAGCATGCACTGAACTTGTCTCATTAAAATAGCCAAACATAGTGAGAGACACCCTGGAAGGGCTTTTTTATTATTATTAAAAAACGATACAAAAACGTTTTTGTGTGTGTGTGTGTGTGTGTGTGTGTGTGTGTGTGTGTGTGTGTGTGTGTGTGTGTGTGTGTGTGTGTGTGTGTGTGTGTGTGTGTGTGTGTGTGATCTGGAATTCTCCATGAGTGTGCTTAAAGCTCAAAAAAATATCTTGCAACCTTAATATATACCAAAGAATAATTGTTCATTTACTATTATGAACTGCCCACTTCACTCCTTGGAACTTTGTAGAAAATATGGTTTTAAGATTGTAGTGTTCCTCAACTGATGCTGTGTAAACTACTGCAGACTACCAGCGGTATGAAAGCACTGAAAGCATGATGCTCCGGACTGCACTTTCTCACGCCATATTCACCAGATGGTGGTTTCATTGTGAATGTTCTTCCTATTGTTGTCGCATTTGAAGTGGCAGACGACCTGTATGCCTGTGTCGTCCTATATTTCGGTATCGGTAGCTGCCATATTAGTCTAAAAAATCTTATCAAATAGAACAGCTACTAGCATCTGTGTTGTAACAGGAAAACATACTTTTAAGGCCTCTTTGTTGCGAAGTAACCACGACGTGGCAAAATGATCATAAGCCAGAAAGTGGCAGTCGCTTGTGACTAGCCAAGGTTGTCAGAAGTGAGGTTAATTGACTTCCACATAAAAATGCGGCAGATCCCACGCCCTGTAGGAATCGATGTTATGTGAAGCAGTGTGCGGGGAGCCTACCAAGTTAACGAAACAACCATGAGAGCACCAAGATGTAGGCGGCTGTTTCATGACTTACATGACACGCATGTCATGACCTATCATTGATTTTCACCATACACTCTTGTCATACTACACCAATTTTGGTACACACCAAGTTAATGAAACGACAATGAGAGCACCAAGATGTAAGCGGCTTGGTAGATACTGTCAAAGTGGCAAATGTTCAAGAAATGCTTCACATTTAATAATGTGTACTTAGTTTTAGATAAAGTTTATTCTTTGTTTGCATCTTTCTGAACAGGTGCAGACATTGCCAACGTGTGCAATGAAGCTGCGCTTCATGCTGCACGCAACAAGGAGAAGGTAGTCTCATCAGGGAACCTGGAGTATGCTGTTGAGAGAGTTGTTGGAGGTAAGTGCTTTAATAGTGTGGTACCGAACGTTGTTGTTCATATGTATAGTGTGAAGCTAGAGACAACAGGGTCATATTGCTGTTCCACAAATATAGACAATATTTTGTTTCCCATACCATTACTGTCAGTATAAATTTTATGTAGCACTAAACTACAGTGGAATCTCAATGATACGAATCTCACGGGGTCACGAAAAATATTCGTATTAGCCGAAATTCGTATCATTGAAACAATTAAAACTAGATAAATTAAAAAGTCAGGGGTGAACTCTCACTCAGGCACACGTACGTAAAAAGCATTTATATCTTGAAGAAAAAGTCTCAAATGTCTTTCTGCCTCTTTTTCTTTGTCAGGTCACTTAGCAGACTTTGTTCAAATCCTTAAAAACGCTTCCATGTGTCATCGCTGATTTCATCCGCAGCCATAGCACGCCTCAGAACTTCGAGCGCGTGCAGCGTTTCAGCCGCCAGTCGTGGACCTTCACCGTCACCCACGTCTAACATAACGCGGTCCGAAGCACAGCAGTTATTCCGTCCGATGGCATGTGGAAAAGGAGGAAAAGCACAAAAGCAACAAAAGTGCCACCGCTTCAAACTCTTCGCGCCCAGTTGTGGCTTCCGCGCTGTCCGCCGTCGCGTCCGCGCCTCCGCACCAAAAGAGAAAGGGAGAAATCGCGTGACTGCGCGCTGTTCTCTTTCGCCGTCGGTAGGGCGGCGCTTATTGAAGGGACACTAAAGCGAAACAGTAAATAAGTTTACACTAATGGAGCATTGTTTGAGAACCCTGCAGGCAGTCATATAAAAAAAATAGTTTGATTATTAGATGAGAAGATGAAGGTCCAAGTATCAGTATTTGGATTTCGCACCGATACCCCAGCTCCGGTACGTCAGCGTGACGTCAGGGATTCCAAAGTATGTTTTCACATTTGGGTCGCGCTGGCTGAATAAAGGTTCCCGAAACTTACCATGTTTAATATTTGGTTCCTTTAGAGCACAATGTAGTAAATCTGTACCGCTATATATAGTTGGTAGGCCCTAGAAGATGCCATCAAAATACAAGGCGTCACAGCCCCCAGGTGCGGGAACTCAAGTAGGCGTCACCACCCATATTTCGTTCTTGTGCTTTTTCTGGCTTACCAAACGTCTTATTGTTGTCCCCCAACACCAAATTCCCCCAACACCGAACGCCAGAAGAACAAGGAGCGAATGCGCATGCGACGACTGAACATGTCACCAGATGCAAAAGCAAGGGAGGCTGAATGGAAATGCCAACAGCAACTGATTAGATTGCTGGGTACCAAAGGCAGGGAAGCAGAACGAAAGCGGCAGCAGCGACAGGCGATATCGCTGAACACTAAAGCGAATGAATTGGAGTGCAGATGGCAGCAGCAACTGGCTGTGTCACCGAACAGCAAAGCCAGGGAAGTGGAGCTCAGACGGTAGCAGCGTCTGGCTTTCGCCAAGCACACTTTAAAATTTCCAGTGTCTTCGGTAATTTTCGTATCAACCAACACGGGTCGAAAATTGATTGGTAACAACCGTTCTCTAGCACATTGCAAAGTAATGGGGCTCGGCCGGAACCACAGAAAAATTCGTATCATCCGGAAATTCGTATTAGCCGTGATCGTATCATCGAGATTCCACTGTATATTAAAATATTGTGCACTAAGAAAATAGCAGTTGTAGAGCAACAGGAGAGTAGCCATCAGGCAGCAAGAGTTGGCAAGCTTAGTGATAGAATCACTGCTAAAATTTGCATGTGCCACCTACCTTCAAGGACAATGACCTCTTAGACCTAAAAAAAAAAAAAAAAAGAATTGGGTAGAACAATTGGGAATGATTGTCCACGTCAAGCAGTGTGACCTGCTGGGCTTGTCGCCAATACAGAGGGAACAAGCCAAAACACCCAGATCTGGACATGTGAGGTCTCAGCGCAAGGGCTGAGATCTCTCATGTCTCATCCTCAGTGTTCTGGCTTGTCACCTCGCTTCACATCAATCCGAGTTGACACAACACCAGCAGACACCAGTAGAAACACTGAATGCTCACTCTTCTCCCTACCCTGATGATAAATAGGTGGTGATGTTAGCGCTTGTGCCAACCAAGCTAGACATTCCTCTGCTCCTCGAATTTTCTTTTTTTTTTTTTTGCCTCTCCTCCTTCGTCTTTCTTTTTCCACATCACTGTACACAGCTAGAAACATGATTCATTCAAAGTTTGGGAAGTTGGCAAAGAACTGCTATAACAATGACATGGTTACAGTTTTTCAGTGCAGTGGTGAGAATGGCGCACCGTTTGCACCAATTCATAACAGCTGCTACATTGTAATGCTACAAATGAGAAAAACTGTGCCAAGTGGCACTTTGGTCAATCCCAGATCGTGGGATCTATCATCCTATGTGAAGGATGCCCTTCCGTCTCCTCTCACAGCTGAAGGGTCCCGACTTGCAACTGATGTTTTTAAACATACCTTCCATCCACCCTGCTTCATCTTCTGTCATGTAAACGATAAAGGCTCGTGTTGTTGTTTATTATGGCTGCCAAGAAACTCCTGCTTTTACACAGTTCCAAACTGATCCTTTGGACACACCAGCATCTACTCCAAAGAACATTATGTGTATTGGCGATAAAGTTTCAGGTGCCATACTACATCTCGCTGTATTTTTAGAATAGGGTCGATGCATGCGACATCACAAAAAATGACAGCCATGAAGCAAAGTTGATACTATTCCCCGTGTTATTGGTGGGGCAGCTTCTCAGCCTTCTGCATGCTATTTGGATGCTGCAAAGAGATATTTGTTGACTTGGCACTAAAATATAACTTTTGCTCACCAACTTTGCATGAAACATAAGTGGTTCGGCCTAGCAAAAAGCCAATGTGTGAAGCTTGCCGCTAATATGTTCGCACCAATCACTGGTAGCACTTCTGACACATGACGTAGTCTTGTTATACCAGGTGCTTCTTTATATAGGGAAAATTTTAAAGAAACTCATATCTAAGCTTCTGCCTTTTACAGATACGCAAGCACATGCCTAGGTGGACATTAGCTGCAAGAAAAATTTAACCAATTATTTCGGTAATTAACTGAAATATGTCATTAACTTTTTCATTAGTAACCTTATGGCACATGTTGTAATTGCAAAATTGAAGCTGAGGAGTAATGAAGTTACGATGGCTTACCGGAAATCCTAAGGTTAACACCGCTTTCAAAATATCCACCCAAAAATCTGCTAAAGAACGCTTTGGCGTTCCAGTTAACACTGTCCTGAGGCACACATTTAGGAAACTGTTAACTGGAATACCCTTGTATATTGTAGCACATTCTAAGGTTGCATATCTCGAAAGTAGTGCTAGTCCTAGGATTTCTGTTAAAGGGGCCATGACATGGTTGTCCAACAGTTCTCCGTTTATTAAGGGAAATGAGACATCCACTCATTCGTAGCAATTGCTACAAAGGAAACCCATACGGGTTCCTCGAAAGAAAAGCCTCGCAGTTGAAGAAAAATTCATCCTGGTTCGGGACTCGAACCCGGAACCACCGCCTTTCCGGGGCAGCCGCTCTACCATCTGAGCTAACCAGGCGGCCAGCAGGTGGCAGGGCGAAGTCCAATTTGTCAGCAACTCGATGCAAAGGCAAGAGTTTGACATAATAGTTCTGCGGAAACCCGCAAAGTGAAGAGAAGTAATTAAGGGAAATGAGATCCACCCATTCGTAGCAATTGTTACAAAGGAAACCCATATGGACCAGGACGAATTTTTCTTCAACTGCAAGGCTTTTTCTTTCGAGGAACCCGTATGGGTTTCCTTTGTAGCAATTTGCTATGTTTGGGTGGATGTCTCATTTTCCCTTGATTAATTACTTCTCTCCACCTTGCGGGTTTCTGCAGAACTACCGTCTTGCATCAAACTCTTGCCTTCGCATCGAGTTGTTGATGAATTCGACGTCTCCCTGGCATCTGCTAAGCTGCCTGGTTAGATCAGATGGTAGAGCGGCTTCCCCGGAAAGGCGGTGGTCCCAAGTCCGAGTCCTGGGCGAGGACAAATTTTTTTTCAGCTGCGAAGCTTTCCTTTCGAGGAACCCGTATGGGTTTCCTTTGTAGCACTTAGCTACGTTTGAGTGGATGTCTCGTTTTCCCTTTAATAATTCCTTCTCTCTATCTTGCGGGTTTCTACAGAACTAATGCGTCAAACCTCTTGCCTTTGCTTCGAGTTGTTGACAAATTTGACTTCGCCCTGACCTCTGCCAGCCACCTGGTCAGCTTGGATGGTAGAGCGGCTGCCCCAGAAAGGCAGTGGTCCCAGGTTCGAGTCCCGGACCAGGACGAATTTTTCAACTGCAAGGCTTCTTTCGAGAAACCTGTATGGGTGTCCTTTGTAGCAATTGTTACAAATGGGTGGATGTCTCATTTCCCTTAATTAATTACTTCTCTCCACCTAGCAGGTTTCCGCAGAGCTATTACCCCAGTTCTCAGTTTATATTCGTAAATGAGAGTAGAAGGTCCCCATATGGGTTATACACACAAAAAACTGGGCTCTCAGCACACATTTAACCCGAAATTTCAATTTTGAAATCGCTGCCTCTCAACTCCTCCCACCGACACCAACAGTCATTTTAGCAAGGCTGTTTGATGTCTGTAACTCAGGAAACGCCTCCATCTCGTCTGCTTTGAAACTGTTCGAGACCACATCGAGCGTCTTTCTCCACACAATCTAAGACCCAACAGCATAGCAATGACGTCGCCGCTGAATTTTGCCCACAATTCCTTTACTTGCATGATAAAAAGTTTAGAGTGACATTTCACTTCGTGAACGCAGGTGACGTGCAAGCGTATGGGTGCTAAGCGTACACGACGCTATTGACCCTTGGTGCACCTAAACACCTACACTGTCGGCATCGCAGATCGTATTCAAGACAGGGCTTGCGCTGCCGCACCATACACAGCAGCTGCCAGAGTAGAACGCCCCCTTGTAAACATTCGCTTACTAACGAACTTCACTAGCATGGTGTCAAGCTCACACAGGCAAACATGAACACTTCACACTTGATGACTGCAGACATTCGCTGTCAAAACAGTGGCGTGAGAAATCGCAGCAGATGCAGCGAGCGAAGTGATGCTTCAACGCAAACTGAAGGCTGAGAACACTGCACACGCAAAGCTACGAGCCGTCAACCCACCTAGACTCGGCCAGTATCGCTAACATCATGCGTATCAAAGTTGATGGAAAGACTAATATGTACGAGATTAACATGGTATCTTGAGCAAGGAAATAGACTGCCATCATGTACGACCGGATTTCGTCCACGGTTGAGTGCCCAGGACGGTTTCTTGGATCTACTAAGCCATATCGAGCACCATCGCGTAGACGGCCTTTCCACACTCGCCATCTTTATGGACGTTGCCAAGGCATACGACTGTGTGCTTCATACAGGCATCATCAACGGACTCCGAGCCATGGGCGTCTCGGGAAATGCTCTTCGATTCGTCCATGAATTTCTCAGTGATCGATGTGTCCAAGTTAAGCTCGGAAGTATAATGAGTGACAAGCGACGAATTTCTCTCGGCGGCCCACAAGGAAGTGTCCTATCTCCCTTGCTTTTTAACGTTGCCATGGCCAGGCTTCCAGATGCCCTGAAAGTGGGTCGGACGGCAGTTAAAATGTCCATCTACGCAGATGACATCTGCATTTGGATCTCGGGGTACCAACACAAACGTTTGGCCCAGATAGCCCAGGCCGCAATCTCCACTATCGATCGCCACTTATCGACGCTTGGCCTATCTTTATCAGCAGAAAAATCTGCCTTCATGCTTTTCCCGGGAGTGAGACGCAAGTCAACACGTCTGACGCTGAATATCAGAGGGCATTCAATTCTTCGTGCAACTCATGTTTGATTCCTGGGCGCCACCATCGACAACAAGCTACTATGGCGTGGTGCGGTTGAAAGTGTTGTGGCTGCATCAGTGCAAAGGGTCAATGCACTTCGTCGATTGCCAGGTGTACGTTGGGGAAACAATCCTATATCCATGCTTAAACTGAACGCTGCACTGATAACAAGCTGCATTCTTTATCAGCTCCCTCTGATATCACCGTCATCGAGTCAATTCGAGCGCTTGGAGGCAGTGCACAGAAAGGTACTTCGCTTGGCAATGGGAGTTCCAATGGCGGCTTCAAACAAGAAAGTCACTAATGAGGCAGAGTCTCTTCCACTCCGCCTCTTGGCATCTCGGGCCTTGCTGACGCAGCTATTAAGGCTGGGCGAGTCACGCGCAGGCACGGCGCTTCTCCGGCGGCTAAGAGCAAGAACTCGCTCACATTTCCATGCGGCGTGAAGTAACCACGTACTCCCAAGAAGATCAACCGAGCAAAGAATGTTTATTACGGGTATCGTGTGCAATATATAGCACACAGGAAGAAAGAGGGGAAGGGACAAATAGAGAGTAAGGGACGAAAGTGATTACAGCAGGTGCGCCCAGCTTCATAGGCACGTGCGGTGTCATGATGATACAACAGTAGAAGTAGAAATTGGAAGGCTGAACACCTTCAGATTTTTAGGATTGGAATGGCCTAAACGAAGTCGACTTGACCCGCCATGGTCTTTTTCGGACGTTACCTGCAGCCTCAATGTACCCCACCTACGGACGAAACGCACCATTTCAACTGCCGAAGCAAAGTGTATTATGCTGGCCCACTTGAGCACTGTGTTTCAAAGCCATCTACAAGTGTACACAGACGGTTCGGTGTGTGTACAAACAGATAGCTGTGCAGCGGCATTCTGCATACCATCCCTTGATGTGTCATGGTCTGGCCGACTGGATCGCGTAGTTTCCTCTACAACAGTAGAAAGCGCCGCAATCACCGCGGCTTTGCGGAAACTACGGGCCTTTTCTGCACGAGATGTCGTGGTGCTGACGGATTCCAAGTCAGCATTACAGAGATTACATCGGGGTCTACCTCTAGAGAAATTTACAAGGCAGTCTCTGGCCTTGATTGACTACCTAACGAGCAAAGGATTTAACATAAGGTTTCAGTGGATTCCATCACACATAGGAATTGATGGAAATGAGGAAGCTGATGCCCTTGCACGCCTAGCGCTGACATGTGTCCCAAAAGTGAAAGCTCCAAAAGCTTTTCAAAACCCTAAGGGTGCAATCCGCCTTCACTTTAGAGAGATGCACAAGAATCCACACGAATCCTGTGTGACTCATGGATTTACACGCGAACAAACGACGCTTTTATACCGCATCAGGACCAACTCCGCATACACCTCAGCTTGGTTATTCAAGACTGGGCTTCGCGCTTCCCCACTCTGTGTTTTCTGTGGTGACATTGGCGACATCGAACATTTCATTTGGCTATGCCCGCAGTTTGACACAGAAAGAAAAGCGATGGTCGACAATCTACATAAGAGCGGTCTTACGCACAGGACCTTTGAAGACGTTGTTTTCCCCGGAGGGCCCGCAGCATTCAGGAAGAGAGCGCAACGACTGCTGATAGCCTTCCTGCGAAACACAGGGCTCACCGACACCTGGTGACACACCCCTGATCTCAACTCGAAGGAGGATCAGGCGGAACAATTGCCGGCTATGTATGCCAGGCTAACCCCGCCTGCTTCAACATCACCACCACCACCACCACCACCCACCTAGACTGTGCCTCCAAAGCAGATCGTTTTCAAGATAAAGCCCATGCAACCACACGCAGCCGAAGTACAATGCCGTGCCTCCCTCACCTCCCCTGGTATCATGTGCGCAGCGGAATACGCCATGCTTCCTCCCTTGCGCATGCGAGATTGAACCACCATTGTCGGCTCACCGTCGCACGCTTTCACTCGCACACTGTTGCTGCTGCCACTAATTGTTACGGGCACGGGGTTTTGGCGACCTTCTACAGCGTCTGCTTGGAGCTCGAACCAGATTGACCATCGGAGAGAGTCCGGCAGAGAAGAAGAGGTGATGTAAAAAGAATAACAAGTTTAGTACACCGTTACGGGTGAGCAGTGTGCTCCAAGACAAAAAGTACAGAAATGTTCAGCGTGCATGCTCCTGCACGCATGGGCAGAGAATATCTGTCTGTGGCATCTCGCTGGCCTTCTCATATGCTGCACCATTTGGGCAACCACATTCTTTCTCTCTGGTAGAGGGCATTGTCTGCACACTGGTCAGCACACACAGAGGAATAGAGAGAATAACCACTCACTGGTGGAGAGGTGGGGAGCGCAGGTAATGTCAGGTCAACACACTGGCCATCCTACACACAGGAATTCGGAGAAAAACCACTGACTCACTGGTGTAGAGGTGGGGAGCGCAGGTAATGTTGGGTCAACACACCGGCCATACTACACACAGGAATTCGGAGAAAAACCAGTCACTGGCATAGAGGGGTTGAACGGAGGATAGTGGAGAGTAGGATTTACACTGGTGCATAATCCCATCGCACACACCCGATGG